>NC_090937.1:1505404362-1505707392 GCF_040938575.1 Ambystoma mexicanum | reverse complement strand
GGATTGTAAACCAGCAATCCTTTCTCATGCTCAAAGCTTTCAGCTCTCTAATGTCATAGTCTGTTGTGAATATGAGATATGGTTTTAACCATTGTTTAACATCACATTGGGAAAAAGAAGAGGTATTTTGAAGGCTGTACAATTCATGAGATTTTTATGGAGGACTGATGAGCCTACAAATGAGTTTAGGGAGCCTGCATTGACTAGAACTTGATGGTGTTGAGTGTGTGATGTGTAGTCAGAATAATAGTTTCAATGCTTTTCTATTATTTGTTTCTTATAATAAAAGGAAATACACATTACACATTACAAGGCAGTGTGAGGAAACCCTGAGTTTTCTTTATTGAGAAACGTTTTTATGATCTTTAGTGCATGACTATTAAGTACAATGCATCTATATAAAGGACTGTATACTGTCTGGCAGTTTTTGGTGCGTGTTTTCATAAGGTATGAGTTGGTAGAAGGTTTAACTGTACATCCTCTATACATTACATTAAATTAGTAAATCAGGCCTGTGTGGATGAGTGAGGGTGGCTTACCCACTGCAGGGGTTCAATGTCTATTCTCTCTTTTGATGCATAGTGACAGGTATGTGCTTTTCACTATCTCTATTCGTACCACATCTCCTATTTGAGGGGTCTAGCATAATACCTTTGGGGTGGAGACTCTGTAATTTGTGCCAGTGGTGTAGGTCATGATGCATTTTGTTTTGAGATTCGCAATTTCAGAGGTGATTCAAGGCTGGGGACGGGACAGAAATGGGTCAATGTGGGAGCATTGTAGCACTGGTCATACGTGCATAATGGAAGTCAGACGATTGTGGCCTATCAAAGAGGCATGAATGAGAGAAAGAGACAGGATAGAGGTTTGCACATAATCAAGGTAAAGGGCAAGAGAATCCTGCCTGAATTATCTCTTAGTCTATGAAGAAAGTAGTTGAAGAATAGAAAGTGAAGGCACCAATGTGTTCAAGTGACCAGTAGGGTGATCAGATGGAGAGGTTGACAGTGAAGAGGTCAGAGGAGGAGAGTGATTGGAGAGTACGACAAGGTCTAGAGAGATCGCACTAGAATGGGTAGGATGGTCATGGAGGGAGTAGAGGTGTAAACATGGAATTTAAATTCTAGGCAGGTGGCTGGAGAGAAGGGTCAGACCAGAGAAAAGGAAGTTACGAGGACCAGGGAGTCTATAGAGAGCCATAACAGTGAGAGGAGCATGAGGGGGCAGTTGAATTGTGACATAATTAAGAGAGGAAGAGTTAATGTCCGAGGCGGTACGGTGGCAGTGTTGAGGGCCTTATTGATGAAGAACTCCACACCACCACTGTTCCCAACATGTCTGGGAGAGGTGATAAGGCAGAAGAGGCTATTATGTGAGTGGCTATTATTATAGAATCGTAATAGGAGATCTAGGTTTCTGTGATAGGAAGACATGTAATTTGAGGTTGATAGGTGTAAAAGTAGTAAGTGATGTATGGAGACATGTTCAGAGGAATTTTGCATTCCAGTGTCCAAGAGAAAACAAGGTAGGCGGTGGGAGAGAGAAGCAGGTGTTGTGCAGTATGTTAGGATGAGGTTGGAGATCCAGTGAGCACAGGAGCGTTGTATTTATATATTGTATTAATTGATTTCCCATAGGCATAGAACCGCTAAGACATAGACAGACACCACAAAACAATCAAGTCAGTTCAACACCATGGTCTGGAGGGAGATTATTCTGAAAAGGATTGGCTTCAGCTTATGTCTAAAAGATGATTACGGGGTGCAGAAACAACACTAAGTTGAGTCTGAAGGCAATGAGAGTCGAGAAGGAGAATGAGAATAATGAGTAGAAGGAGAAATTGAGTGAAATAAAGATGCATGATGTAGGTTAGACAACATAGTCAATGTAAGACAATGAAGAAGGGGTGCAATCCATGAGTTAGGAACATTTGGTTGGTAAGCAGACAGGGAAGGAGCTGGTGGCTCGCTTAGTAGAAGCAGGTGTACGTTCTAAGATGGGCTAGAATGGGTCTCTAGGCAACCAAATGCCAGTTAAACCAAAAACAGCAATTCTCCTTGGTCCTGTGAGGTAGCAAAATCTCTGTGGGAACAGATAGTTGATAGGTAGAAGGATCCCTATGTGTGGAAACCCTATTGCTGATTTTGGCCCTTGTCAGCAAACCTCTGGGTTGGACACCCAAGGGAGATTTAATAAGGGAGGGAGAGTGTCACAGGTGCCTCTGGAAGGCAGTCAAAGTGTTCCAGATGACTTCCACACTTGCAGGCAGAGTCATGGGTTTTGTAGGACCAGGGAGCTTTGTTTTCTAGGCATCCCCTTCACATGATGGTGCATAAGGTCATCTGGCAAAGCAGGATGTGGCTTTTGCTGTTTACTCAGATACAAGATTGCAATGCTGCTGGGTGGACAACTGCCCTCTTGAAGGAGAATCATGGCCATGTGTCTCTGAACAATCTATCCCCCACAACCAAGGAAACTATCCTACAGGAACAGGTATGGGTCACCCACTTTTCAGAAGTGTATCGTCCATCTGAACTAATGCTTCCTAAAATAGCAGTGGGTGGTGCCTGGTTCCTAGCTTTCTGTTGTGAGGATATAGAGAATTGAATAAAGAAATCCTCTAGCTCGAGGGCAGCTGGTCCAAATGGCTTGAGTAATTTTACCCTAAAAATGAATTCAACACTTTGGGCCAAGGTCCTCAGGTCCCTTTTTCGGTAAGATTGTACACTCAGGCAAAATACCAGACTTGTGGAGATCATCCTTTGTAATACCAATCTATAAGAAGGGGTACCACCTTGCAGCCTTGAAATACACCCCATTTCACTCTTAGATGCGGACAGTAAAATCTTTGTGGGTCTGATCTTGAGTGAAATGGAGGCATGGGCCAAATTTAAAGGTATTATTCCCAAGCAGCAAAAGGGGTTCAGAAGAGGATTTTCCACAGGCTTGAATCGACTTGTCCTAAACTGTGTTAGCTTACCATCTAGTATGAAGGGTGGCTCCCCATTGTTTGGGGCATGGATTGAAATGTCCCAGGCTTTTGACACTGTCAATAGCAATCTCTTGTGGAGAAAGTTGAATAGCTGGGGAGCCCCCTCCAACCTTTTTTCTATCGTAATTGAGCTTCATCAGAATTCTTTGATGCGTGTTATACTTTCTAGCGCGGGCTCACTATCGACTCCGATTGGGGTCGAAAGAGGCGTCCGGCAGGGCTGCTTGATTGCACCTTTTCTCTTCATTCTTTGTATGTCAGATCTGTGTGAATGGCTTCAAGGTGTAGGAACTCACTGTTCCAAAAATTGGCGAAAATTGGTGAATCTAAACTAAACTGGTTGGCCTATGCCGACAATGTAGTGGTTCTAGACAACTCTCAAGTCGGGCTGCAACGACTGTTATCAGCATTGGCAAATTATGCCCGGATTGATCTAAAAATAAATCCTGGAAAATCAAAGGTGCTGGTGTTTAAATATCCTAATAAGATACTTAAGTCTTATAGTTGGTCAATGGATAATCGTCAAGTTGAACTGGTTACTGAGTTAACCTATTTAGGGGTAGTGATCAGAGCCTTTCCAACAATGAGTCATCTTCTTCTGATTGTGGATCACAAGGTAATTAGTCTGGGAGACCAGATGAAAAGCATTTGCTCCAAACTGTGTACATTTTCCATCCAACCCTTAGTGAGGTTTTACATAGGAAAAGTGGCCTCTGTAATACTTTATGGCTTGGAGTCAAATCCATTATCCATGAAAATTGATTGGGATAAATTGGAGGTCAAGATTTTGAAGAGGACTTTAAATCTGCCCAATTGTGTCCCCATCGGGTGTTTAAGATATGAGTTGGGCCTGTCTTCTTTGCTGGCCATGATGGAGTGGAGATGCATATCGATATTTAGGTTAATCCTCGTCCCCCCAAAGGACTCATTATGTGAGTATGTAGCATTACTGCTGGAAAAAGCTGACAATAATGAGCTTAGTCTAAAGTGTGGTGAAATCCTGTTGAAGTCAGATTGTTAGACTTCTATTGATCTTCTTATTCAAGATCTGGAGAAAGTCAAAATGTGTATGAAACAATGGGACTGGATTCATACGATGAATCGAATGAGGATTGCAAAGATATAAGCTTCACATACATGTTTTGACAAACCTAGATCCCAGCTCCCCCAATATCTGAATTAGTTTCCTGATCCAGGGGTGAGAGCGGAGTTTCTGAGATTTATATTTGCTCAATCCGAAACAAAGAGGATTTCCCCTCTTCCATTTGTGCCAAGTGTAATATTAATGAAAGACAGTCATTGAAACATCTATTGACACACTGTCCAGGAACATGGTCATTGAGATTGGCAATATTTAAGAGATTTGTTCACGATCCTGGTTTTTTGAATTCTGATATCATCTGGGACAGACTGTCGTCATGTAATGAAACTATCCTGACGTTTGAAGTAGTTGCTCTCTTGAAATACTTGTTGGGGGGGGCTGGCCAGGGGTGCCCTTTGTTGAGGTGTTTGATTTTTTGAGTTAACTTCAGTGATATTTCAATTTGTTTTATCTTTAAACTTTCATCTTTGATTAGAGTGCTTGTTAAAAAAATGTTTTTCATTTTATATTTTCCTGTATGTGTTAAAAGTCATAAGTATGTATTATATGGTTTTAAATAAAATAAATACATAGTAGTGACCCAAACAATACACTATCAAACTATCAAAGTTCAAAATAAAGGGAATGTCCAATCAAGGTTCTATACAAATATAAACACTTTAGTTAAACACACCATCTGCATGAAGAACAAAATGAAATTACTACTCAAAAACCCATCCCAAATGGAAGAATAGTGAAGACGCGACAGACTGGAGAAAGTAGCACTCTGAGCGTAATTCCAGGTACCACCATAATAAAGGATATGCTGTAGGAAACAGCAGAATTTATTACCTAAGCAGTTTCAAGGGTCCAAGTGGACCTAGGGGGTAGTTCAGAGTCAACAGTTCCTGGATTCATTTTTGATGGGCTGATGCAGTCAGACGCAGGGTCAAATGTCTATGCAAACTGATCATGTTCAGGTCCAGCATGTAGGATTGTTGAGGCCCGGCAGCAAGTATGTGTCGAGTAGAAGTGAATGTGGATGCCCTTTGCAGTAGAAGGATGGATCTTCAAAGATGCAGGTTGGGGCATTCACAGGAACTCTGAGCAGTTGGGCAGGCCGAGTCAGTCATTAGTGTTCAATGAGTGACGCTCAGTGGTTCTGTTCGGTGGGTGTAGATCGTAGAAGTGGTGATCTTGGCAGCATCGATGTGCAATTGATGAGGTGGCAGTTCAAGGTCTAGCTGGGATGAGCCATGGTTGTAAACTATGGTTAGAGTCAGCGGGTTACCAGTGATTTGGTTCGGGCTTCCACATTGAGCAGTGGCTTTGGGCCATCCGGTTATATAGCTTTGGCAAGGACATGATGCTGTTTTGAACTGGTCAAAAGTGCAAGCACACCTTCAGTTGGTGGAGGAGCATAACAACCCATGCCAGTGACTTCACTCTTGTTCCAGCTATGGTGAACACGGAGCACCTGTTTCGGTGCCGTGAACAGGGAGCTTGGGCGGTCTGGGTCAGTTGCTGTGAGGTCCTTTCAGGGGAACTTGAGAATAGGGTGAGTCCTGTTTAGGGTCTGCTCTCCCAGTGTAGGAGATTCTGGTGTAGAGTGGTAGGTCCTGATCCACAGCAGCGGTTTCTCCCAATCTGCGCTGGGAGTGGTAGAGGATAGATTTTCCTTTTGCCTTAGATGATTCCTTCTTTACCTCAGGCTGAGGGATTTCGAGAGTAACACTCTCCCAAAGGAAGTCCAGTGAGATCTTTAGAACAAATCTGTTACCTTAAAGGATTCAAGAGACACTGAGGAAATCTGCGGAAGGGGTGGAAGACCCCTTCTTTTAAGGGCAAAAGTCCTCAGGTGATTTGACTAAAACTAGCCTGCCTTACCTGTCCAAACCCTGCTCTGGAATGGAGTGGACTTTGACATGTTTATGTCATACCCAAAATAATTTGCTCCAGAGGAAATGGAGGGGACAGGAAAGAGAGAGAGTGACAGTAAGAATAAAGATGGTGGAAACCTTCTCCCATTCACCAGAGCCCTCCTGACTATCAGAATGTCACCTCCTTCCCTTCTTATGGAGAACAACGACCTTTAGAGATGCTTCACCCTGATGTGAGACTACTCCTTTTGAATGGGTTTGCTCCCTTGGTGTTCATGCCTTGGAATGCTGCCCGCGTTGCAGATGTCTCAGGTAGAGGGTGTTCAAAACCAAATTAGTGTCCCTAAGTAACAGACACTCCCTTCCCCTGCACACCTTTATAACTGATATAAGTGGCAGTGGAATATCTCACCTCACTTCAAGGCCACAAGTGAATTGGGAACTATAGGGTGCCTCTATGATTGGGCAAGATATATTCCAATGATCCCATCTCAAAGAACACCTCCAGGGACAAAACCCCTCTGAGTTACTGCTGGTTTGATGCACATCGCTTCGTCACCCCTTATCCACAACCATGCCATGCTCTGGAAAATGTAGAAGCACTATAAACCTTGCTTTCACTATGACAGTGCTTTTGAGAAAGATGGGAGTGCACAAGTAGTATTCCCCCAGCCATACCTGCGGCTTTGTGTTTCAGGGGTTACTGTGGATTATAAATACAATCCCGCCAGCCCTTTTAGGACACACTGCTAGTTTCACTGCATGATAGTTCCGGAGTCCATGTTTTAGTTAGGAGTGACCCACCAAGACATTGACAACATATGCCTGCTGATTTGAATCATTCAACCCAGGTTTGCAGATATTGAGAACTCAGCTTTATAATGTATTGTCCATCAAGCTGTCATAATGCCTCCGTAGCACCTGGTAGTCATCTGGCGGCTGAGTCCACCACAAGGCCTGTAACCAAATCAGTTAAGGTCCATGGCATGGAGGTACTTCCACACTTCGCCAGCCACAGACAGCTTCCCACGATCCGCAAATTCATTTTCTCGAAAGGTGGTACTCATAATATTTGTTATTGACTCTGACTAAGGATGGAAATGGAATGTGTTAGGCTCACATCCAGCCATTAATACTAATGTGCTATACTGACGGTTTCTTCTAATTAAGCCTTTGATCTACCTCAGACCACCCAGGATTGGGACTCACTTTTCAAAGAACTCAACTCCTCCCTTGCAACAAAAAACAATTATGCAAGTGTGACAAGCCTAAACATAACTTTCTGATGCTGTTACTCTAAAGAATGCAACCACAGCAAAAGAACCATCAGAAAACAAGAATAAACTTGACAACAATCCTGCAGAGCATCTGACCTCACCCTACACAAGGAAAATCAAGCTATATGCAGAAAATCGATCACCACTGCCAAGACGAACTACTATCAGAATACTATAGCCAATGCTAACACAGAAAACAAGAAAACAGAGATGTCTTCAAAGCCATCAAGCATTGCATTAATCCTCTGCCTGAACCATCCATAGGGAATCCCTTCAAAAGATCGTCAGCAATGAACTCTTTTTTTGTCAACAAGAAAAGCGTGATCCACCAGCACATATCCACCAATGCCACAACTGACAGCACACCAGACATTGAATCTCACAAAACCACCACTACTTGGATAACATTCAAAACACTCGCCATTTCATGACTGCCATTCGAGCTTATCTCAAGACCCCATAGTATGCATACAACATCCTCCCTAACCCCATACTCATGACCATTTTGACTAAAGCACTCCAAACTTACCTGGCAAGCATTAACAGCACCCTCATTCATGGTACCTTCCCCTCTATCATTATGTCTGGAGACATCCTCTCAAGAAACCAAAACTAAACCCTGGTGACCTAAGAAAATACCATCCCATCACCCATCTACCCTTCCTAGGTAATATCTTTGAGACAGCAGTTGTCAATCTGGAAAAGTGAATACCCTTCATTTGAATGACGGACGTAACTTGATGGCCGTAGGCCAACCGTCTTTTGCACCGAATTATAGAAATACAGACTGCTATGCTTGACCAACAAGCGGCCATTTTAAACTTAGCAAGAATCGCCATTTTGCTTGTTAACCATTGCTCATTGCTTTCTGTCTAAAACTGCTTTGCAGCTTGCAATTCTTGCGAATTCTGCTTACTCTGCGAAAACTGTTAACATTGTTGTCTGAATATGAAAGGGCAAGGTCGCGGGACTGAGGAGTTTGTTGAAACTCCTCATGAGTAGCCCAGAAAGGAATGCCCAAGCTCCCTCTCTGTAGCCTTGAGGGAGAGCTGCAGGGCATTTAATCATTTCACAGATGCCAGCCAGTCTCGTACTGTGGTAGAATATGTTAGAATAAAGCAGCTAAAGGCTTGAATTATGCTCTTCTTACGGCCCCCCTTCGCAAAACCCTTTAGAGCGTGTCGGCTCCCAGGACACGAACAGTACCTCATAGATAGCAAAGCTTGGAATGTGACTCTTCCCACGTGTGGAGTTTGCTTCCAAGAACAGAACCACCGTGTTCTGTTCAACAACTAGAAGATGCCTCCGCACTTTCTAATTGCACATTGTTACTAGAATAGACATCGAAAGTGTCATAATTGTCATACCCATCGGAAATGTCCATCATCATCCCGAGTTCAAAGAAACTTAATAAAGGGGGGTGTTAAATATGACATAGCTGATTGTATGATATGCATTTTGTATATATGTAACTGATGTATGTAATTCGCTCTCTTGCATCCCTCGAGGTCTAGGAAACTCACGTCGCGGGGCGTGAGACCACAGTTGGCCAATTGGGACTATTTTTGCTTGCAATAAACCCTAGCATTGGGAATTTGAATCTTGTGTCTGGCGCATCTTTTCGTGTATGGTTATTGCCTTGTTTCCATATCGCGTGGGACCCCTAGGGGCCCCTTTCACAGTAACCATGTTACTCCTCCAAAACATTGACAGCAACAATCTGTTCATGTATATCAAACTAACTTTAGGCCCAGATGCAGCAAGGTAGGGGCTACCATCAAGGTGATCACCAATGGCCTCGCCATCCCTGCCTCCTGGTTCTCCTTCAGCTCTTAGCAGAAATCGATCAAGTAGAACACCAGAAACCCACCAGCAGTTTACATCACTGCATGGGGATCAGTTAGACTGGCTGGTCCAAATCATACATTACTGAACACCACCAATTTGTGTAAATGGAATACTCCATATAACCAACATTACCCATCGCATGGGCGATCCTGCATGGATCTGTACTCTCCCCTTGATCTTCATCCACAACATTGAACTGCTCAGAATGGGCCTCCCTCCACTCACCATCCACATCCACCAAGAGGCAGATGGCACCCAGGTCTGACTCACTATATCCTGCATCAAAGACATTCACAGGCTCATGGGCTACCTCACATGGATCGGCCCTTGATGTCCAGTGCATACCTAAATCTCAACCCCTCCCAGACCAAATTTCTAATGCTGACTCAAAACACTGAACACATTAAAACGCAGACCAGACTCCATGCAAAGAATCTCGAGGGCCTCACAGTCCAGCCGGCCACCTATGCCAAATCCCTTGACTCCTACATCAACAGACAACTCTCCTTCAAGAGTGCATAGCCAGCATAACACCAATGGCTTGTTAGCAACTTACCCTTGAATGGGAGGACAGGTCCAAGGGACCCCCCCTCCCATGCAGTCCCCTCCTTGTGACGTCCATGACTCGTCAGGGGACCCCCTGCCACCAGGGCCCAGGTGGTGGGTGGACCACTGGCTGACACATTGACCAAATGTACTGTATTAAGCTAGGTCCTGGAAACCATTTTGAAAACCAGAACGCCATCTTAAGACATGATTCCTCGTGCACTGCAGCATGGCCCCCACCTTTAGCGAGTCCTCGCCTACCCCTGTTGCCTCCGCTCCCTGGCAGATCTGCTGAAAGCCCATTCCCACGAACAGTGAGACATGAGCTAGTGTTAGAGCAAACACTGTATCATTCACCTTCCGCAGTTTATCATTATCCTCAGCGTGACCCGGGTAGTGGGGCTGACATGAAAAATAACTGTAAATTGTCCCCAATGAAACAGAAGCCTCAATCCTATACCAAGGAACTGTATATATATATATATTGCATCACAATGATATTCCTTCTGCACGACCCCCTTGTCAAAAATCTACAAACACTGTAAGAAGAGAAGAATGTCTTATTATGTGACAAAATGGTCACGATACTCAAACCTACTCAGTTATGTGCAAATACCCAGTGCCCCTGGCCTCCTACTATACGCTTCTCTAGGGGTAATGTAAAGAGAGCGATACCAAGTCCTTATGCCATGACTAACCTGATGCTGCTAGAGTGCAAAGGAACATAAGCGCAACAGTATTGTGAGCTCATGTAGATTGCTTAAAGAGATGCATAGAATGCAATCAAATGTGAATGTATGAGTTTAACGTGTATTACTGCTGTCAACCATAATGGTCTGTTGTTCCTGCATACTTCACCAACCCTAATGCTACCTCACGTATCGTGTTTACCATATAATGCAAGAGCTGCTATTTTTGCAAATACTCACCCTGTAGTGATTAATAGAAACGTTGGTATAGTTAACATATTTGAAATGATTATGTAAAGGTGCAAAGAATGTAGATGTGTAACCCTTTAGAAAATTAATAAGCATTATACATTATACAAATCCCTTTGTTTTCAATATAATTTGCTGCAAACGAGAAGAGTATCATAGTGGGCATATCCACGGTCACTTCCCCTCCCTTCCCATTGAAGCCTGCCAGAGAAAGCAAAGGCCCAAGCTACACCGCCTTACCTCCCCCAATTCGGCTGGAGCCGCTTCAAGCATTCATGTTTTCCGCAGCCCACATGGCCCCAGCCAGCCACCTGAATTATTTACAGACCAGCAGTAAAACCTGGTCATAACCAAAGGCCAGAGGTGCCCTCTCATAGGTCCCACGACCCACCAGTTCACCTCAGATTAATGGCGCTTGTAACATAAGACACCTAATATTGCGCCAACATTGTGTAAAAGCATCCGTCATTACTTCTAACGAGGCCTAAAACTCGGACAGCTCACCCCGTGCCCTATGACCCGACCCCATGACCCATGATACCTAGTCAACAGGAAAACAGTAACCATGAATTGATGTATCGTCAAAGTATTCCGGTCAATGTGCATTCCCCCTGTGTTGTATTAACCAGTAGAATAACCTATTGTAGGATTTACAGGACAACTGACATTGCAGTATTGAATGAATGGGGTGTGCTTGGCCATTAAGGCAGAAAGCCAAGAAAGTCATCCATCAATGACACTGACCACACCTTGCCTGGCAGCACCTCCCGGATGAGCCCAGTTGACCTGCCCACCCACGTTGGCACCCGGCGTTGTCCACCAACCACGAAGCGACGCATCACAGCTGCACATATAGCTAGTCAATGCCACCCAATCCCCATGAATGTGTGCCCCCTATATTGTGTAGGTTCTTATGACACTTTTTGTAAATATAAACGCCTGTCTTTGCGATTGTCATGCAGAGCGCTCTCGGAGTTTGCAGAGTTCTTTGCATGCCCTATTTGACTTAGATAAAACTTCCATTAAGCTCACCCACACTTGTTCCTAGACTTATTCCCACTTTTGGGAGAGTCCATTATTGCCTCTCATTGCGGGGAGGGTCGTGCTATTTGGGCACGCTCGCCTTCACCCTCTTGCACAACATCAAGCCTATCATCCTAGCAAACAACATCAGATCCGCTGTCTGGGTCTTAATCCTCTCCCACCTGGATGTCAGATATGCTCTTCTGGAAGTCCTTCTGCTGACCAGCCTGGCACCTCTGAGATACTTTCTACATGCTGCAACACTACTCATCAAAGGAATCAAAGGATGCAAACACATCACCCAGCACTCATTGAACTGCACTGGCTCCTTATGCACCTAGCACCTTCAAATCCTGGTGCATCATCTACAAATTCATTGGCCTCAAGCCCTCCCACCACAATGTGAAGGTCAGCATTCATGAAGGCATACATTCCATAAGAAGTATAGACATGAGCGGGATGAACTCCACAAGTGAAAGAAGTTAAGAACCACAATACAGGCCTTCTATGACCATGCCCCTAGAATCTCCTTCCCATCGACACGAGAATTGCCCCTGTTACTTTTGCTTTTCAGGAAGGAGTTCAAGACCCTCCTCTTGAAGATATGGCTCAAGCCTAAAAACTAGGCCCACACACCCTCCACTTCCCACCTAACCTTAGACTGTATGATCTGTTTACCCACTGTTTCCTTCTCAAGTTGCATGTCAATTCCTTGCTGCTTTATTGATCGCCCACTCCACCCTGTTGTTAACTCCCCAATCCCTTGCATATCTGCTTCCCTTACTGTGTACTTTCTCCTTCTAAAGCACTCTGTTGCTTCCAGAAGCTAGGTCTGTGCTAATTAAATACCCTACATAATAATAATAATAATAATAATAATAATAATAATAATAATAATAATAATAATAATAACAACAACAACAACTAAGGAAAAGAGCAAATCAATACAGGAAACCATATAACTAAATGTATGTTGCTGTGAAACACCCATTGCTGAACCTTACTTAAGTAGCTTGTACAAAGTTGTGATTTGCTTTGTAGAACCGGTGCTAAAATGTTTTATCTTCTGTGTCCTTGTAATTTTCTGGAATGTCTCTCCCAATTTGTGCCATGTCAGACTTGCTAATGCAAAATGTGTTTCATTTGGATTGTACTACTTCTCTCAGAACTAAATCTGACAGGATCAGATACTCACGTTTGACTTGGGCAACACAGAATCTCTTATTTTCAGATGTTCTCTATTTTAATAAGACACTGACACAGGGTATACAACAGATTTGAATAAAAACAATTGCTCTCCTTCAAACCACTACCTTTTATGGTAAAAGAAGTGAGTAGTTCAGCAAGTTTTTGTTTGGAATTTGCATTTTCGTACTCATCATTTTCCTGTAACTAGACTAAAGGAATCAATCAGATCATACCGTACCAGGAGGAATTGTTGAGGATTAAGCATGACAATATGTTTATGGTGTAACTTTATTTCAACTAAGAGTCATAAAAGTCGACGTTAAAAAGATATATTTCGTATGCAAACATTTTTATGGCTAAAATTAGAATAGTTATTGTCATAATTCAACAAGCGCTAAACAAAACGGACAAAAAACGTAAAAAGGGATACTTCAAAGGAAGCAAATCATCATATATGACGATTCAAAATGCAGTCTCCAGGAGCTTTTGAAACTATTTAAGCGGTCAGATGCCTGGACATACATGCTTTAACAGATGTCATAGACGTGATCAGTTTACACAATTAAATTAAAAAATAAAACACACTTAACCCTAGAGTTCTGTTGGTCAGCCAACAAACACAATGAACTGCTGGAAAAGATGGACAAAATCACTAAAATCGAGGTGCAATATTTGTGTGACCAGGGCCTTAAAAAACTGCCATCTTCAGGAGCTGCTTCCTCTTTGATTCAAATGCATTTATTTTTTGTTTTGTTTTGTTATCTTGCTAAGAAACAGCGTGACCTTTAACACATGTAAAACAACAAAATACAAAGATAAATAGAAACAAAAATAAATAATATAAAACACAATATACAAAAGAAATAAACACAATAATTACTGAGGAATTACATCAATGCACTATTCATCTAGTGTACAAGACCACCAAAATACAGTTCCTAATTCATACATTCCATACAATACATTACTAAAGAAGTAAAATCAGAAATTCAGAATGCAGTTAGAAAATCAGAATACAGTTCATAGTTCATACATTTCATACAATACGTTACTAAAAACTACCAATTTCAGAGATTTTAAGAAATGAGTCACTGCGAGAAGTGTTGAAGTAGTGTGACCTGCCAAACAGGTCAACCAAATTAATTCCTCATTATCCAGCTCAAAGAGTTTCAAAAAAAATTATTTTAATTATTGCAAGAAATGGACCCAATGTACCAAGCTTCTTATGGTCAAGCTGGAGTTGATTCAGGGACGGGTGTGAGTGAATTTTCTCAGTTGTTTCAATCCATTCACAGAGAAAAAGTGACTTCTTAACTTTGGATGGATTGTTCACCAGGTCACACACAGAACAACCAGGATATCAAAACAAAATGTGTGCATCTCGGTCAGCCAGGTACTACCCTTACCCTCCAGAATCAGCTTAAGTTCAACATAAGTGGACCCCTCTTTTCCCCTGCCTTCAGTGGTGGCCTCCCCCCTGAGATCATCGGGGATAGTGCAGGTGGGGAATTGGATCTCAACATCCTCTCCTGGAGGGAAAACTCCTTCGCACATAGAGCATCAGGAGTAGTCGAAGACAATGGCAAGCAGTGAAAACAGTAGTAGTTAGACTAGGCCCCTTATCTCTGTCAGTAGGATCTGGAGAAGTAGCCAACACTGAGCAGTTTCTACCATCAGTGGCCAGTTGGGTTACATTTAATTGAGCTCCTTTGGCGATGGAATCCAGTAGCACAGTTCCTTGAGACTCAGTCAATAGTTCTCAGGTTTCCACAGAATTTGCTATAGATGGTGTAGTAAAAGTGACTGATTAAACAAAAACTCCTTGGCAGTTACATGTGCCTTAATAATGTCAAAGATTCCAGGAGTACAGTGTTCACCCTGGCTTCCGCTTTTAGGGCCTCATAAAGAGAGACAAGCATACGTAGCACCTGGTAAATCTCAACTAATGATTGAGCCGCCTGGACTTGCCCATTATATAGCATCTACGACTTTGCGTCAGCACAGTGACGAAATGGCAGACTTGGAGACATGGAACCAATAGAAGATAAAGATGAACCAAAGTCCGGAACATACAGATTCCCCATGTCCGGCAGAGAATCAAGACAACCATGTGATATGGAATCTCCTGAGAGCCAAGTTAACAGAGCTGATGCCAACCCATTTGAAGTTTTTCCGTCACCACAGAACTTCCGGCATGCTTAAACAAATCCTGAGAGCCGGTTTGGATACACGGCAAAGACGACAACATTTTTGGGGCTTTGGGGCTTTTACCGAAGGCCGACTCACAAAAACACTGTGATGTTCCTTGGAGTTTTTGGGGGACAGGTTTTGCCATTATGCTGCGAATCAACGGTTCCATGTATTACAGGACTAAGCTCATCAATAGTAATTTCCAGTTCAGCACAAGTTGCAGGGCTGGCTTAGTTGCCGGCATTACAAACCACTTCACACAAAGGGCAGGCAGGACTCATCGTCTCTAGCAAAAAGGGAAAGAGGAGATTTGTTGCTGCTAAGAGGTCCTCATCAGATATATGCACTTGGTTTATCATTGTAAGAGACCTTAACTTGCCACTTCACAAATCGTACATGTACGAGTAGTGGTAATTAGTGGAACACCCTTTAATGGATTAATGTAACACCTTTGAGTGAGGGAAAACTCACCAGGCTTCCCCTCAATAGTGTTTATCAATAATTTAAAGTGTACGTTTTTGAAAAAAAACAGTCTAAACGTGTCCAGCCATATGCAAACACTTTTTAAATATACGGTGGCGAAACAACACTGTAAGCCCTACTGACTTGATTTTCCCAGCTTCCCAGCTTCCCAACCTACAAGCTTCCCAGTTTACACCCTGTGTCACTGCTGGGAAACGGAGAAGCTGGTGTAGTATACCTCACTCTATAATCCTGACTCTGGAGTGGGTGTCGGTAGGTGTCAGCAGTCGTCGGCAATGCACCTGCATTCAGGTTCTGTTTGGACCTCAAGAAACCAAAAACAGGAACACATGCTCGCTGCTCGCAGCATTTCCAACTCAGAGCACCAGAGAAAGCACCTCAGAAAGTGCCTAACGCAAGTGAAGCCGCATCTCCAGTGAAACACTCCCAACAATGCAGGGGTTCTAATTGTTTAATATGGCACTATTTAAACCATGATCAGGAACCTATTTGAATAGCAGGAGAATATCCATGTGTGTTAGAGCTCAGTGGGATGTTGTGACAAACTGGCTTTCTGGCAAGTGTGTGGAAGCCCTTGCGTATTTTAACGCATGTATTAATTAATACAATTATGCTAGTAATTCTATTTCAAGAAGGAACATTTGCTGATCCGATTTCCATTTCACAAGCTCGATGCAAAAATCATTGTTTATACATGTGCCCTGCTGCATCAGTAGCCTGATCTCCTTCATCTGCTTTCCAGTAGCACAGAGCAGGTTCAGAGGTCACATGTGCCTATTGGACAGCTGCAGTGACTGCAAGGTCTCTGCAGCAATGGTGCTGCATTTACGATATACACACCTGTTGCAAACACTACATAACTGTGATAGTGGCACACACAAGTGTACATACAGGCTATACCTGAGTTTAGGTTATGGTGGCCAGGATCTCTCATAGGTATCAAAGCCAGAGAAATGTGTTATAAAACATATGTCATAGCTGTGAGCCCAGGTCAGCAGTGAAAGGATCCTGGGTATTTTCTCGTGACAGGCTTGACCTTGCCACTGCTGACAGGACTGTAGCCATGCGGATTGCTACTCTTTCTTCCTTTGTTAGGACAGGTAACACACAACCCAGAGACACAGCTACTCCACAGGTAGCTCTTTTGGGAACAGGAATCAAAGGGCACACCCATTCACAACAGGTCTAGCCTCACACCAGGTTTCTGTATATCTAAAGAACTTTGATGCTATTGAGAAGGGAAGGGGTGGGGAAAAAAGGGGTTGCAGCCAGTCGGCAACAGACTTATTATGGCGCCAAAATAACACAGGTAAAGTGGTGATGCCCATTAAACTGATGGAGATAGCGTTCCAGCAATTACATTTTCCAGTTCACAATGCCAAACAACATATAGCAACGGAGATACAGGAATATTGGTTTGTGCCTGGGCTCCAAGAACATATATCAAGATTAGCAATGGAGTGCACAACCTGCCAGATATACAATTCTGGGATGACCTTAAGGACACTCAGAGGGACAATTCCAAGACCTACAGGGCCCTTCCGAGAAATGCATATTGATTATGCAGACATGGGGGAAAGGTGTAATGGGGCACGCTACATGACAGTAGTTGTATGTCCGTTCTCCAGGTGGGCTGAAGCTGGTCCATGTGCACGCCCTGATGCTAAGTGCGCCACAAAGTTCCTAGTGAGAGAGGTGTTCCCGCGCTGGGGAATTTGCGACGTGATTCGCTCAGACAACGGAATTCATTTTGTAAACGAGCTGTTCAAAGAAGTAACTGCATTGTTGGGGATTAAACATAAGCTTTGCTCAATTTATCACCCTCAAAGTAATGGCGATGTCGAGAAGATCAACGGCCTGTTAAAAGGAAGGTTGTCTAAACTGTGTTTCTCACTAAAAAAAACTGGGTGTATTGTTTACCCCTTGCACTATTCAAGCTGAGGAATCAGCCAAGTAAGGACCACCACTTGTCCCCGCACGAGATTGTGACAGGTCGACGAATGCACGCAGCACATTCTCTGCTGCACAGACACTCAGATGCACACAGAAGCGCCACAATATTACGAGATGAGTTTACTGATTACCTGAAAAAACTGACTAGGGCAGCGCACGCCATCTCAAGACAACTCTCACCACCATTTACAAGGGAAGAAGGGAACACAGCTGTGTCATTTGTGGAACAGAACCCCCAAGGACAACTAATGCCAGGAGATTTCATTTATGTTAGAAGTTTTGTGCGTAGGTGGAATGCCCCAAGGTTCCATGGCCCATACGAGGTAGTTTTTTGTACTCCCACTGCAGTGAAGGTCAAAGGACTCCGGTACTGGATACATTTAACAGATGTACGGAGGGCGTACAGTAATGTACAGGAGGAAGTGAATGAGGAGACACAGACAACAGCAAACAACAACAATGAAAATGTGGAATGAAAAAGTACAGGTAAAAGGAAGTGTAAACAGTATATTAATATGCTAATGAACAAATTGACTTACAGGTAAAAGAAAAAGATAACTGAGTAACATTAATGATTGAAATGAAATATGAAAAAAGTGATCAAATATAAATGAAAAATGTCTCTCTCTCTCTCTCTCTCTCTCTCTCTCTCTCTCTCTCTCTCTCTCTCTCTCTCTCTCTCTCTCTCCTCTCTGTGCCCGTCCCACCCCCTCCCTCTCTCTCTACATATAATGCTCTGGTAGATGCAGTACAAAAATGTTTACATGTATATACTTAATGCACTTTTATGTTTTAAATAGGAACACCCATGGCAACAAACGGACAGCCCGCAACGGATAGCAATAGAATGTCTAGATGTAGAGATGCTATAGTAAAACGTTGTAGATATTCGTATGAATGTGGACTGTCTGTGTGCATCGTATTATTCTTTGCGATACTGTTTGGCATAAGCACTTATTGGTTTATAGCATTCATCTCTGTCGAGATTAATGAAGGGGGAGGGGGGGAACGAAAGCAATATGACAAATGAAACCAGAACAACTGAAAGGGTAAAAGAAGGTGATTTTTTTGGTATGGAACGGATTCCAGCTTGTATGGGGCTATAAAACGAAACCGCCCAAAACAATCAACCCCCCCCAAGAAAAACAGTGTTGAAATGACTGTTAGCACAACTCCCCTGCCAAATGTCTCTGACTACAATGCCCACAGCTTAATTGACCGCAACCCTTCTGTCATGTCATTATTCTACAATACCCCCACTACCCTGCCCACACATGTAACTACCCCTACAGCAGACAGTACATTACATCATAGAATAAAAGAAGAGAACGAAAAGATGGCAGTGTGATGAATGGAAAGAGGGGGGTGTGGTAAAAGGGGGGTCTAGATTACACTTCGCCCGTGAAGCTGGGAGATACCTTGGAAATAATAGAAGGAAAAGGGAGGTGGGGAGTAGGAAGTATGACAAGTATTATGGTCTGGGTTTAGATAAAATGGAAGACCCAAGACACCCTCACCAGACTAATAAATGGTATGCGGACATGAGGGCAACTGCCAAGCAAACAACAAACGAGAGTTGCTATGTCTGCTCCCTTATCCCCCATGCCTCGGTAACACCCAAGGGGCAGCTAAGAACACCTTCCAGGCACACAAAATAACTTTTAGCATGCTGCAGAATGAGAAAACATGCTACTCGAAAGTGGAAGGAGTAATATGCCTGAAAGAACCATTTTTTTATGATAAAAGGGACATTATTTACAGACAATAAATTGAAAGATGAAGAAGTGACATGTAAAGCTGAGCGCTACGAGGAGTGTCACCTGAAAAGCTGCAGTGGATCAAAAAAACGTGTACGCCAGCCTGGAAGGAGCACATCGCAAAGCTAACCTGGGTAACTGCCATCGAAAAAAACGTTCAAACTGCAGAAAAAAATAACATATGAACTGTGTTTCCAGGGAGAAGGAAAAACCGTAATGGGGGTAAACAAAAACTGCAACAGGACTCTCACCATCCCAGACATGAGGAAGGGGACAGCAGCCCTCGAGGACACTTACTGGGTGTGTGGCAGCCAGGCATACTTGCATCTCCCACAATCATGGAGCGGCAGTTGCTCACTGGCCACACTACATTCTGCTCTAATGGTAATACCAGATAGCCACATTGGTGGGGGCAGGAAAGTGCAAGATGCTCGCCGTGAAAGCAATGCCCAACCGACGGAAGAGCCGCAAATGTATGTTTTGTCCTCTGGCAATAAGGAAGAAATGCTGTCCCGAAACAGACAATCATCCAATTACATATCCAAAGCATCTTCAGAACTACTGGCGCAGATCCCAGACAGATATTGATTGTTTAGCTCTGCAGAGACTTTCTTTGCCTCACTCATTCCAAGCATCCAGGTACGGGTAAATGCTAAGTGGCTCCAAATACCAGATGGTGCCAATATACCATAGTGGGGATATAGTGGACAGATTATGGCACACAACAATTAGAGAGCCCCGGGAACATGAATGGTATGAGGAGGTGTGGGTGGATTTGGAGGGGGATACGGACTGTATATATCTGACTTGTACACCAGACGAATATGCTAGAAGGGGGGAAAGCCTGAGGGGGGTGTGTAGGGCTTGGATGCCCATAAAGGGCACCCCGGCGTGGGACGAAGCGGTGGCTGATGAAAAGGAACGGCAGAGGTTGGGGGAGTTACAGTATTCATTACTTAAGTAACGAAAGGGGGGAAATGTATGGGAGGAAAGGTCCAAGGGACCCCCCTCCCCTGCAGTCCCCTCCTTGTGATGTCCATGACTCATCAGGGGACCCCCTGCCACCAGGGCCCAGGTGGTGGGTGGACCACTGGCTGACACATTGACCAAACGTACTGTATTAGGCTAGGTCCTGGAAACCATTTTGAAAACCAGAACGCCATCTTAAGACATGATTCCTCGTGCACTGCAGCACGGCCCCTACCTTCAGAGAGTCCTCGCCTACCCCTGTTGCCTCCGCTCCCGGGCAGATCCACTGAAAGCCCGTTCCCACGAACAGTTGGACATGAGCTAGTGTTAGAGCAAACACTGTATCATTCACCTTCCGCAGTGCATCATTATCCTCAGCGTGATCCGGATAGCGGGGCTGGCATGGAAAATAACTGTAAATCGTCCCCGATGAAACAACAGCCTCAATCCTATACCAAGGAACTGTATATATATATATGCAGAATAGTAAACCCAGCGACATTCATCACAGAACCATGTACATTAGAAGACATGCAAGAGCACGATTGTGCAACATATACAGGAGAACAGGGAGAGGGCCCGGTGGTAAGTGAAAATGCCCTAACGGAAGGAGAGGTGTACTTGGTAGATGGATCAGCATCAATTGACATGGACACAGGGGAAATACATGTGGGAATGGCAGTGTTCTTCTGGAAGTCCTTCTGCTGACCAGCCTGGCACCTCTGAGATACATTTCTATATATATTGCATCACAATGATATTCCTTCTGCACGACCCCCTTGTCAAAAATCTACATACAACCACAAAAAGAGAAGAATGTCTTATTATGTGACAAAATGGTCACGATACTCAAACCTCCTCAGTTATGTGCAAACACCCAGTGCCCCTGGCCTCCTACTATGTGCTTCTCTAGTGATAATGTAAAGAGAGCGATACCAAGTCCTTATGCCATGACTAACCTGATGCTTCTAGAGTGCAAAGGAACACAAGCGCAACAGTATTGTGAGCTCATGTAGATTGCTTAAAGAGATACATAGAATGCAATCAAATGGGAATGTTTAACGTGTATTACTGCTGTCAACCATATGGTCTGTTGTTCCTGCGTACTCCACCAACCCTAATGCTATCTCACATATCGTGTTTACCATATAATGCAAGCACTGCTATTTTTGCAAATACTCACCCTGTAGTGATTAATAGAATGGTTGGTATAGTTAACATATTTGAAATGATTATGTAAAGGTGCAAAGAATGTAGACGTGTGAGCCTTTAGAAAATTAATAAGCATTTTCAATATAATTTGCTGCATACGAGAAGAGTATCATCGTTGGCATATCCAAGGTCATTTCCCCTCCCTTCCCATTGAAGCCTGCAAGAGAAAGCAAAGGCCCGAGCTACACCACCTCACCTCCCCCAATTCGGCTGGAGCCGCTTCAAGCATTCATGTTCCCCCGCAGCCCACATGGCCACAGCCAGCCACCTGAATTATTTACAGCCCCGCAGTAAAACCTGGCCATAACCAAAGGCCAGATGTGCCCCCTCATAGGTCCCACAACCCACCAGTTCACCTCAGATTAATGTCGCTTGTAACATAAGACACCTAATATTGCTCCAACATTGTGTAAAAGCATCCGTTATTACTTCTAACGAGACCTAAAACTCGGACAGCTCACCCCGTGCCCTATGACCCGACCGCATGACCCATGATACCTAGTCAACAGGAAAACAGTAACCATGTATTGATGTATCGTCAAAGTATTCCGCTCGATGTGCGGAATACTGTGTTGTATTAACCTGTAGAATAACCTATTGTAGGATTTACAGGACAACTGACATTGCAGTATTGAATGAATGGGGTGTGCTTGGCCATTAAGGCAGAAAGCCAAGAAAGTCATCCATCAATGACACTGACCACACCTGGCCTGGCAGCACCTCCCGGATGAGCCCAGTTGACCTGCCCACCCATGTTGGCACCCGGCGTTGTCCACCAACCACGAAGCGACGCATCACAGCTGCACATATAGCTAGTCGATGCCACCCAATCCCCATGAATGTTTGCCCCCTATATTGTGTAGGTTCTTATGACACTTTTTGTAAATATAAACGCCTGCCTTTGCGATTGTCATGCAGAGCGCTCTCGGAGTTTGCAGAGTTCTTTGCATGCCCTATTTGACTTAGATAAAACTTCCATTAAGCTCACCCACACTTGGTCCTAGCCTTATTCCCACTTTTGGGAGAGTCCATTATTGCCTCTCATTGCGGGGAGGGTCGTGCTATTTGGGCACGCTCGCCTTCACCCTCTTGCACAACATCAAGCCTATCATCCTAGCAAACAACATCAGATCCGCTGTCTGGGTCTTAATCCTCTCCCACCTGGATGTCAGCAATGCTCTTCTGGAAGTGCTTCTGCTGACCAGCCTGGCACCTCTGAGATACTTTCTACATGCTGCAACACTACTCATCAAAGGAATCAAAGAATGCAAACACATCACCCAGCACTCATTGAACTGCACTGGCTACTTCTGCACCTAGCACCTTCAAATCCTGGTGCATCATCTACAAATTCATTGGCCACCACAATGTGAAGGTCAGCATTCATGAAGGCATACATTCCATAAGAAGTATAGACATGAGCGGGATGAACTCCACAAGTGCAAGAAGTTAATAACCACAATACAGGCCTTCTATGACCATGCCCCTAGAATCTCCTCCCCATCGACACGAGAATTGCCCCTGTTACTTTTACTTTTCAAGAGGAGTTCAAGACCCTCCTCTTGAAGATATGGCTCAAGCCTAAAAACTAGGCCCACACACCCTCCACTTCCCACCTAACCTTAGACTGTATGATCTGTTTACCCACTGTTTCCTTCTCAAGTTGCATGTCAATTCCTTGCTGCTTTATTGATCGCCCACTCCACCCTGTTGTTAACTCCCCAATCCCTTGCATCTCTGCTTCCCTTACTGTGTACTTTCTCCTTCTAAAGCACTCTGTTGCTTCCAGAAGCTAGGTCTGTGCTAATTAAATAACCTACATAACAATAATAATAATAATAATAACACTAATAATAATAATAATATTAATAATAATAATAATAATAATAATAATAATAATAATAATAACACCATATAACTAAATGTATGTTGCTGTGAAACACCCATTGCTGAACCTTACTTAAGTAGCTTGTACAAAGTTGTGATTTGCTTTGTAGAACCGGTGCTAAAATGTTTTATCTTCTGTGTCCTTGTAATTTTCTGGAATGTCTCTCCCAATTTGTGCCATGTCAGACTTGCTAATGCATAATGTGTTTCATTTGGATTCTACTACTTCTCTCAGAACTAAATCTGACAGGATCAGATACTCACGTTTGACTTGGGCAACACAGAATCTCTTATTTTCAGATGTTCTCTATTTTAATAAGACACTGACACAGGGTATACAACAGATTTGAATAAAAACAATTGCTCTCCTTCAAACCACTACCTTTTATGGTAAAAGAAGTGAGTAGTTCAGCAAGTTTTTGTTTGGAATTTGCATTTTCGTACTCATCATTTTCCTGGAACTAGACTAAAGGAATCAATCAGATCATACCGTACCAGGAGGAATTGTTGAGGATTAAGCATGACAATATGTTTATGGTGTAACTTTATTTCAACTAAGAGTCATACAAGTCGACGTTAAAAAGATATATTTCGTATGCAAACATTTTTATGGCTAAAATTAGAATAGTTATTGTCATAATTCAACAAGCGCTAAACAAAACGGACAAAAAACGTAAAAAGGGATACTTCAAAGGAAGCAAATCATCATATATGACGATTCAAAATGCAGTCTCCAGGAGCTTTTGAAACTATTTAAGCGGTCAGATGCCTGGACATACATGCTTTAACAGATGTCATAGACGTGATCAGTTTACACAATTAAATTAAAAAATAAAACACACTTAACCCTAGAGTTCTGTTGGTCAGCCAACAAACACAATGAACTGCTGGAAAAGATGGACAAAATCACTAAAATCGAGGTGCAATATTTGTGTGACCAGAGCCTTAAAAAACTGCCATCTTCAGGAGCTGCTTCCTCTTTGATTCAAATGCATTTATTTTTTGTTTTGTTTTGTTATCTTGCTAAGAAACAGCGTGACCTTTAACACATGTAAAACAACAAAATACAAAGATAAATAGAAACAAAAATAAATAATATAAAGCACAATATACAAAAGAAATAAACACAATAATTACTGAGGAATTACATCAATGCACTATTCATCTAGTGTACAAGACCACCAAAATACAGTTCCTAATTCATACATTCCATACAATACATTACTAAAGAAGTAAAATCAGAAATTCAGAATGCAGTTAGAAAATCAGAATACAGTTCATAGTTCATACATTTCATACAATACGTTACTAAAAACTACCAATTTCAGAGATTTTAAGAAATGAGTCACTGCGAGAAGTGTTGAAGTAGTGTGACCTGCCAAACAGGTCAACCAAATTAATTCCTCATTATCCAGCTCAAAGAGTTTCAAAAAAAAATATTTTAATTATTGCAAGAAATGGACCCAATGTACCAAGCTTCTTATGGTCAAGCTGGAGTTGATTCAGGGACGGGTGTGAGTGAATTTTCTCAGTTGTTTCAATCCATTCACAGAGAAAAAGTGACTTCTTAACTTTGGATGGATTGTTCACCAGGTCACACACAGAACAACCAGGATATCAAAACAAAATGTGTGCATCTCGGTCAGCCAGGTACTACCCTTACCCTCCAGAATCAGCTTAAGTTCAACATAAGTGGACCCCTCTTTTCCCCTGCCTTCAGTGGTGGCCTCCCCCCTGAGATCATCGGGGATAGTGCAGGTGGGGAATTGGATCTCACCATCCTCTCCTGGAGGGAAAACTCCTTCGCACATAGAGCATCAGGAGTAGTCGAAGACAATGGCAAGCAGTGAAAACAGTAGTAGTTAGACTAGGCCCCTTATCACTGTCAGTAGGATCTGGAGAAGTAGCCAACACTGAGCAGTTTCTACCATCAGTGGCCAGTTGGGTTACATTTAATTGAGCTCCTTTGGTGATGGAATCCAGTAGCACAGTTCCTTGAGACTCATTCAATAGTTCTCAGGTTTCCACAGAATTTGCTATAGATGGTGTAGTAAAAGTGACTGATTAAACAAAAACTCCTTGGCAGTTACATGTGCCTTAATAATGTCAAAGAATCCAGGAGTACAGTGTTCACCCTGGCTTCCGCTTTTAGGGCCTCATAAAGAGAGACAAGCATACGTAGCACCTGGTAAATCTCAACTAATGATTGAGCCGCCTGGACTTGCCCATTATATAGCATCTACGTCTTTGCGTCAGCACAGTGACGAAATGGCAGACTTGGAGACATGGAACCAATAGAAGATAAAGATGAACCAAAGTCCGGAACATACAGATTCCCCATGTCCGGCAGAGAATCAAGACAACCATGTGATATGGAATCTCCTGAGAGCCAAGTTAACAGAGCTGATGCCAACCCATTTGAAGTTTTTCCGTCACCACAGAACTTCCGGCATGCTTAAACAAATCCTGAGAGCCGGTTTGGATACACGGCAAAGACGACAACATTTTTGGGGCTTTGGGGCTTTTACCGAAGGCCGACTCACAAAAACACTGTGATGTTCCTTGGAGTTTTTGGGGGACAGGTTTTGCCATTATGCTGCGAATCAACGGTTCCATGTATTACAGGACTAAGCTCATCAATAGTAATTTCCAGTTCAGCACAAGTTGCAGGGCTGGCTTAGTTGCCGGCATTACAAACCACTTCACACAAAGGGCAGGCAGGACTCATCGTCTCTAGCAAAAGGGGAAAGAGGAGATTTGTTACTGCTAAGAGGTCCTCATCAGATATATGCACTTGGTTTATCATTGTAAGAGACCTTAACTTGCCACTTCACAAATCGTACATGTACGAGTAGTGGTAATTAGTGGAACACCCTTTAATGGATTAATGTAACACCTTTGAGTGAGGGAAAACTCACCAGGCTTCCCCTCAATAGTGTTTATCAATAATATAAAGTGTACGTTTTTGAAAAAAAACAGTCTAAACGTGTCCAGCCATATGCAAACACTTTTTAAATATACGGTGGCGAAACAACACTGTAAGCCCTACTGACTTGATTTTCCCAGCTTCCCAGCTTCCCAACCTACAAGCTTCCCAGTTTACACCCTGTGTCACTGCTGGGAAACGGAGAAGCTGGTGTAGTATACCTCACTCCGCCTCTATAATCCTGACTCTGGAGCGGGTGTCGGTAGGTGTCAGCAGTCGTCGGCAATGCACCTGCATTCAGGTTCTGTTTGGACCTCAAGAAACCAAAAACAGGAACGCATGCTCGCTGCTCGCAGCATTTCCAACTCAGAGCACCAGAGAAAGCACCACAGAAAGTGCCTAACGCAAGTGAAGCCGCATCTCCAGTGAAACACTCCCAACAATGCAGGGGTTCTAATTGTTTAATATGGCACTATTTAAACCATGATCAGGAACCTATTTGAATAGCAGGAGAATATCCATGTGTGTTAGAGCTCAGTGGGATGTTGTGACAAACTGGCTTTCTGGCAAGTGTGTGGAAGCCCTTGCGTATTTTAACGCATGTATTAATTAATACAATTATGCTAGTAATTCTATTTCAAGAAGGAACATTTGCTGATCCGATTTCCATTTCACAAGCTCGATGCAAAAATCATTGTTTATACATGTGCCCTGCTGCATCAGTAGCCTGATCTGCTTCATCTGCTTTCCAGTAGCACAGAGCAGGTTCAGAGGTCACATGTGCCTATTGGACAGCTGCAGTGACTGCAAGGTCTCTGCAGCAATGGTGCTGCATTTACGATATACACACCTGTTGCAAACACTACATAACTGTGATAGTGGCACACACAAGTGTACATACAGGCTATACCTGAATTTAGGTTATGGTGGCCAGGATCTCTCATAGGTATCAAAGCCAGAGAAATGTGTTATAAAACATATGTCAGAGCTGTGAGCCCAGGTCAGCAGTGAAAGGATCCTGGGTTTTTTCTCGTGACAGGCTTGACCTTGCCACTGCTGACAGGACTGTAGCCATGCGGATTGCTACTCTTTCTTCCTTTGTTAGGACAGGTAACACACAACCCAGAGACACAGCTACTCCACAGGTAGCTCTTTTGGGAACAGGAATCAAAGGGCACACCCATTCACAACAGGTCTAGCCTCACACCAGGTTTCTGTATATCTAAAGAACTGTGATGCTATTGAGAAGGGAAGGGGTGGGGTTAGGGTAAATAGTTGGATCTCTTTACAACTGGAGGAAGGTTCCACCGTCTTATTTTTCTCTGCCTCTGTCTTCCCTTCCTGTTCCCTCCAGGCAAAGTCCATTTGTTCCAAGAACAGGGCTTGGAACCCTAAACAAGTCTAGTTTGAGTCCAATCACCTGAGTGATTTTGCCTTTAAACAAAGGCTTCTCCCACCACGTGTTTGAATCATCTCCGGATTGCAAATGTTCCAGAGGATTTAATTGGACCGTGTTTTGAGAGCAGTCCTTTCGAAAGTCCTCCAGTTGTGAGGTAAAGGCAGGTGTTTCTAGGCAGAGGCAAAATCTTTTACCCTAACCATCACTAGGGACAACAGGGTGTGAACAACTGCTGGAAGAAAGGCCTACATCTGTGCCAGCTACACTGTTGGCCAGGACCTCACTGTTTTTAAGGGGTCCTGGAAGGTGGGTGCCAGCTACCCCATCTTTGGAGTCTGAGAAAAGGTATCATCTTGTCCATTAGAAGCTGCATTGGGACTCTCAGTTCCTGAGAGACTTGAAAACAAGTATTCCTTCTATTTAATCATCAAACCACTGTAATCATTGATTCCAATGTGTTTGACCCTGTTTGAACCATCAGGACCCACTGGAGCTGCCTCTGCTGCCCCCACATTCATCACCTTTCGAATCTCCCATCAAACATATTCTGGTGTTCTTCATGAATTGCGTCCTTTGTGCCCCTGCATCAGACCAACTTGCGTGTGCATCATTTCATCAGCCCATCCACTGCTGAACCACGACTACAAAACTAAACCTGCAGACCTCCACAATCCATAGCGATTGAAAAATGTTTGGGATGCAGCGTTATTTGTTTAGAACCCACTCTGACATCTGCTCTGACATCTTCTTGCAGTTGGTTCACCATGACTGCCGAACTACAAACCGCTTTGAACAGCCGAACAGCACTGAGTAGATTGGTTCACCATTGTCAAACCTCCAAGACACTGCAAAGGTATGATTGACAGATATCTGCAGCGCCTGGTCCATCTTGGGCCCTAGCAACTGGCTAGGTCATAGTGATTCATTACTGCAACTTAAGAACATACCCTTTGAACACTGTATTTGTTATGGCCTTTCTCCCTAAGTCTCATTACCAAGAGGGTTGCATCTTGCTATCTTGCATAATCAGTGTTCTTTCTACAGGGCTGGGCTTTTACAGTGTTTTCTAATTAATGTACATGGAGAGCTTTATTAAAGTACCCAATGTTTATAGGCACTTGATTGACGTTCCATATCCACTGTTATACTTCCCTGTTTAGGTTGTGGTTGTTAAGAGTATAGCCGTAGCTCGCCCCAGATTACCACAAAAAATGAAGGAGGTATAACTCTTAATTTGTGCCATGTTTCCCGATTATTAGTGTGTTGGTTCTTGGATTGTAGAAGTGGGCTGCTGCTCATTCGAATTACTTGCAGTGACAGAGTTGCATTTAAATTTCCTATTGGAATTGGCCACGACTGAGACACACTGGAATAACTATGTAGGCATCAACTCTCAATATTAGAGTGACGATGACTGGGAGTAAGACTGCTGTGCATTGATGGAACTTTGCATTGGTTTCAGAGTTTTGGAATATGACATGCTGCATGTCAGTTTTGTGTGTGGCACTCAGACTAAATATACCAAGATTCAAACGGTATTGGTCAGGCCCTGGCAGAGCTTTATATAGGACCAGGACCCTGTTTTGGAATACTAGGGGGTACTACATGGCCAGATGGGTGCTTTGGCAGAACTCTGGCTTTGTGATTCAATAGTATGAAGCACTTTGGATAGAAATGCAATGGCAGAATCAAATATGCCTCACAGTACTGACATTGTAGACGTTATTGTTAGGTGATATGCATTGGTAGAGCGGTGTGTGAGCTAGAAAAATAGGGAGGATGGGGCACAGGAATTGAGAATTGGAATTAACATAGGCACCTCCCTGTTCGGGAATAATGTGGGATACCACAGTTCACCCTTGATTTGAATTTGCAAAGCAGCGTGTGTGCTTACAACGCATTACAAGTGCATTGGAATACCTGCTATGTATCCTGCATGCGGGGACTATAAGGGATGCTTATGATTAGGAGTTAGGGGGTAGTACAAGAGGTGGTTGGAGTACAAGGACTGAAGCACACTGACTTAAGTCACATGTACTGTTATGCCTTTGCACCCCAATCATACACCAATAAAACTCGGCCATTAGCCAGAGGTTGGTACACTCACAGATGTTTCATTTTAGAATAAAAGGCCAGCACACAAAGGGTGGGCCAACTTGGTCAATCCAACAGTCGACACAATAATAATGGTAAAACAGGAACAACTTTAGAGCTATACCGCCAGTGGTGGCTGGTGACATTTAAAACAGGTGGGGCATACCTACCATCTATTCTATCACCGATAACCCTTTCAAAGTGATTGGGGCGGAGGGGGGCTCACTGAAAGAACATTTGAAAAGGAAATGGAGCCCAGTTGTGCATTGTACAGTGCCATTTCCAAAACTCCAAGCATATGAGTTGTAGGAAATATGATGTAAAAGCTTCTCATTGAAGTAAATGCTCAGCTCCTGTATGTCCTTGCTCCTATTGCTTAGGTGCCTGTCCAAGTCCCCCAACCTCTTTTCAGGTTCCATTTGCCCCTTGCAAGCTCTCCACTCTTCATGCAGATATGTCCCAGGCTCCTCATGCTCAAGCACCTCACATTATATCTATGCCACAACCTAGTGAATGTCGTCCGATTGTCACTTTGACAGGCAGCTAAAACTGTCACCACTTGAAAGATGTGTCACAGGGCTGCTTTGTATACAGCATGACAGCATCAGGAATGTTTAAACTTGTTCACTGCTGTTCCTGTCCTGCCAATGGTACGATATATTGCAATATAGGGGATATGTCTCTTTTGACTGCATGATATCCAACATTCAGCTAGTCAGCTTCACAGTTTTCCAGGAGAAATGATTGTTATATAGTGCTGGATGTAGTGCTGGTATGTGCCTCCTCCCATGCTTCCAGTAGAATGGCTAATTGTAATGTGGACAATGTAGAATTGAAAACTAAAGGCATATTGTGGTTTCAGGTCTTATATTAGCCCAGCACAGTAAATCAACCGAGAGATGATACTCAAAGTTACAGATTATGGATCCCTGTCTTGCAGGAGAGCAGGATTGTGCATTGTGAGTGATCGAGTGTGTTCTTATCATTATTTCTTTGGACATGCAAAATTACATGTATGTGATAGTGACAGGGTCCATTACAATGAAGGAAACACACTGAATGAGCAATAAAAAACTGGTGCACTTGCAACTTGTATGATGAGATTGGATTTTATTTTGTGAAAGTCATTTTCTGATATATGTATTTTTATATTTTCCCCTAATTCGCTCGATCTGAAAGACTTCAGCTACAGGTAATATTTTCGATCCTAAATCCCATGCCAGTAGCAATTTAACCAGTGTCAGTTTATATAGTTTCAGAGATTATAATACGTGGCCCAGAATGAGAGTGCACATTCGTTGTTTCTGTTCAAATAAATTAAATACATAAAAAAGTGCAAGGTGTTGCTCAAATAATCCAGGGTCCACAATAATACCATTGTGCTGTTCAAATATTCCATGCTTATGCCAATATATGGGATAAAGTATCCCTTTAAATACCTTATAAGAATATTAAAATCACTCAGGGGTTCTGTGACTAAATAATGGAATGATTTGCTTCAAAGGGTAGAGGATCTCTGAGTAATATGCAATATCCATTTTACTTGAGGCAGGGGCCCTTTTATTCCTTATAATTCATAGTGACACATTGGGCCTCATTACAAGTCCGGCGCTAACCCTGCCTGTGGTACCGGGGGGTTGCCACCCGACTTGCAAGATTTACTGGCGCCGGTTTACAGGTAACACTGGCGGATTACAACCCCAGGGTTCCGGAAAGTCAGGCATCGGTAAATCCCTGTTCCCACATAGGACTCAATGGGAATGGGGACCACGGAAGCACCAGCACAGTTAATAACGGTACCGGTGCTTCCATGTAACTCTGCGGGTGGGTGCTGCTCTGTCCGGCAGGTCTGACCCTGGCAGTCAGGACAGCACCCGGAGAGTCGTACTGAGCCGGTCCGGTAACAACGGTGCCAGTAAGCCTACCGGCAGCGTTGTTACCAGACCGGCACAGTTGTAATGAGGCCCAGTGTCATTCCATTCTATACTGGACTTTTTCCTGGGAGTGGCCTTCCACTTGCTGATACAAATAATGTAGAATCTGGATTACAGCAGTTTAATAACATGTATTTAACACGTTTTTCTGTGCGCTTTTAAGTAAGTGATGATATACAGGTTCTTGCTGTTACACTACGGAGTCCCACAAGGGGCGTGTGTATCGACAGCCCTTTTCAACATCTATATGATACCCCTATGCATTTTACGAACTATGCAGATGATTTTCACATCGGGTTGAAGCGAAGTGGAAATGATTCTGCCGACTCAGACAACGTAGTCGCAACCTATGACTCCATCAAGAAATGGTAAATAATTGGATGTGTCTATAGCCAAGTTAAGCCAGGAATACTCAGATTTCAGACTAGAGGGATGCCATAAAATCTTTGGGCATATATCTCAGAGCATCCCTTAATGCAGACACACTAGTAAATGCTACAACAAAAACTCACAATACTACCTAAAAGTACTCGAACAAGTGAATGTTGGTCACATGTAATAAGTGCGAAACTCTAGTTAGAGCAATCATACTAACACAGCTCGGCTACTGTAATGCTCTGCTCAGTGTAGCAAGTAAAGTTAATATACAAAAACTGGAAATAATTCAAAACGATGCAGTAAGAATCATATGCAAGACCCCAAGGAGAGAACACATAACTACCAACCGGAAGAACATACGGTGGCTACCCATATCAGCAAGGGTACAATTCAAAACCCTATAGGTCTCATTACGAGATTGTCAGTAAGTTTACCTAGTTTCTGTGATGCCGGTACTACAGTTTCCGGCAAACCGTGGTCTCAGAATCAACGGATGATTACGGGTTGTCGAGCATGCACATTCCGGCATAATGTATTGCAATCTGCAACTCCCAGGCGTCATCCACCCCTCATAACTGAAGAAATAGCACAAGCACCATGTCATCCCGGATCTGTGAGAACCGCCAGTGTAAGCCGTGGTTTTTGGATGTAGAGCTGAATATGCTTATGGACACCATTGTCCTGCATGCAGGGGAGTTATTCTCCAATGGTCAGTGCCACGAAACCCAGCTGCACAAGAAGACAATATGGGAAGAGGTGGCACAGATGGTGTCATCAGTGGGGAAAACACCACGCACAATGAGAGATTGCCACAAGCGATGGGACGACCTCCTCCTGGAGGTCCACAACCTCCTCTCTGCACACCGGCAACAAGCATGGTCACAGGTGGCGGCACCTCCTCACCAATACGTCTCATGACCAGGGAGGAGAAGTTCAGCAGTTTGCTGCATATGCAGTCAATAGAAGGGGTTGAAGTTGCAGAGGCCGGAGCAGCGACACCCGAAATGGCCGGTAAGTACACGTAACAGCACTGGCCACCCCGCTACCACCACTGTATCAACATATCACTAAATGGCAACTGCACCATCCACAACCCCACGATAACACCTTGCATGCACACACACCCACCCACACATGAACAAACATCCAGGTTGCATTCATGGACATGCACCCTGGCCCCCTAACAATGACCCATACATGTTGAACACTGCAAAACACTCTGTACTGCCAAGTGTACAATAATTTTCCCCCACACAGACACATATCACCATGCCACAGCGTACTGCATGTGTGCCTGTAGTGCTGCCACTGCTACCAAAACACAGGAATGATGATCCTCATCTCCACCCACACATGCCCACCCTTGCATGCAATGGCAGTGAAATCTGCCCCCACATTCCTGCCAGGCCAATCTGATAGTCCAAATGCACATACTGACCCTGCAAGTGGGTCAGTCATCAAGCCCAGGCTTACCCTATCCATACCAGCCCCCTCCCACCTCAACACCTCACAGCCCAACAAGCAGCCCCCCCTACACCATACCCAGCAAGTGTCAGTGCATGCCAGTAGCTTCAGTACATCAGTCCACCATGTACAAACATCCCACATCCAGCAGCTGAGTACCCACAAAAGAAGGATGTGTGCACCATGCCATGTGCCATGTACCAGGCCCTGTCCCCACTATAGCATGGCCACAACCAACATAATGAAAATATAAGTGCTTCTTGAATCCACACGTGTCCCTAACATCATGCCTTTCTGACCCACGCTGGCACATCACCTGACAGGGAAGGATGGCAACCAAGAACCTCATGGGGCACCAGATGACACTGGCGCAATACTGCATGGACCACCACCCAGGACACTGCAGTGACCACTGCCAATGACACAACTGCCCCACACATCCAGGCAGCACACCCTGCAGTGATGACCACTGCTGCTACACCCATCCAGGCAGCACTACCTGCTGTGGCCACCACTGCTGCTGCACTAATCCAGGCAGTACAACCTTATATGGTCACTACTGCTGCTGCACCCATCCAGGCCGCACTACCTGCTCTGATGCTATTGCCCACAAGCCAAGCAGCAGGAGGAAGGACACTAACCCCATCACAGCAGCCACATACATGCACATGGCCAGGATTCCAGTGTAGAAGAATCAGCAGACAATGCTGGAGACACCACAGGGGACACCAGTGACCATACCAGCTATGAGCAGCTGAATTCATCCCAATTAATCTCAGAAGCCCACAATGCTATCCCTTCCCCACTTTCAGGGAAACGGACAGCCAAATGTGGTGTGTTGAGGAATGGCAGGATGGCTTAACTGGTCTAGTGCAGCAGCACCTTGAAGAGGCCCAGATGATGAGGGAAACTGTGCATGTCACCGGTCGTCCCACTACACGTGCCTTGGCTGTGCTACAACTGCCATCGTGCTGATGGTCAGGAGGAGCTGTGAAGGGAACAGCATCATGTCCTCCATTTCACAGACAATGGCAATGTCCCTTCAGGTGTCCCTGGATAGACGGGCCAGTGAGCCCACACACATGGCATCCACAAGTTCCACGCCTGCAAGTTCTGTCCATAGCAGCCCAAGGCAGAGTTTGATGCGCATGTCAGCCCCTCCACACAGTGTCACGCATGGTGGCAAGCGGGCCCATAAATAGGCCAACGACAAACAAGTGTTCTGGATGTGTCTTTGGCGGGGACTCCATGTACAATGCGACACATGTTGGGCAGGGAGAGTGGGGAGGGATAGTTGGGGGGAGCAGGGAGGGGTAGTTTGGGAAGGGGAGTGGGGAGGGATAGATGAAGTGGGGGTGTTGGTCCATCTTTTATTGCATTATATTCATTACGTTACACTTGGTGATGCTTAGAAATCATGACTGGACATTCATTTTTAGTATGAGTGTTTCATTCCCTGTTCAGTGCAGATTGTGTTTGCAGGCGTAGGCCATGTGTTTGTGTGATGTGCTCAGTAATATTGGTAAATCAGTGCATCACAGCCATCCATGGCATCCCTGCGATGTGGCAATGGCAGTTCTTCCTCACTGCTTTTCTAATCCTCCACCTCTGCTGGGTGCATGTCCATGTCCGGGGGAAGTGGTATGTTGCGCCTGATAGACATGTTGTACAACATGGCACCACCCAGGTCTATCTTCACTCACTTCATGGGGCTGTACATGAGTGCACCCCTGATCTGCTCATACAGTGGAACCTTGCCTTTAACAACCCAAATGTCTGCTCGATTGTTCACTGTGTCCTGATGTGAGCACGGTTGTAGCCCTACTCGTGCTGGTCCTGTGCTTGCCTGACAGGGTCATCAACCATGGAATCAAGGGGTATCCAGCAACACCTGCATGGGAGGGACAGAAAGGGGGCAGAATCATTGATGTGCCAGAATCATGTAAGTAAAGTCTGTATGTTGGTTGTTGTCACATGGGATTGGCACAAGTCGTAGCAAATGTCACAGATGACCCTAGTATCTGGCGCATTGGCAACAGTAATTGTAGTTTCCAATTGTTGACGTTGGTTAGACGTTGATTCTTTGATGTGCCTTCTTTCTGGCTGCATACTTACATGTAAATTGAATGAAATGATGGAAATGGTCATTTTGAAGGTCCGGATTGAAAGGTGGCATTACCAGGAGCCATGTTTCTGGACCGGCAAACTACAATGCTGCCTGATGCAGCCACTGGGCTTGACAGGTCTGACCATGTCGGGTGCAGTGGACCCGGTAGGCAGCCTTGTCACAGAAGCACCGGCAACGTTGTTGGCAGTGACAGTGATTTTGAGTCCATAGTTGCATGGAATCAGATGTGATTCCACAGGAATGGTGACTTACATTTCCCGGTGCATGCCTCGGCGGGTCGCCGGGACTTGTACTGTCCCGGTGGCACTGGGAAGCCAGGTGCCCGAAATAGTATTTCATCACAGCGCCAGTATCACTAGCGGGTTACAGCCAACCTTGTGATGAGACCATTGTTCAGGGTTCCCCATTATGTCAGTCATTCATTGCTTGCCAATCTAATTGAAAATGTCATACATGGTGGGTGTGATGCTTGCATTGAAATAGCATCCTAGTACTTGAGATTGCTGACATGTTTCTTTGGCCAGAAGCAGTCGTTTATTAACCTGCAACTATTTTAACTTGTGTTTATTTATGTAATGTCAAAATGTGTGCACTCATACTTGCATTTTTACATTTTTAAATGCAGCATGGGACTGATTGCAAATCATCTATGATTCGATCAAACTGAATAATGTGGATATACACAGAAACGTATAAATCATGGTTTCCGTTTTTTGTGAAGGAGATTGCAGGATGATGATTGGCATGCACCCAAAAGTCTTGGTCCCTATGCAAGGTGGGATGGTGGTTTGCAATCACTTTTCCATCGCCAATTCACACCCACCTTGCCCTATACCCCTTTGACTATGCCACCATCTACTTTGCCCATTGCGAGTGCCAATTCAGGTTCAGTTTGCATGCCGTGCAATGGTCATCTCACCAATTCATTCATATGTGCTACATTTTCTTTTGCATTCATGTCACATGCACATGGGTATGAGCACTTGGAACAGGCAGGTTAACTGGCTGCATGCTGTGTGGTACACTGGTGGTGGGGAGGTGGGTTGCATTGGTATGACTTGTCTCTGCTATAGGCGGTTGGGGTTGTGCTCAGTGTGTTTTTGCAGGTGTATGTGGAATTGGTGTGATGCATTCTGATACCTGTAGTGCTATTGATGTGCCTGTCCAGCATTGCAGTTATAATGATTGGGTGTGCTCCTTCTGGCCATTTCACACATGCAAGTCATACCCCTCAATTTATGCATGAAATTTGGTGTATGATGTTGCATTACGCATTCACTGGTGACAGTTATCAACCCCCCACCCATTCCACAGTGCAGATGCATTGATAATTGAACTCACCCAACAGCCAGATATGTTCTCCGCTGTGACGTGCCATGAACCCTGGCAGCGTGGAATTCATCCACACCATACAATTGTGTGTCCATCCAGGGATTCTTGCACAGCAATGGTTGAAGAGGTGGTGTACACACACCATCGGCATATTGAGGGAGTGGCATAGTTTCCTTTTCCTGTAGACAACCTCAATGGTATGTCTGGCCAGCAGCTCCACATGTGTGCAGTCCAATGCACCAATAACATTGGGCATGCCTGCCAGGGCATGGAATACAACTTTGGTGGCATTAACCCGGTCATGTGTTCTGGGTATGGCAATGCGGTGGGACACGTGTGTCAGGAGGGTATCCAGGACCCGAAAAAGGACCCTTGTATAACAAGGTTGGGATAGCCTGTGCAGCTCACCCGCAGTGTGTTGGTAGGTGCCAGTTGTCAAGAAATGTAATACACACTACCTTGAGCAAAGGCAGGATGGCAGTATCGTTTTGGATCAGGTAAACTATGGAGGTGATGGTGTCCCTGTCCAGCCAGTAGAGGGAGTGGATCTGTGTCTGGGTGAGGTTGAAGGGTGTGGCCTGTATGCAGGGTATGGTTGGCTACCTGTGAGGTGCTATCTGCTGGCCATTGTTATTATGCATGGCCATGATGATCCTCCTTCTCCTCCTGTGCCTCTACGACCTCCTCTTTCTCTCTGCCTCGTCCAGTTGTATCACTCCATGCCGCGCCACCAGCTCCATTACTGCTACTGCAGCTGACAGCATGATTGTGTTGTAAGGGGCGTGGGGGGATGGGAGTGGTCTTTTTGCGCATTCACTGTGCTCATGTTGTGCAGCTGGGCTAATTTTAGCCACCTGTGGCCTGTTCTTGCACACCTGACTCTGTTTAACACCTGGACTGTGATGCTGGTGTTTCCCGCTCAGTTATCACTGTGCCACTGCCACTTTGATGACGGTTTTTCGGTGAAGTCGGCACTCAGAATGTGCCCATACTACTGCCGTGCCAGTGTTTCTTGCACAGTCTATGGATTATTCTGCAGATTCTGTTCACCGTGGATGTCACTTGCGGGGACAGTGTTTGCAGCATTGTGACTCATAGTATGCCGGTCTGGAATAGAGTGCTGGTACGGTGCGACCGGCACCACCAATTCCGGTGTGGAATACTTGTAATGAGGCCCGATGTGTGACCCATAAATGAGCATACAGTGAAGCCCCTCAATATCTAAAACATCAAATGATTCTACAGAAACCAGGTAGAGCGCCACACTCAAGTACAACGCAAATGCTCAAAGTACCACATTCCAAAAGAACAAGTGGCAAGGGAAGATCCTTCCTGGTGCTGGCTGTACAAGCATGGAATAACCTTCCAGTAGACCTACGCGCAGAACAAAACCTTTTGTTATTCAAGAAGAAAATAAAAATACTTTTATTCAAATAGGATCAATTAACCTATGACCTTTTCCTATGTCTTGTTTTTGAACTGTAATGTCCATGTGTCAATGTGTGTCCCGATGCCTACGGGCTGTGGTGCTATACAAATAAATACATTAATAAACAAGTAAACAGAAGGGATATAACAAGAAAGCAATTCATGAAAATTGGCACAGGCTTAATTAAGTTTTTCAAGGATAGCTGGAATTCTGCTGTGTGATGTCTCAAGCAGCGGGCATTATGGCGTGATATCCGAAGCATAATAACTGATCACAGAACAGTAGTGAAGTTACTTTTTTATTATAGGTCAATTGCAGTGTCAGAACTAGCCTGTAATAGGATTATTATTTACAGGATTTAACACAGGTATTTCACTCTGCCCTGTATTATATCAAGATTCCGTGCCTGATAAGGGTGCTGCTCATGTAATGCATGCTAATTTTAACATTATCTGCAGATGTTTAATTTTGCTCCTGATTTTAATACTGTCATGCCTGTTTCCCCAAAATAATGAGAGACATCTCAGCAGTGCTACTTATGCTCCTTATTTTCAGTTTTCAGACTGTCAGATTGTATCATTTTGAGCATGGCTTGCACTCCACGTAGTATAACTGAAACATATTTATGTTTGGGTTATGGTTCAATAAGACAGAGTGTCAGATGGCCAGAGTTACACAATTAGATACCTTTACCGCTCAAATTAATATTCAATATCTATTAATTCTTTGGCACTGCTTCTATCTAAAGCAAAATATTGAGAATGGGAGTGTTACTTCCTGTGATTTGCCATCTTAATTATGCATAATGAAACATATGTAGACACCTATTTCAAGAACGTGCAATCATGAGTTCATACTATCTGGCTCTCAGTGGCGCAGTGTTCGCCAAGTGTTTGTGTAGGATTTTTCCCTATTGCTCAACACCACATAAAACACCACATCGGGACACAGATAACTGTCTATTCTATGCCTTGTAACCATTACTATAGAGCGCAATTACCTCCGGCTCAGGTGCGCGATATAAATAAAATAAACAAACAAACAAACAAAACAGAGTGTTGCAGATTGTTTGCCGAGTGTTTGTGAAGGATTTGGCGACCCCTTTCTGCTGCTATGTTGGAGAGTCTATCTTTGCTCTCTATTGTTCAACACCGCATAACACACCCACTCCAGAGACAGAGCATCACAGAGTGTTTGCTGACTGTTTGCTGTGGTATTTGCAGTGGTGAGTTATGGAGCGGCCAGCCGAGCAATGCCTGTACAGCCCAGAACCTGAGCAAAGGCAACAAGGACCACAGCATACCCAATGACAGGTACATTTAAACTCTAAGACTCTTACCTTGGAGCCTGTGCCTGCCCCTGTACCTGCTTTAGTAGACAGTATGAGGCCAACAACACCCTGCCCTGTCGCATCTCAAATAATTCAAAAAACAAAAATTGTAAAAACTGACACAACTCTGACCACCATTTCCAGCTCTTCTGTGGAATCCCCCGGAGCCACGGGAGCCTGCAATACACCAGCCAACCACAACAACCCCCACTAGACAAAACCCAGGGCAGAGCAGACTCTTTGAATCCGCTCGATGTTATAACAATCTTGTCCGCAAGAGAAAGTGCAGCTGATCAAACCCCGGTGGGGGTCACAAGCAGACAGAGACATAAAAAACACATATACAAATAAAAACAGTGTGTCTGCAAGGCTCCAGATGCCTCAAGTGCCCACACCAACAATGACCAAGAAAAGGCCCCCCTGTTAAAAAAGCAATGCCACTCAGTCTCAGACTTGGGGAATTTAAAGTTGGATTTCAATCACCCAGTTCATGTGACAACGTAAACACAAGGAACTGTACATTCTGAGACATTAGCCTCCATGGAACGTCATCTTCTGACATGGAGGGGCCCAGGATACTGTGTAAAACCTGGGAAGAACCCTCAGATGAAGTTCTATTAAACAGCAAAATCTTTACAAGTCCATGTAAACAGGTATCCTCTCCCATCAGGGTGGATGAGATAGAAAACCATCCTAATAACGTCTCTTCAGAAGCACAACAAGCTTTTGCCGGAAACTTAGTGAACATACCACCTTGAGCTTAAATCCCTTTGGGTAACACGCATGCAGTGGATGGTTTGAAGAATAAATCTGACACCAAATAATCAAACCAACTCAGGAAGATGGCAAAGTATTCTGTTTTATCATCAATTGTCTAAAACAGGGAGTGTAAGGATATTTGGCGTGTTACAATACAGAGTACAGCAATACTGCACAAGTAGCACAATTTTTTTGCAGCACCACCACAAGGGTGCGGTGCATTGCTATATGGGTTGCCAGATTAACAAGGAAAGACAGGCTATTCAGTCAAAAACGATTTTAACATATAAGATGCAAATCTATTTTTACAGTTAAAAGCACACGTGCTCATTTAAAAATGCACACTATTTTTCGCCTGAAATGCCTATATTGCTAGAGACACATTTGAAAATTAACAGCTAACCTATTAACCATTAACCTGACTAATAAAACCTTATTTAATATAACCCACTAATAAAATGTGTTCTCCACTGCAGAATTAGGCATACTCTGAAAACCATTTAAATGCGTGTGCAGATTTTTCTTCTCTTCTCTGCCTGATTCTCCGTGTTTTTGTGCACAGTAACTGCAGGAAGAAGGAAGTCAGATTTGCAACAATTGCAAATGTATAAGCGAAGCTATTGTTGAAGAGTAGGAGGATAAGAGATGATGGATTTCATTGGAACACGTCATACAGAGGGCTGAGAGGAAAGTTTTAGTGGGCAGTATCAGGGAAAAAGACAGGCAGACATCTTTCTGCACTTTTATCGGCTGCATTCAATAATCTTGTAAGGCAGACCTGGATTATGCTGCCTTCTGCAAAAATATTGTCTAGTTTTTCTTTCTGCACCTCACCCTGAATGCGGTTACTCCATTCTAACGTGCTATTCGAAGACCAATTCCCATGTGCAAATAACTTTGCCTCTAAATATTGCACTAGATCTGAGAATGTGGTTTCCCTTTGTGACATTCTGAAATTCGTTTTTAGTGGCACACTGCTATTATAAAATGGGTTCCCTTTAATGTGCAAATGGCAGTGTGAGACACACTTGCCACGCCCAGTAGGTACTCTATGATCACTTTCCCGGCCTGCAACGCACCATAAATATGTAGGGTATTTTGTGGAGATTTGGGGCCTGACGGTATTTTATTACCGCCGAAAAATAACTTAGCAATAATCACTCTTTGTATTCAGATTTGGCCATGTGCAACAATAATACAATGGACATGCATTATTTCAGCACCCAGACCTGCATATTTGGTATACGTGGTTGGTGGTATTTTGGTGAGCATAATTCCCTTGTTTTATTTGTGGCCCCAATGTCCAGAATCCCTTATCTTTGCTTAGATTTTTCGTGTGATCACTAGAGAGACCTCAGACCTGCATTCTAGGAATACCACATTTCCAGTGATAGTGTTGGTGTGCCACCATGGGCGAACTCACTGACTTATTTACGACAGAGAGCTATATGTGGTAGTCTTGTGGTAATTTCCACTACCTTATATACGGTAGGGAGCTATGTTCAGAGAGTCTCTCTTCCCGTTGGCTCATGTACCTCCAACAAGCTATGCTACAGTCACTCACAATTATTCATACTGATTCTGACATGCACACATCTGTCTTAAAATGACCATTGCACTGTTTAAAAATCTCCCCACATCATCGGCATTGTAATGGTAAATAGAAAATAAAACACCCGTCTGTTTTCAAATATTTTCTGTATTATAAAAGCTGCATTTAGACACAATCTCATTCTTTACAGAAATAAATAAAATGGTACAGTCAAAGCATTGTCTATGACACACTGCAAAGAGCGTGGCGGAGAACAGAACTCAAATTGCAACATTGGTATTTGATTAAGACACGCACAGGAATCCTACACTGACTGCATATTACCGTACACACTCAGCTCCCACACTTCTCATTACCTTATCTTTTTAGTTGTTCTCTTTGTGAATGTGGCTCTCTTGGATTAACTCCAGCAAAAAGGAACGCTTGCCTTCTCAAGCCGGGGTCATTGCCTGGAATTCTCAGCTTTTTCAGATAGGAATGCCTCAGCCAGTGGAAAGGTTTTTCTTTCAGCTCTCCCCAATCTTGACTGCAGCAGGACACAGGAATCTGCATTCAGTCAGGACCCCACAGCCAGGTCTTCTCCCCAGTAGTGCAGAAAGATGTCTGCCTGTCTTTTTCCCTGATACTGCCCACTAAAACTTTCCTCTCAGCCCTCTGTATGACGTGTTCCAATGAAATCCATCATCTCTTATCCTCCTACTCTTCAACAATAGCTTCGCTTATACATTTGCAATTGTTGCAAATCTGACTTCCTTCTTCCTGCAGTTACTGTGCACAAAAACACGGAGAATCAGGCAGAGAAGAGAAGAAAAATCTGCACACGCATTTAAATGGTTTTCAGAGTATGCCTAATTCTGCAGTGGAGAACACATTTTATTAGTGGGTTATATTAAATAAGGTTTTATTAGTCAGGTTAATGGTTAATAGGTTAGCTGTTAATTTTCAAATGTGTCTCTAGCAATATAGGCATTTCAGGCGAAAAATAGTGTGCATTTTTAAATGAGCACGTGTGCTTTTAACTGTAAAAATAGATTTGCATCTTATATGTTAAAATCGTTTTTGACTGAATAGCCTGTCTTTCCTTGTTAATCTGGCAACCCATATAGCAATGCACCGCACCCTTGTGGTGGTGCTGCAAAAAAATTGTGCTACTTGTGCAGTATTGCTGTACTCTGTATTGTAACACGCCAAATATCCTTACAGAGTTACAACGGACATCAATGGACATATGCTCGAGCTCTCATATCTTTCATAAAAAATCACAGTTATATAATAAAAATGTGTCATACATAATGTAATACTGCGTGGCAAATAAGAGAAACCTATGAGGGATTGTGATACACTTAAGGGGAACATCTAAGTATACTTTCTATACTGGGTTGGGTGATTGGATCTCTACTGTCTGGTGGAAAACGTGTGCTTAACTCTAGTGCAAGTAATCTTCAACACTATTAAGTACACAGTACATCATTGGTTCTCAAACTATAAGCCCCCCACTATATGGCCCTCTACAATTGGTTGGCACACACATGCCATGTCTGGAACATTCAGTTCACTTAGCAGCGCAGAAGCTCATACCCAGGTGTCAGGAGGTGGACATGACTTTAACTCCCCACTTAATTAGCCCAACGTCTCTCATCACCCATGCCTTCTGCCATGAAAATTGTCTTTGAACTTTGCCTTGCAGTGTATTCTTGTCTCTGGGAATATAAGGAATAGCGGGCAGGTATTATTGTTATTCTAGGAATCCACACTTAACTCTATTTACATACTTGGCTCACGTTACAGGAGACCATGCTTTGGACCATTTTGCTGCAATTAAATGTTTTAAGTGAATAACCAGTCTTGGCTGCCTTTTTATGTTCATGATCTCAGCTAATGCTTACTGCAACATAGTCCTCGGTCTTCCTTCTTCATGGGTCTGAGCTTACTAAATGTATGACACTGATGTCCAGCTTCTATATAATGGCCGCTCCACCTGCAGTCTATTCACTACGTACAGCCAGCTTCGATTCCTTAGTCTACTTACGTTGCTGCAACTGTACAGTTATTGAATGGCTTGCATGTTATGCAGTGCCCCACACACGTGCACTCTTATCTTTGCATATGAAAGTTTACTTGATTCTTTACTTTGTCAACCATTTCTATCAGGTCCATACATATATTCAGCCAGTGTTCTTAGTGTGTCACGCTCGTCTTTTATGACTCTTACTGCAATCCACTCCGCCCTCTGGCTGAGTAATCCTGCCACATATACTCTAGAATAAACTGGTTCCATGCTCCCGCCACGCCTTTCATTGCATTGCATATGCCCCGTGCACTTCCTTTGTTAGAATGCCTGTTGATTATAAAGCCTCTGACCTGTTTGATGACGCCCTTTGATCGCGCTGCCAGCGCACTTCCACAATCACACACATCTTTGTACCACTCTGGCCAGATCCACATCTACTGCAATATCACACTGCCAATACCATTAATAATTAATTAATAATTAGGCTTTTTATATAGCGCTACAAACCCTCAGGTATCCGAGCGCTGCTTATTATTACCCACGGTGTGTGGTGCTCATTTATCGACCTCGGAAGGATGAAAGGCTGAGTTTGGCCCCGCCGGGATTCGAACCTGCGTTAACAGGCTCTGCACGGGTGTCAAAGCGAGCGCTCTACTCGCTGTGCCACTTGACCGGCTTATACATTAGTGTAATGCTGACACCACTATATTCATCGTAGCTACTCGTATAGACTGTGATAGTGCACCCAGCCAAACTACGAAAATGCCATCTGTCTGTACTGTTATATATGTACATAACTGCAACAGAGCTTCTTTAGCCTATACTGTGAAAATAGAACTTAGGTATACCATAAATGACCTGTCTCCTATTGCTGTAATTACATTCAGCTACTAGCATACTGCATTTTAGCCTATGTCGCAAAGTTGAATCTAGGTGAACCCCTAATGTTGAAATTGCATACTGCCAATAGCATACTGTATCTCTGCTTATATTGCGGAAGTTAAATCTAGGTGAACTCCTATTGCTAAATTGCATTCAGCTACTACGCAAAAGTCGAATTTAGGCAAACTCCTAAGTTAGAAACTACATTCAGCCTCTGCATTCTAGCATACTGCATTTTAGTTTATATTATGAAAGTTGTATCTAGGTGAACTCCTAACTCCTAACTCTGAAACTACATTCAGCCTCTGCATTCTAGCATACTGCCTTTTAGTTTATATTGTGAAAGTTGTATCTAGGTGAACTCCTAATTCTAAAACTGTATTCAGTCGCCAGCATGCTGCATTTTACCTTTTTATTGCAAAAGTGATTTTAGGTTCAATATAAAATAACTGTGTCTCCTACTGTTGAAATTGCGGAATTGAACCTAGACTTAGTCTGATTAACAACACCTCACTGCTAAATCGCAACAAACTGATAGCCTAAAGTACCTGCTGTTTTCAACCATCCTGCCTAACATGAGTAATGACCAAAATACCCACACCCTCCTACTCATACTTGGTCTCCTCACAATAATGGCCCTTGTTATTTCTAGAACAAGCCCACCCAAAGACAGAAATCTGAGACTTAGGTCAAGACTACCCTGCATCTATGAACCGAAAATAAACAAAACTAGTAGTGCCACTGGACTCTTCTCCACCCAACACAATGACCTCCTGTCTAAGCGAGCACAGGCAACAAAAATGAATACCCCAAACTCTGTGCCTGCCTACATCTACACTAAGAAACACATGAGCCATAATATCCACAAAATCAAACCGCTACACACTCCTAAACCTAAAAGCACCCTGCCGTTAACAGGGTCACTGATCAATACTAGATCCATTGTAGTCCATGCCACTGAAATTGCAGACATCCTAAGCAACGACAGTTTGGACCTAATCGCCATAACAGAGACCTGGCTCCATGAGGCAGCAGGACCTACCCTCATGATAGCTGTACCTGACAGTTACCAGATTCTCAGAGCAGATAGACCTAACGCCAAAGGTGGTGGCCTAGCCATCATCACCAAAACCACCTTGCCCATTAGACTTGCCACCTCACCTCCTTGCTCTTCCTGTGAAATACTCACAGCCAAACTGAGGTTATCCAACAATCGCACACTGACCATCCACCTGATATACAGGCCCCCAGGACCACTAGGAACCTTCGAAGAGGACCTAACTAGTCTCTTAGCGAATAATACTAAAGACCACTCACAAACCCTGTTGATGGGTGATTTCAATATCAGCTTTAACGATACAGACAACAAACACTCTCAATCAATAGCAGCCTTACTTAAGGATCACGGCCTTACCCAAAAAGTCCTCTCCCCCACCCACATCAAGGGCAGGACCCTCGACTGGGTATCCAATCTTAACTGTAACATCACCATCACCGCCCTGCAACTCTGGACAGACCACTATTTAATAACCTTAAACGCTACACTTGATCTCCTCTGCCCTAAAACCATTAGTATGGTACCCTCCTCCCCACCAGAAGCAACGCAACAAAGACATTACTGCGGAAAAACTCATCCCCTCCTCCTTCCCGCCATCAATGGCTTGGAAAACAACACCAATCCGGACGCTCTAGTAGACACTTTCAACAAAGCTATGACCACCGCACTAGACACTATTGCACCAATTAAACTGTGCAAAGGTAAGCATAAAGCTCACTTGAATGCCTGGTTCACACCCCAACTCAAAGATTTAAGAAAACAGAAAAGAAAGCTTCAAGCTATTTGGCGCAACTCCCCTACCGATAATAACAAAGACAAATTAGCCCAACTATCCAAACTCTATAAAAAAGAAATTATCAACACTAAAAAAATAAATATATTCAATGACAGAATCACAAAAGCCAAATCTAATACTAAGGAACGATTCTCCATCCTCCGGGAAAAGGAATCCTCTATCCAACCGATAAACACTGTCCACAAGGACAAGATATGGTGTACTAACATACAAAACACCCTATCAAACAAAATCTCCACTCTCCAACTCAAAATAGCCAACAAAAAGAACACACTGCCCCTCTCAGACCAACAAATACCACTGCCCACCGAGACCAAAACCATTCTGCCCTTCAGCTTCAAGACTATTTCAATTATCAACACAGAAAAAGTAATTCTCTCCCTCAAACCCTCTAATTGCAAGGGCGACAGTTGCCCAGCGATAATAATAAAGGATGCGGCTACGGACCTAGCCCCCTTCATCTTGAAGCTCATAAACGCCTCCTTTAAATCAAATACAGTGCCTACCAATCTAAAAGAATCCTGGGTCCTTCCCCTACTCAAAAAACAAACCATTGACCCATCCATCCAAACAATTACAGACGTATCACCACTGTGCCCTTCCTACTCAAAATTATCGACAGAGTTGCCTACTTACAAATTTAGGACTACCTGAAGCTAACCACCTGTTAGGCTCTCGGCGATCGGGCTTCTCCACGGCACCGAAACAGCCCTGCTTGACCTTAAGACACAAATCGAGGAGCTAAAGAACAGCGGAAAAACAGCTTTGTTACTCCTGCTGGACTTGTCGGCAGCCTTCGACTTGGTGGATCATTCAGTTCTATACAGCCCTCTCAGGCTCACGCCCAACTTCACTGGGGAAGCCGTAGCCTGGGTCCAGTCCTTTCTAGCTAACCAGACCATGAGAGTTTTCTCCACATCAACCTCCGCTGATCCCATCCAATAACATGCAGAATCCCACAGGAATCCTGTGTCTCACCCATCATGTATAACATTTTCACCAAGCCGTTGTTCAACAAGTTGGTCAGACTGGGTGTCACCTACACTAATTATGCCGATGATACCCAGATCCTCATACCCCTTTCGTGAAACTTTGAAGCAGACTTGACCTTGGTGAACAGGATATACATCCTCATTCAGGCCTTGATGGCGACCCATGGCTTCTGCCTGAACGATGATAAAACTGAGATACTGCTCCTCGGCTTTGACACTAATTTAAAAAAACGAACCCTAAACTACACATCCTTCAACATAGATAATAATATCATCACAGTGATGCCAGTGGTAACAACTTTAGGTTTCTACCTTGACTCATCTCTCACCCTCAACAAACAAGTCAACTCCCTTGCCTCCACAACAGTTTACAAATGCAAATTAATCCGAGCCTCATACTATTCCTCTCCAGTGCCAGCTGCATCACCCTGGCTAATGCTCTTATTATGTCCACACTAGACTACTGCAATGCCCTGTACTCAGGAGCCAACAAGTATGTCACTGACAAACTTCAAAGGTTGCAAAGTAATGCCCTAAGAGCAGCATTCAACATCCCCTACAGAGAGCACATGACTAAATTCATACAAGAGACTCACTGGTTAAATATAAAGGATAGAATCTTCCTTAAAACAGTCTATCTCACCTCTAAATGTTTAAACAATCTAGCACCTTCCTACTTGTGGGAAAAAATCTCGAGGAGAACAACTACGCTACCCACGAGATCTGCCAACACATCCATGCTTGAAATCCCTAGATTTAAACTGACCACGGCCGGAGGAAATAGTTTCCCAGTTAAAGCTGCACAGTCATGGAATACGCTCCCAACTGACCTTAGACAACCACAACTCTATGCCAAATTTAGACACAATGCTCTCAAATGTCTTTGCACTAATGACTCATGACCGTTTCTCCTCTTACCAACTGCCCCTTGACCCACTGAACTTTACTCTGACATCCAAGGCACCTAACACTACTATTGTAACCAAGACACCTTACCATGCACTCACCGGTTGTAGGCTTTCCTTAAGTACATCCATATCTTCCATGCACCTTGACTTGCAACTGTCTGCATTGTATTATATGTATGTATGCACACGTATGTACTTGCCTGTGCACTGTGACTAAGCACTGCAACTAAGCTTCGAGACTTCTTGTACTGCTGCGCCCAGATACCCAAGTGTTAGGTGCTCATTACCAAATCAATAAACAAATAAACAAACAAACAAACAACTATCACCAACTCCTTCTTTTGCTCTTTTTCATATTCCTTCAGGGTTTCCCTCCATAAAATTGGCATCTCTTTGGAAATACATTTGATAGTACTTTCTCAGTGGGTACCTTGTTTCAAATATTCTCTGGGATTTGGTCCCAACTGCTGGTGTCAAGCAGGATTCAATCTCAGGCCTCCAACATACAGGTGTTAAGGGGGTGGGACTTCCTGCAGAGACATTCTGCTGCTCCTCTACACGCACCATCTGGTTGAGTCATTGACCACACCTTCACCGGTCTCCACATCTTGATACCTTTTCTTGAAGAAGTGTTACTTCAGAGTCCAGATCTTCATCACCAACTTCAGGATGCCAGCCGATTTCACATTGTCATTCACACACCCGGTCATGTAGCTGCACTGTCCATTCAGATTGCAATAGACCCAACATTCTATGTACTTCTTGTGATTATTCAGATACAAGAACTTCATTCCCTCAGGTGCTACAATGCTGGCCTCTATATATTTTCTGACATCTTCATCTGTCAAATCGTTGGGTCCAAACCCTGATTCGACATCGCTAATGATCTTCATTCCTACTACTTTCTTTGCTGTCTTCTTACACTGTGTAATTATTGTCCTGATCACACAGAATCCAAAATCACCATCATCAATACCGCTCCCAGAAACTTGAAGATGTTTGCCATCAATTGCAGGACCCATGGGAATATAGATGCTAACCAACTGTCATCTGCAATGTCCTCTGTCTCAACTTCCTTTTTGTTATGCAGTTTCATCAGCAACGTTATGGCCTCCGTCAAGGTCCCATTCTCGTCATCATGAAAAGGTGTGAACATGCAACATGATGCCCGATCTTGGCACAAACTCCTCCTTCCATCACTGTTATCATGTCAGGAACATATCTGTTCTACAGGGTCAGCAGTTCTATGGCCCTCAGCTCTTGTTTGATAGCGTTGAATCCTTTTATGGTGGTGTTGATCATATACAGGATCTCCCATCTATTAATTTGTAACCATTTGGCATTGGCCATTGTCTGGATCCCAGGCATGAAGATAGTCGTGAATACTGAAGCAGTCTTGCTGAACAGCCTTCGCACATATGGAATATAGTCATATGCTTCTATTGACTTAGCTGAGAAGTATTTATCTCTTTTGGTTCGATTGAGAAATTCAAGCGATCTTCCCCTTCTCAAATGAGCATCTACTCCAATGTTCAAATCACTCTGAGGAATCACTAATGCTGGAACATGAATGAGCACCAAGGAACACGCTCCTCCCCAATCCTTGGGCAGCTTCAGGTAGACCCTAGGCCCACAAGCCCAATATCGATCCATCAGAACAGCTGTTCCTGCTATCATTCTGGAAACATCAACTGTAGTTTAGCAGCCTTTGTTATCTCCACATGATTCTTTCCTTCTCTTTGGAAGCACAGTGTCACATTAGCCAATGGAATCACAACCACCATTGGACCTGATTGATCTTCTACTCATGTCAGTAGTTGGACACGTTTGGCCCATGATTTCAAACATCTATTGTATATGAGCTGGCAGGACAGCAGTCCCTCTTACCATCCCTTCTTGGATTTCACTCGTCCATAGACTAAGACTTAAGTTTGTTCCCAACATCCAGGACATCCAACTACTTTGGCTTTATCAGAGAAGATCAGTGTCTTTATCTGTGCAATGACTACCTCCTCCTGTGCTGTCGCCAGATACATAAGCATCTTGCTCTTCCATGAAGGCTCCTTTTCCATCTGTGTAGTCTTGATATAATCATTCTGAAATGGAAACAACCATTTCAACCTCCATCGCAAAGTTTCTCAACTTCCTGGAATTGTCCTCTAGACATACATGCTGCAAGATGAACAAGGCATCTGGCATCGTGTTCTGGAACTTCTCTGGAGATTAAAGTTGGTACTGTATTCATGGCATAGGGTATGAGAGCGCAGACATAGCAACTCTCCTTCGATGTTCCCTCTCCCACATTTATCATGTGCTGATACCACATGTCAATTCCCAAGTATGCTGCATTGTCTACATTAGTATTTTTCCCCTCATTATCTTCATCTGCATTTCTCTTATATCTCACTGCAAGGTCAGTGCTTGTATAGCACTCATGAAGCAAATCAAAAAGAGATCTCACAATGGGGAGAACCATAGGAGTCTCTACCTTAGTGCAAGTAAGCAAATCAAAAGCAGTTCCTGTAGTGGGGGAACCATAGTGGTCTCTACCTTAGTGGGAGTGCTAGTGTGATAGAGATTGATAGAGATTGTGAACGAAGAGGGATAAAAAAAAAACATAGTCTAATCGTACAAGCATGTATCATGCACCAAAACATTGGCATCCACCTTTGGTGACTTCTTGGTTCTCGTTCTTTCTTTATTTTTTAATACACTTTACCAATTTATTTTACGCCTGCAGTTGCAAGATCTGTTCAATGATCGCAATTAGCAGCCATCTAATCACAGGACCATTTTTAGGATACTGTAAAAAAGTGTGAATATCAACGTCTCTTCTGACAAGAGCAGGATACGCTTGAAGTATAAATATAAAAACTGCAAGCACAGGCCTATGCACATCACTGTCTGTGAGGACCATAGGATTAATTTCTTAGGTTTACACCAAGAAATTAATCTGGATATTGAACTTGTTTTCATTTTCTGATCAAGAACCTACATTTAGGCATATTCCTGATGCTTCAATGTAGTTCAATTTTCAAAATTCATAATATTCTCAGCAAGGGTTTGCATTTATAGTGTCTGTTCGAATCTTAGTCCAAATGCAAAATATGCATTTATCAACTGGTTGCATTATCATCCTTCTTTATCATTGATTGAGTCTGCACTCACTGAAATTCTTCTTCTTGTCTTGCTTCTTGATCGGCAACAGTGGAAGGTTTGGACTTACCTTTGTAGGCCTTTACCTCGCCCAAGTGATGCCAAGCATGTCTTCCTTGGACCGTGAAGGGGTTATATTTTCAACAAAAGAGGGGCCATTGTAACATGGCTTGTGCCATTTCCGGGTGAAGTTCCTTAGTAGGACAGAATCACCAAAATACAACTTGGGTGCCGGTACAAGTTGAGGTGATCTAGTTGTTGGATTGTCTTCATCTGTGCTCTGAAACCGAACCCCCTGACGCTTGAGTTGATCTGAAATGGGACTGATGCTAGAGGTCATACATGTCAAACAGTCATTTAATTAATCACCTAATATTTTAGCGGAACTCTGGGCATCACTTCTACTTCTTGAGGTGTAAGAGGCATTCTCATTTGTCGCCATGTCACTAGTTTGTGAGGGGTGAGGTGGTGGCCTGAACCAGGCTGATTCCAAAGGGTATACAAAGCTAAAGGCAGTCAATATAGCCATCCCTTCTTCAAAGTTAATTTCATTTTAGCAATTCTTTCTTTAAGGAGGCAGTTGAGTATCTCACATATCTAGTTTGTGTGTGGGTGATAAACAGAAGAAAAAGTGTGTTTAATATTTAATAGGAGCCCTATCTGTTCAAAGACTTAATTCACAAAATGTGGCCCATTTTCGGATCTGAGCTCTTCACACACACCTCATCTTTGGAAAAATTCATGTACTAAAAACGTCACTGTGCAAGTGCCATCAGGGTTTGTACATGGACCTGTCTCGATCCACCTGAAGAAGGGACACACCACCACCAACAGATACCTATATCCATTACACACCTGCAGCATATTGACACAGTCAATATGTAAATGCTGAAACTGACAATTCGGTCAATGTATTAGCCCTCTAATTGTTCTCAGTGTATGCCCAGCAGTCATCTTTTGACACACAATGCAGTTCACTATAAATAGTGCAACGTGCTCCAATAAATTTAAAATGAACCAGTCTTCCATAAACACCGCAGCAAGACTCTCCCTAGTTACATGTGTTGAGTAATGCATCTGCTCAAGTGTGACCTTTAATAACACTACCGGCATCACCAGGTTTCCAGTGCTATTTTGTCACCATAATGCTTCAGTGGGGATAAAGAACACCCCCTTCGCTTCCACAGTTCCTGCTCTTCCTGCGGTGCTCTTCCTTGAATCTTCATTAATTGGGTCATTGACAATTTGTTAAACCCTTCTTGCATTACCATGGTCATGGCTACTTTTTCCTTAACATTCGGAGTATCAAAACTTGAGCTAACTGGATAATATGGACCACTTTTGACTTCTTTATCTGCGACTTCATTACCGCAAGAGATAAAATCTATTTGCTTAGTGTGAGCTGCACACTTAACGACCACTATGGGCACTGGGAGCTGTAGTGCCTTAATAAGCCTGTCCAATAAGGATGCATGCTGCACTGTAGCCACTACTTTTCCAATGTACTAGCCCTGTATGTAGGGTTGACATCACATAGGAGGAAGTCACTGTAACATGTTACTTCCTGCCCTTTGTGTTTTTCTCGAGCGCACAAGAAGCACTACCAATTCTGCTGCTTGCGCTGAAAAGTGAGACGGTAGCCTTGCACTTGCTACAACTCTCCATTTAAAATGTGTCTCACTACCAATGCACCTGAATGCCTTTCCCCACTAGTTTGATACATTTTCAAAGAACCATCAATACAGAGAAATTCCCCTCCTGACAAAGCATTTTCATTCACATGGGGTATATCATTATGCAATTCAACATAATTTGCACAGTCATGCACATAATCACCATCTGCTATTGGCTCACCTACAAACATAGCAGGATTCACTAGTTTACATCTGACAATTGTAATCGTTGGATTCAGTATCATTACCTCATATCATATGCTGAAGATCTTTCAGATGTCAATGTACCTTTGGGTGTCTATAAAATGGCAAACAGAGTATTCTCCATGAAAAGAGTCATAGAGAAGCCCATGACAATACTTGAAGACTTTTCAATTGCAAACACGACGGCTACCAATGACTGTTCAGAAGGAAAGTGTCCTTTCATAACTCGGTAAGGTAAACTATAATCGCTAAGGTTCTAAAAAAGAATCACCCAACTATGATGGCCCCATTTAAAAACCGTAATAATATTAGTCAAGAAAAGATATTACCCTTACTATCCCTTTCTTAAATACACAGCACTCGGTCAGCGACCCGTCAACTCTAGTTAGCCATTATAATGAAACGATGACAGCAGCTATTGAGAAGATTGCTCCACTAAAAAGTAAAAAGTCTGAAACTCGGCACATATCAATCCATGGTTTACCCCAGAACTCAAAGCCCTGCGGGCCCAAAAAAGATCAGCTGAAAACCAATGGATTAAATCGCCATTGTAAGAAAATAAAACCTTCTTGAAAACTAAAGCCTACAACTATGCGCTTGAAACAATTCAATCTAAAAGCCAAGTATATAATAAAAGCATCTCGAATGCCCAATCAAATACTAGAGAATTATTCACTATTATCTGAGAACTGGAATCCCCAGCATCTACCGTTGACCATATGATCAAATACGTCCATGGTGTACCAAGAACCAAAACGCCTTGGCTGATAAAATCTCACCCTTACAATGTAAAATTGAACAGAAGAATTCCAAACTCAATCTTAACCAAACCCCTTCAACTAACCACCTCCCGTTAGACACCCCTGAGGCAATTAAATTCTCCTTCTCACCACTTTCAATGTTAGATAGAATTAATATCATCAAAAGGTTAAAACCATCCAGATGCAAAGGAGATATCTGCCCGTCAACATTGGTAAAAGATTGTGTGGAACTTGCCCCATTTATCGCCAATCTTATTAATAACTCCTTCGCCACCAATACGGTCCCCAATGTCTTAAAAAAAACTTGGGTTCTACCCCTACTTAAAAAAACAACTTTAGATCCCAATATCCCAACCAACTATCGCCTGATTACAACTGTCCCCTTTTTACTTAAAATATTAGATCATGCAGCTTATTTACAGATACAAAAACACCTAGAGGACAACCACCTTTTAGGTCTAAGACAATCCGGTTTCAGACCAGATCACGGTACTTAAACAGCCCAGCTTGATCTGAAATCGCAAATGGATCATTACAAGGATAATGGAGAACTGTGTTTTTTCTTACTAACATCTCCCTGCTGCGATTGATTTAGTAAATAATGATATTTTATGCCAACATCTAGACACGGCAGCCCAATACTCCGCAGATGCCACAAATTGGATCAGATCATTCTTATCCAATCGGTCCATGAAAGTCTTCTCAGAATCTGCGGAAACCCCTCCTGTCCCGGTAACTTGCGGAGTACCACAAGGCTCTTGCGTTTCACCTACTCTTTACAATGCATTTATCAAACTCTTATTCGATAAACTTGATAATATGGGTATCCCGTATACTAACTATGCGTACGATACCCAGATTCTCATACCTATCACTGGATGCTATGACACAGACTCTAAAAACCTAAATGAAATATACTTCGCTATCCATGCCTGGATGGCCAGTAATGAATTATGCCTCAATTATGATAAGACAGAGCTCATCATCATCACGACAAAACTAAACTCAACATCCTCCCTCAGCAGTACAAATCATTCATCATTGATCATTGATGGTAATGCTATCCTTGTAGCCAGTGAAATAAAAACCCTTGGAGTCTACATAGACCCTGCTCTCATGCTAAACAGACAAGTCAACGGTGTAGTTTCCTCTGCCACTTACACAGCCAAACTGATAATAGCTAGCCACCCTTTCCTCTCTTCTGAAAACACCATCACACTGGCAAGATCATTAATATTGTCTAGGATATACTACTGTAACTCTCTCTTCAATGGAACCAGTATTAGAAATATAAAAGAGCTACAACAGTGCAAAACAAATGCCATAAGAGCCACATTAAATATCCCAAGACACAACCACATCTCTTCTACTAGAAGGAATATTCATTGGCTTCCTGTCCAGGACAGATCCAAATTTAAAATCCTAACCTTGGCCCACAAAAGTATTGCGAAGAAGGCGCCTGAATACCTTAGTAACCTCATTTGCAAAACTAGCTCCAACAGACCTACTCAGACTGCATACACTAATCTGCTCAACATACCAAGATTCAAGAGACTGAAAACAGGAGGTTCTATCTTCCCAGTAATAACTCCTAAATTGTGGAATGTTCTTCCACACCAACTGAGAGATGACAATTCATACTTGTCATTTAGAAAAAACTAAAAACTCTCCTCTTCAGGTCTGATCTCCAGTAACAATGTATTGTAATCTCGCACCTAGCATACAGAGGTTATGTGCCTAATGCTAAAATTGTAACTTGTATGTAACTATGCTACTGTGAATTTACGAATATCCTGCAAATACTATGTTTATTGTAATATTTGTAACAATGTGCTTTTCAAGATATGTAAACCTGTAACCACTTTCGTAAGACTATAACTGTGCACCTAGATGCCTCTTGGCTAGGTGTGCTGTACAAATGCAAAAATAAATAAATACATATATTCTGCTTGGATAGGTCACAATTACTGGTGTCAAGCACGACACAATCTCAGGCCTCCAAAATACAGGTGGCAGGGGCTGGGACTTCCTGGAGAGGCATTTGGCTACTGCTACTCAACCTCATCACAGAAACCACTCTGAGAGCCATAAGAAGGCTTCCGCTGTTCCTGCGATCGTGTCCACTCATACCCCTCAGGCACCAAGTGGACTGGGAGAGCCCACCCACTGAAAGGAGCCTGGAAACGGGGAGCCTGATAGGACTGATAAAGGGTGTGGGACCCCTCCACCAGGAAAGCCAGATTTCCATTGAGGATCTAAATGGGCCTCAGGCTGATATAACCCGGATGAGAGATTCCCATAAAGACCCAGGTAAAAATGTGTTCTAGGTGGCTCACTTAACAAAAGACATTGGGCCTCATTACAAGGTTGCTGGTTCGGTAACAACAGTACTGGTATGCTTGCCAGTACAGTTGTTACTGGACCGGCAAACTCTGAGTTGTGCTCGTGGATGCCTTTCATTCCATCAGGTCTGCCCTGGCGGAATGAAAGGCGCCCACTAGCACAGCAAGCCTGTAGCACCGGCATCGTTATGAACCTACAGTCATCCCCATTCCCATTGAGCCCAATGGGGCTGAAATGGGAATGGGGATATACCGGCACATGCAGGCGCAAAAGGAATAGGGAATACCCCAGTAATTGCCCAATCGCAGGTGCCGTATTTTCATGCCCATATTTGAGGTAGCCTTGCCGGTAAAACCTGCACGGCCACCTCCAACCGCGTAATGAAGCCCATTGTGCAGCTAGCATTGCATTTATGTAAGAAAATGAGCCCTAAAAGGGTGAAGCGCCCTAACAGAAATAACAGAAAAGACCTTGAGGACGCTGACATAATATCATCATCCGCCAAGCCATCCATCAGCTAGTTTGAGTCAAGAGAGAGGAGCTTCACAGCATACTGTAGTCGCAGAGGCCGCACTCAGGCTAGATCTTTCCAGTGATGACTACTCCTCAGAAACAGAAACCGTTGATTCTTACAACTCGGAACAGGAACCTAGAGGACAAACCAAAAAGAAAGATCAATCAAAGAAAACAAATCAGAAAAGATCAGCATAGGACCAAGATGACCAGCCCCTTTGAGCAACCAATTTACAGGCCTCCATCCTCTCAGCAGTAACTATAACCTTGGCTCCCTACTTAAAACTCTATGAGAATCTAAATGAAAACTATAAGGATCAAACAACATTAATAGCATTGATGAATTCAAAACTAGTTGACGTCAAATCATTTAAAGAATCCGAAAGAGAGAAAAAAGGACGAGAAAAAGAGTGGAAGGAGTCATCCTAAAATCATTGATTGACTTACTACAAGGCACTAAGTCCGACAAATGCATCTTTCTAGAGGGTGTTAGAGATATTGCCTCCTGGTCCAAAACTCAAAAGCACCCACAAGGAGACCCTCATTTGGGGCAGATTAAACATCAAATGAGGGGGAAGGTTGTGGAAGAAGTCAGCAACCCTCCACCCAGTCTAACTGGCCAGCCAGGGGATCCGCTGAGGGCATGCAATCAAACCAGCCTCAAATGCATGAAGTTGGCCTAGAGTCATGTCCACCAACAAACATTTATTAGTGGAAAGTACAATGGCTCCATCACAAAATTATGAAGCAATGAGTGGTAGGGTAACAGGGCCTAAAATCCCAGAGCAGCTTGAGCAAAATGATTTGAATAATTCCACAGAAATCCTTTTTCCATCTTTGAACAAGCAAGAAACAAAGGAGTGGAGAAAACCAGAGGAGAACCAGGAAGGCCACCTAAGAAACCAAAAGAGGCAAAGAAAGGAACACAAGCAAAACCTTGCTCACTTAGCTTCCTGAGAATAATGAAAGCTCTGACAACAAATACTTCCCCCAGAATGAACCTAAAAAGAGCAAAATCAAGTCCCTCGAAGCAGAAGGTTGCCAGGTCATCGCACCCGACCAGCTCTGAGGATTTACCATCCACATCCCAGCCACATGATCTTGAAGACAGTGAGTTAGACTTAATGGACTTGTCTGTCTATAAAGATGATGAAGTGCTTGAAACAGAGGCTGGCTTGAGGGTGTTTGAGACACAAACAGCTGAACCGAGCTTCCCACCTCTATTGGATTTGAATCCCTCACCGTCATTTCTGACCCTGGCAGACAGAAGACGGAAACTAAGGACCATCAAAGATCAAGACACAGGTTCCCCAAAGCTGGAGACCATAATGAGTAAGCTACTACTAAAGTCCAACTTGGACCACCACTCAGTTCTATCAAAGAAGACGCGGTCAGAAAGACCCAACAAAGGACAGGGGGCCCACTCGAGAGATAACTTAAGTAGCACAAGTAGCTCTGATATCGAATGGGACCCGAGGCTAACAATCACTCTTGAGAGAATCCTAAGAGCCTCAGATGGTCTGATATTAAATAGATCAAATGTCATAACTCTCTTACATCATATTCCTAACCTAAGAGTTGTAAACACAGATGACATCAAGATAGTCGAGTTTCCGGATGAAAGAGTGAATGACAGAATAAACCTACTCCTGGGTTCATCTTCTCTGACCTCACTTCGTCTTGAAGCCAATGACCAACTCTGTACTTTGGGCTTTGATCTAAGAAGAAGGGAAACCAAGAGAGATACTTCACGAGAGGGTATCGGAAAGATCATCTTAAAACCAGAGGCACATAATGGAGGTCTCCCAGTGGGGCACCGGAAGGATCTCGACACAGAACAAGAATTTGACAACACATCCCCTCCACCGATAAAACAAAGAAAAACTGAAGCAGCTCAAGATCACCATAAAGGGAGGGATGCTGGTGGCCAGAAGAGAAGGAGAATCATGCAATAAAGGATAATAACCTCACCACTGAAAGCCCTGGAGTCATGGAGCTGGGTAGCGGAGCCCAAACCGCAACACAACATTATTGTTGCCAGAAGAAAGGTGGACAGAGAAACCTGGAGATAAGGTCCTGGAACACCTGAGGACACATCCATCTTTTTAATGAGATGGACCCTGTGGTAGCCAATTTGGACATAATCTGTATCCAGGAATCTTGGTTGATGGAGCCCCCATCTTTGCAGGCTATGCAGCATATTTAAATCAAGCTAAAATGGGCCCGACAGGTAGACCTTCATCAGCGCTCTTGGTACTGATCCAAAATAGCCTTAATATGTGGTTACTAAAAACCATCAATACGAACCTTTACATAAAGATCCTGTTTGTTAGCCTAGAGGAACAATGGAAGATGGGTAAAGATACATTACTCCTTTTTAATTTATACTGGAATCCTGAAGTCAAGGAGGGAGAGACATGTGTGGATCTAGTGACCGACTGGATTGATGAAATATACTCAACTCAACCGTGTATCCGGCTGGTGATATGCAGTGATTTTGATCTAGACTGCCTGCCTGCAGACTCAGGGACACTCGGAAGGCCCCCAGGTGAAACCAAGCCTAAGAGACGAAGAGGACGAGAATGGCTCGAAGAAATGGAGCTGAGAGGGCTACATATGCTAATTGGAAACACCAGGGGAGACATCCCAGCAGCAGCTAACTGGACTAACAGAATCAGAGAACCAACTTTGGACTACATCATCATGTTTGAAAACCTCTACCAAACAAAAGCACATTAATTGTGCATCTGGTTCCGCACAATGACCCTGATCCAATAATAATGACATGTTCAGGAATGGTGCTGGAAAATACAAACGGATGGAATGAGCATGTGGAAAGAGAAGGAGGAAGAAATAGACTACTTTTACTGCCTAAATACATCCCCTGTTAATAAAAGACTTGCTCACATGACACACTTAAGAAACAGAAGACAAAGTTCTATCAGCCTTTAGAGAACACAGACCTAGAGGGTTGGAACCGTTTCATGAACCTAGTCATGTCCATGACAAAGAGGTTGTAGCACAAAAAACTCGTTAAAAAGGATCTACGACAGCTTCAATCCTTGATAACCATAAATAAAAAGAAGCAAACATGGAAAAGGACACACAAATATAGGAACTGGGTCAAAGAACATACATCTTGGATTCTCCAAAATGATGCAGAAAAAATGTTAATGGCTCTGAATAATCACAATAGCAAGACAGTGTGGCAGCTCATGGATGAAAGAGGAACATCAGCATGCCTATAACTGTTAAATCTCATTCAAGAAGAGGTATGGGTAAAGCATGTTGGAAACCTGTTTAAACCGAAAAACCAAAAAACGCAAAACCACAAGAAACAGTCAAACGGTGATGGAACATTGAATTTGATAGAGAGGAGATCTTAATGTTAATTAATAAAGTATGTTATGTAGTCACGAGTCCTGGGTCCAGAAGACCTTTATAACGACTTATTGAAAGCGGCTACAGAACTATGGGCTGATTGCTGAAATGCCCTTTTTAGTAGAATCATCCAAAGGGGAAACATCCAAAAATCCTGGAAAGCGGCGACAGCGGTCCCCATATTTAAAAGGGAAAACGAATGTCACCAATAAATTACAGGCCAATCGCCCTCCTTGATGTGGTGGAAAAAATCTTCACAATGATCCTTCTAAGGCGGATGAACAAATGGGTATTGGCGACAAAGAGCTTTGACAGTAGACAAGCAGGCTTTGTCAAGGAAGTCTGATGTCACCTGAATCTATTGTTAATTATTCTATTGAAACTACAAGTAACAAAAAACAAAGGGAAACTCTATCTAGCTTGAATTGCCTTCAGACAAGCATTTGATAGTATAGATTGAGAACTACTATAGCAGAAGTTAATATCTAGAGGATGCCCGCACAACCAGTTGTCAGCAATAAGAGATCTATACTCAGGGGGATGGGGGGGAAGCATGCAGATCAAGCTAGACCAAGAGGGAAACCTGACAAAAAAAATAGACACCTCATACTGTCTGAAACAAGGGTGTCCCCTTGCCTTTGTCTAATTTAACTTTTTTGTGGAAGATCTGAATATAGAACTTGCGGATAAAACAATCTTTTCCACCGAAAATCTATGGAACTCAACTAGGCTGGTTATTGTGTGCAGCCGATCTGGTGCTCGTTGACAATCTGGTTCTCTGCAGACCATCAAATCGGTCTGCAGAGAAAACGGAACATCCTACAGAACTATGTAAATAAAAACAGCCTGAAAATGAATGCGGCAAAATCTGAAGTAATGGTACTTGGGGCACCACAAGGAAGTAAGAAGAAGAGCAAAAGATTGCTACTAAGTGGGAAACGACTGAGAATAACCAACGAGACAAAATATCTTGGAACAACGGTAAGTGTTGTAATAGGGGAAACTGCATGGATCGACTGTCTGAAGAGGAAAGCAAAATCCTTAACCTCCCAGAGCTCTACAATGAATCTAAAGTTTGGGAAATGTTCTCTCCAACCAGGTATAACCTTTTACATCCAAAAAGTGGCACCAGTCCTTACTTATAGGGCAAATGCTTGTCTCGATCTTCGTTGGGAAACATGGGACTACCTTGAAGGTTTCTTCTGGAAGCGAATATCACATCTACCAAAGGCCAACCCGGTGGCAATTATTCGACATGCCTTCCATTATTATACGTGAGAACAGTATGGATGGCGCTACAGCTCTTCAGGAAGCTCCCACAGATTGACATGATTAAGATTAGAGAATCAGGAATGAACGACTGGGAATTAAACCAGTGGTGGAACCAATGTGCATTGTTTCTGCAGAATCTACGAACCTGAGTTGAAATCCTATGTAAAAACCCAACATACGTAAAAAGTATACTTTAGGTGAATGACTGGAGTGAGACAGAAGAAAAAGATCAAATTCGGCAAACATACCCTTTCTAAAAATAATGATGGACTACTAAATTCTGGTTGAATGAGCCCCTTACTAAAACCACCTTAAGGAGATACGGGAGCAATCATCAGAATGACAAGTGCCACCTCTGTGGTCTACAGAGCGAGTCTTTAAAACATTTAACATTGTTCTGTCCCCGCTTGAAGGACCTAAAATCGAACCACCTATACAATCAAATGTTCAAACAGGCTGGCTTGGATGCAGAAACATGGTGCGAGATCTTGTATGGGGCCAAAATCCCAAAACTACTTTTGTCCTGATAAAATTTCTTGAAGTAACTTTTGAAAAGCTGAAGTAGTGTGGGACGCAATCATCTCTGCCGATGTGGAGGGAAAGCTAGATTCAAGGAACAGAAGAACTTTTTAATGTGAGAAGTTTTTATTGGAATTGGATGAATGTGCATAGACAGCGAAAAGATTGAAATAAACTAAAACACTGAATACAAATTATTTTTCAAAAAGAAAATAAAAAATTACTTTTTTCAATGTGATGATTCAATTTTTATTAGGAGGACATTACATCTTTAATATTATATTAATATTATATGATTAAAAGCCTTTCAGAATTTTGCATCTGGTAAAAAGCTACTTTTAGTTTGAACAGATCTGTAAAACACAAAATATACACACAAAACAAGTATTGCCCTCATTATAATCGATCTGCAACCATAAAAAAGATAGCATTTCAAAGTTTTATTTTGTATTTATTTTATTTTATAAGTGATTTATAACTCACCACTTGCAAGGCAGTGTTGCAATGCTTGACTTTGTGGACAAGTGCACACTGGTACCTTGATTTGTAGGTCTTCTTGGCATTGTGTGTCCTGAATGAGAGGTCACAGTGGAGAGCCGAGAGATGTTGAATTGGGTGAGAGATCAGACATCAATTTGTCAATGTTCACGTTGGTCAGATAGTTCTGGGTTTATGCATGCTGGCTAGGATCTCCTAGGATAATTTGGGTTAAGGTTATGGTAGGCTATTGACATCCAGCATAATGTTGATGCATTTGAATGGTAGGCAGCAATGTGTGCCATCTGGATATTGCTCTGTCTTGATGTCTGTGCTGGCGATTAGTTCACACAGAGGTTCCATTTAGAATTTGCAGCTAACTGGGGACAGCCTTGTAGAACTCGGCAGGTTACTGGCTGATACTTGGATCTGTTGTGGCCCATCTTGATGATGCCTTTTGGAGGAGTCTGAGGTGATCCAATGCATGATGAAGAAGTTGAGTAGGGCTTCCTGGTCAACAGTATTGAACCCATCAGAGAGTTTGAGGTGAATGAGTAAACAGATTTCCCTTCTCTCCAGAATGTGAATTGCAAACAGTTTCTGATGGTGTAGTCTCTCTGCTACATCACAGTCAATAACCCAATGTTGTCATCATGTGGGTGATTGTAATGAGTGATCCTTTATTCAACTGGATGGTGATGTCTTCTCAATCTCTTAACCAAGGATGTGTGATGGGGAAATAGTTGGACAGGCCATTCTGGTCAGGTTTCCTCAGCAGAAAATATGTTTTCAGTGCATCTGGCAAAGTTCCCATGTGAAGTGTGCATGGAATGCATTGAGAAGTGGTATGAGTGCTTTATCATTGTCTACCTTCACAATGGAGGGGGGGGTGTCTTCTTTACTGTTGGTGGTTTGAGAGAGTTTCAGGTGTGTTGGTCATGTATTTTGGAATACCTTTCCTGAAATCTGCTTATCTCTATATGTTGCAGGCTGAATTTGATGGGATGCCTGTAGGGTCTTTGGAGCTGTCAGTGTGTTGCCTTGTCTTGTCTAAGTTGCCTCTGAATGTGTTTATTGGATTGTCAGTGGACTGTAGTATTGCACAGTCTTGCTTTGGTTCATGCAGTGATGGAAGATTGCTCTGAGCTTGTCTGATGCTTTCATGATGGTTAGTGTTTTTTTATTGGATTTAGCTGTATTTATAAGAGTTGTGTGTGCTGATGCATGGGTTCTCAAGACGGTGTCATCTTCTAGTTGTCTTGTCTGCAGAGGCCATCCTGGCTGTCAATGAATTCCTCTATGTAGACAGGTAGGAAGGAATTATATTGATTTGAAGTTGGAGTGGCATATCAATCACCTTTAGGGTATGGCTCAGTGTCCTCAGCTGGGCATTGAAATTTTGCAAGGGGATGTGGAGGCCTATGTCATGAGGTTTTCTTCAATTGTGTTAATGGGGAAGCTCTTGAAAGAGGGACAGGGTGTCTTGGTTGCTTTGTTTTGTCCCTGTTTGGGGGTGGGTGAGTCTGGTGGAGCAGGACGGTGTGGCTAAGTGGTCTGTCCAGTTCATACATACATTCTGAAGCTGGAGAGGTGGTGAGTACCAGATTGAATGTGTTGGCTTTGTTGTGGGTTGGTAATTTGTGAAGTTACTTGATGTCCATGGTGTCGAGCAGTTGAAGTAGAGTCTCTTTGATTCTATTAGATGCATGTGTCTTGGGCCGGTTGAAGTCTCACAGGAAAGTGTCAATTGTGCTGATGATAGATGCTGCTGTTATGAGGCCTATGATGTTGTGTGGAAGGAGTTTCTTGTTTAGGTTATTTGAGAGATCAGGTAAAATGTAACTGACTGAGCATGGGTGAGTGGGAACTGATAATGAGGAGTTCATTAGAATCAAGTGGAACAGGCTAGTAGATGTGCAAGTAGTTGGTGTAATCCATGTCTCTTTAGTAAAGAGTGTGTTCATGTTGTGAGTGGTATTGAGGTCAGTAATTGCTGATGCTAGTATTATTATAGTACTGCAGTATTTGCATTGATAGGGATGAGGCTGTGTTTGTATTTGGTCATGGAATGCAGTTAATAATTAGAGGAATGTGGATGAAAATATGTGGGTTGGAAGCGAGTATGAGTCAGGTGGGACTGGTTGTTTGCGTGTGTTTGTGAGAGTGTGGAAGGGTTGAGTTTATTTTGATGCACATGATGCTGGCTAACCTGGAATGAATGGAGCAGATGTTAACAGGATCAAACATCAATTGTCCTTTTTTCATCTGCTTCTCTTTTCTTACTCCCAAGAGCGAGATGCCCTGTGATCTAAATATTAAGAAAAGATAGAAAGTGGCAGGGAAAAGAAAAATATACCCTTGTCTCCCTCATGCTCCTCTTTACTTTCTATTACTGACACTGATACAGTTGTCTATTTTTCTAAGGCCCATTCCACGTCTGCTTCCACTGATCATCTCTCATCTCTCTTAATTACTAAAGTCTGCCCTCTTCATCTTCCATATCTCACTTCCCGTTTCAATGCCTATGTGCATTCTTCAGACTTTCCTTCGATATGCAACCATGCTATGATTCTACAATTCTTAAAAAAATCTCCACTCAACCCTTCTCTTTCTTCTAATTTCTGCCCTATCTCTCTCCTTCAATATCTTGCTAAGCTCATGGTTTTAATTCAGGTTTCCTCACATATTAACTCTAACTCTCTTCTTCCACTTTATCAATCTAGTTTACAGCCCTGTAACTCCACTGAGACTGTTCTTGCTTCTTTTGCAAACTCTCTTCACTCAGCTTAATACTCTCAACACTCCTCCCTGCTTGTGCTTTTAGATCTATCGGCTGATTTTGATACATTTGACCACCCTCTTCTAGTACTTCTTTCTCTTGACTCTATTGGCTTCAAAAACTCTGCTCTTCTATGGCTCCAATTACATATTTCCAACCGCACATACTCTGTTTCTAGGATGGGTAATTCCTCACCTACCTTTCCTCACTGTCATGGTGTACCACAAGGCTCAGTCATGTGCCCCCTCTTGTTCTTTTTATTTACGATACCTCTTGCTTCTATAATCACTTCCTTTGGGCTTTTATCAAATGTTTATGCATACAACACTCAACTAATCCTATCCTTCTTTGCTATACAAGACAACATCTCTACATGTCTGCTCGCTATTCATTCTTGGATGACCAACCATTTCCTTCATCTGACTCCCTCTGAGACCAATTCCCTATTTCCCCATTGGTGCGCAATATTGCTGTGTACTTTGACTCTTCTCTTAACTTCCCCTCTCATATTTCCTTTCTTGCTCACTCATGTAATTTTTACCTTTTTAATATTCATAATACCAGAACTTTTCTCTCTTTTCAAGCCTCTGAAATACTTGTATCTTAGCTATTCTTATCTCTTTTCTTCTATTGCTCATCTCTTCTATTGCTCTTCCCTTCTGCTTCTTCCGCCTATTTCTCATTTATCCTCACTGTGCTCATTCTATAATTCTTCTATCCATTTACTTTGCTCTCTCTCTCCTTGCCACTCTCTATCTCAAGCCTCTATATGCTAGCTTCCTTTCAAATCCTGTCTGCATTTTAACTTTCTATGCTTAATCTTCTAAGGTTTTCACAACTTGCCCTTCTCTGATCGCTCGTTCCTTTTTAACGTCCCTCGTACTCGCTGTGCCTCCTCCAATTTCCATTATTTTTCCCACTCTTCCTCACTCTCTTCGCTCTGTTTCATCTTACTCTATGTTTTGTTCACATTTAAAGAACCTTCACCTCACTTCTTAATTTCTTCCACCATTTTCATATTAATGTGTGCTGTTTTATAATGTTTTGTACAGATCTCTACAAACCTAAATGAATACAAACTACAAATGCATACAAAATAGTAGCAGTGATTAACAGATGGGTGGGGCAAAAGCCATATGGCCTCAATAACCTATATTCACTTGCATCAGCTGTCCAACTCCAAATAAAAAAAAGGCTGAAGGATAGATTAAGAATGTTAAGAGGGGCAGGGCTAAAAAAGGAAACCAGTAGATTAGCAGTGTTTAGTAAGTGGGTGGGTCAAAGAGCATGTGGCTCTATATTCAACAGCATCTGGATCCATATTCAAAAGCTCAACAACTATATATGATGCAGTAGCAGTATGTTCTGCTGCCATACTAAATCCATTCATTAGATTCAATCTGATTATTTGGTCACCGTATGGGTAGTATAAGGGGGGGGACTTTTTAGCATGTAGGATAGTCACCATAATATGAATCCATGGACCTTATACAGTTCCATCTACCCAGGAGACGGGAAATGTCTTTTGGAATAGCATTCAATCATAAAAAACACGTATATTTAGGGTTCAATTACAGAAACGACTTTTCTCATACAGACTACATAAATAGTTTATTACTTTATTTATCATGTGCGTTTGGTGACATGTACTGTAATGAAATCATCTTTATCCTAGCAGACATAATGCTGTAATGGTAACTTTATTTCATCGTTCACTCACCACATACAATAGTAATATTAATAATGTGTGGCTTGCATCCTCTGTTTCTTTTTATTATAGGGATGATCCAACAGAAGTTCTCTGTTTCCCTCTTTCTGCTGAGCCATTACCCGCCTCCACTGTGGTATTGCTGAAGAAAGGAGTGTTGCTGCATGTCTGTCCGTCAACTAAGGGGTACAGGGTTTGATACATCGTGGGAGACCTTTTGCCTGCACACGATTATTCTGCCCACACACATGGTAGTTAGTATGACTAAAAAACAAAATACTAAACGAATTTACATAGAAACTGTACCTGCAGAAAAAAGGACAAGAAACCTGTGCCTTTTAAAGCTCTCAAAACAAATAAAGTTTTGGAGTAGGTGCTATTTTTTTTAGGCTTATTAATTTTTTAGGCTGATTAAAATGTAGAAAAATAATTGCAGTGAGACAAACAACTGCCAAACTCAAGACAATATTACACTGCCAGACATTTGCAAAAATGCCTTACTTTCGGGTTTAAATACTTACTGAAGCTATTTAAAACCTGGCGTGTCATTTCAGGATTGGCATTGACAGATATGAATACTGGCTCAGACCATGGAAGGTAGTCATTGGTCTAAATTCACAAGCGGCATGTTCTCTTAAATGCGAATTGCATACAGGATATGACCCATGCTTGAACGTATATGGTGTTGCGGCCTCTCCTTGCAATTCAAAACTTTCACAAGGCATGTTGAAAAAATATGTCTAAAACCAGGCATATTCCATTTTTACAGCTCAGGTTTCCTCTACGTCTTTTGAACAAATGAATACTGCCTGAGGATTATGCTTTGCTTCTGGCATTTATGCAGGTGAGGAACAGATTGATTCAATACAAAATGTCATGCTTCAGGTGTGAAATGAAGCGCAATGACAAGACGGAGGAGGACAGCATGGTGAAGCTCTTGTCTCTGTTCCATTACCCTCCTCTAGCTAATCACTGCTTTAAAATGGAGAAGAGTGGGAAATGGAGGGGTAAACGCATTATGTCTTGCTTTTGTGTATCCAGTTCCCCACTCAGCCACATATAACATGGGGCTGACCAGTTTACCCATTACCTCCACGTTCCTCTTCCTCATCCCAGTACTTACCTACAAGGCTCTGCCTCGCATAGAATATATTTTGTTTTTCTTCTCGAGATATATACCTCCTACTTACCCATAATCCTCAGTTCTTTGTTCCTGTCTATAGCCAGGACTGATATCTAGTGCACATCAGGGATTGGCAACCATTTCAGAATACCTGTCTGGGAGTGCAGACGCTACAAGCTCTGCTCTCATGTTCTGCACTGCTTGCTGCCTTCTCCCTGTGCCCAAATTGGGAAACATACTGAACAACGAAAGCATGTTGGCATGGATGATGACTCTTCTGGCCCTGAACTATGCCAGGGGAAAACAACTCAATAAAACATGTAAGGCATCCTTTTTTTCAGAAAGAGATTAAGTGTCTCATGAGGAAGGACATTGAAGAGCATGAAGGGGCCAAGAAGAAACAGAATGTCCGGTCCAACCCTTCTTCTTCACCTACTTCCTCATCTTCCTCCTCTGAGTCTGCTCCTTCCTCCATGGATCATGATGAATCTGAGGGGAAGTACCTGGCAGGGTGTGAGGTGGAAGCAGTTGTTTCTCACGTGCGAGTCTTCGTGTGCTTCTCAGATTCTGTTGAAGGGGATGGGTCCTCTGAATGGAAGATCTGGCAGTATCAACACACCCCTGAATTGGTGCTTGCCCTGATCTCAGACATCATTGCCAAGATTTTACGTCAATGGCTGGACCCTGAGCATATTTCCATGCCCCAATTCATAGCCAAGTTTTACACGCTGATGGGTGCATACTCCTTCCTACCCGAATCAGTGGATGTGGATGATATCCTGGCCATTCTGGTTGAGCAGTCGTCCATGGCTGTGGAAGAGGCAGCTGTTCTTGAGACGGCCCGTCTCAGCTAGCCCAGTAAACTGAGTGCTAGCCCCTGATATCTGTTTGAAGCCTGCTCTGGCAGGTTCGAATCCCGGCAGGGTCAACTCAGCCTTTGGAGGTCGATAAATTGTGTAGCACTCTGTGGGATAATAATGTCTTCTGTTATTTCAGCACTGTGAGACCTATGGGGTTGTAGTACTATATAAGAAATACATTATTATTATCATGTGGAACTCCCATGTGGCATTCCAAGCTAACATCTGTTTGTCCTACACTGCGTAGACTGTCCTGGGGGTTATTACACATCTTCCCAAGGCAATAGAGGATGGTACAGATTGTGCACCTGTAGTTGCTGACATGCAGAGGCAAGTTGAACTGCTTTTGGACTTATCCTCCGACTGAGTGTGGAGCCCCACCATGCCAATGTAGGCGTGTGTTTCCGCCAAACATCTTCTCCATTTGAGGGATTGGAAGCCTGTGGAATCCCAGAAGGCGGCTACATTAAAGCTCTCTTTTGAGGGCAGAAAACTCTTTGGAGACACCTTGGAAGATAAGGTTCACAGGGTGCTCTGGCCTCAAAAACATGCAGATCAGTTATGTAAACAGTCTGCTTCCTCCATGGGCCACCACTCTTCAGGAGCTGAGTCACAGGTCCAGAGTTCTGGTGGAAAACCGGGAGACTTTCATTGATCCTGTAGTCTCCGTCCTCATCCTGGTGCATAAAAGCCCTCTGTCCCTCATCGGAAATCCTGACAATCCCTGTTTGCGAGAAACCGAAAGACTCTGGCACTTTCTCCAGTTTGGGAAAAGTGGGCCTTAGGTGTTTGAGCCCTACAGGTATGGTTAGCAGATTGAGTTCCTTTCTCCCCCGGTTCAGTCTAGTTTGACCTTGACTGCTATGCACAGGAGCCAGGTCAGGAAGGCGGCCATCTCGACAGCTCTTGTCAAATTGTTGCAGAAATGGAGTTTCCAGATGGAAACTTTGCAGACATTCATTCCCTTTGTATAGAGCGAGGACTGGTTGGTTTCATTGGATCTTCAGGATGCCTATTATCATGTGACCATCCACACATCTCATCGTCACTATCTCCGGTTTTTGGTGGGGGGTATTTTCAGTTCCAGGTCCTTCCTTTTGGATTGAGATTGGCTCCAAGAATTTTTACAAAACTGGTGGCCCCGTAGGTGGCTCATTTGCATCAACTGGTTGTCCAACGTTTCCCCAACATCAAGGACTGGGTGACCAAGGTGGACCTACGAGTACTGTCCAGATCCATTGGCTCCGGGTCCATCAGGCTCTCCAGGAGTGGTGGATTCTAATCAACTGTTGGGAAGTCTCGTCTGCTCCAGTTCCAGGAACTGGTGTTTATTGTAGCTCAGTTTTGCACTAAGTCAGGGAAGGACCTCCTCCCCTGGGTGACGGCTTTCCATCTCCAGGCAGACCTCACCAGTTTCTTATGGTGGCCCTGATCTTCGGGACAAGACCTGCTTGTGGTTCAGGGGCACATGGCCTCATTTGTTTTCCTGGTCACTTGGGCTCAGCACCATCTGCACCTTTGATTGTACATATCCTGCAATACTGGTCCGCCTCGTCTTAGTGTCTCAAGTGTCGGGTTCTGCATTCGCAGGTGACCATGGACTGGTGGTTGCACATTCTTGCCTCCGATATCAGAAGGCACAGATGGGGGCTTATCTGGGGTCTTTGACGGTGCTGGAATAGTGGGACTTGAAGGAGGCTTGTCGGTCCTCGAATTGAAGAGAATTGACTGCAATTTACCAGGCACCTCTGTGGTTCTCTCCCTGTCTCCGGGTTTGTGCAGTGCTCATCTGGACTGACAATTTATCTGCCATGTCCTTTATCAACAATTAGGGGGGTTTCGGATCCAGGGGCCCTGAATTCTCTGATGGAGTGCATAGGGGCCTGGGCCGTAGGTCACCTGTTGTCCCTAGAGGTCATTCACATTTTTGGAGTAGAGAATGTAGTGGTGGACAACCTCAGCAGGATCTTTCCCAGTTCACAGGAGATCCTGTTGTGAACATAGATGTTCAGGGGGAAATGTCTGAGGTTCGTAACCCCTGCGTTGGACTTCTATGCTTCCCCACCTCAGCCACGGTTCCCCAATTATGCTCATAGTATCCGCTGGTGCTTTTCCTCCCATTCCCCTCATCTCTAGACTGATACAGAAGATCAGGCAGATCTCCTTGTCAGTGCTCTTGGTGGTTCCCTTCTGGCCCCACAGAGGGTGCTTCACCTCCCTTCAAGAACTCAGGGTTTGGGCGGTGTGGAGGATTCTGGTGTGGCCTTGCCCTCTGTAGGCAGGTACATTGGGGCTCCATGTGATCTGCTGGTTAGCCTGGCTACTGAAAGCAAGAGGTTGTTAGCCTTAGGTCTCTCGGTACAGGTGGCTAAAACTATTCTGCCGTCTAAATGGCTGAGCACTCTGCAAGCCTCTTATAAACACTGGACTAATTTCCTCCACTGGTGCAAAGAGTCTCAAATGTCCCCCATCCTCTCTGGTGTCCCGGCAGTTTTGCATTTCCAGCCCAATGAGTTCAACAAGGGGTTGACGGGTGCTGCTCTTTGCGTCCAGTGGGAAGTACTTAAGGCTCTCAAGAGGAGTTTGGGAGTTTCCCTGCAGAATGAGAGGTTAGTGGGCCAGTTCCTTAAGAGCTTGGCTTCTGCCCAGCTTCCCAAATGTTTGGGTGTCTTTGCTAGGGATTTGCAGTTTCTACAGTTAGCTCGCTTTGAACCTCTTGACCTCATTTATATCAATCAATTCACTCTCAAGACCGCTTTTCTAGTTTCCATTACATCTGCTCATTTTTTCGAGGAAATTGGGGCTCTGCTCTGTCTTGCATCTTTCCACCTTTTCTAAGGGTTCTCCGAATGGTCTGGTCTTGGCCTTCTTTCCATACACCCTTTCTACAGAGGAGTTGGTGTGCTGTCTTGGGTTCTTGCCATGACGGAGGCCCTCCCGTGGTCATACAGCCTCCTGGTGAAATTTGGGGCTGCTGCAGTGGGTAGGAAGGCATCTGTGGTTTGCATCAGTCTCTGGATTATGTTAGATATATAGGGCCTCATTACATGGTAGGCGGTAAGGGTTTACCGGTACCGGTATTTTACCGGTACCGGTAAATCCTTACTGCCTTACTACGAGGTCCCTTTGCGGGTTGGGGAATTTAATGCCTGCTTTTTGCAGGTGTTAAAAACCAACCCGCAAAGGGACCCAGGGAGCTAATTACGGTACCGCAATTTGCGGTACCGTAATTAGCGCCTTCCCCATTCCCATTATGCCCTATGGGGCAAAAATGGGAATGGGGAAGGGCAATGGTGGAAGGGGGAATTACCGCCCCGCCAACCTTGGAATGGGGCGGTAATTCCCCTTTCCGCCAAGGCGGTGCCGGTATTTTACCGGCATGAACCATGGCGCTAATAGCGCCATGGTTCTCCGCCTACCGTGTAATGAGGCCCACAGTCTTGGCTTCCACCTCCTCTGAGGCTCCATGGTCATTCCACCTGGGGCATGGCAGACTCCTGCGATAACGCCCGGTGTGTTCCTCTGCATGGGATTCGCCCTGCGGCTACTTGGACAGATCCTAATACATTCATCACTCAGTACCAGCTCAATGTGGATAATCCCAGGGATGGGTCCCTTGGGCTGGCAGTGCTGTGACTTGGATACTTTGCAACATAACCTGGTGGTGTTGCATTGATTCCTTCACTTCATACTGGCTTGGGTATACCTCAAAAGTAAGTACTGGGATGATGAAATGGACGGGGAGATAAGGCTCTAATTATTCCTAATCCTACTCTTCATTGCCACAGTACTTCCAGGCCCTCGGTGCCATCCCATGGTGTGGATGGTTCCATGATCTGACTGGACGTGGAATGAACTGAGGATTATGGGTGAGTAGGAATTATATACCTCCAGTAGAAAATTAAATAAACTGTTACTGTATTATTATTTATTATTATCATTGTTTTATTTTATGGTATTTATTGAGAGTAGACCTAGCTTCTAGAAGCAACCGAGCACTTTACTGAGTCATACAATTATACAGATACACAACTGAGCACTTTACAGAGGTATACAGCAGTAGAGATGCATAACGTAGCAGGCGCTGCATTATAGATGATACAGCAAGGTGATTTGTTTGTTTAGTGGGAGCTAGTGCAGGTTGATGAGGGCCAGAGTGATGTGATTATATCTGCATAGACCCTTGATGAGGCATGCGGCTCTGTGTAGGACACTTCTCAGGGGCACACATTAGGACAACGGAAGCCTTTGCAGGAGGGAGAGCTGATACAAAGCTATATGTGTCTTGAAGGAGCAGTGTTTGTCGATGAGGAACCCAAGAGACTTGAAGCAGGAGGTAAGCTCGGGTGTGAAGCCCTCAGCATTCATGGCTGATAGTCAGGTCGGTATGCCTGGGTATTAGTTGTTGGTGAGGAGTTTGAATTCATGCTTGAAGGGGTTGAGCTCCAAATGTGCACTGGACATCCAAGACTGGATCAGCAAGAGGCAGGCTTTGAACCTGTTGAGTCCTTGATGGAGTCAATCTTGAGGTACATTGTGTTGTCGGCATATTGATGAATGTAGATCTTGGTTGTGGCTAGGTGGGCTACCTGTGGCTCCATGTATAAATTGAAGATCACTGGGGAGAGGATGCAACTGTCTCAGGGGGCCTCCAAGGCAAGTAACGACTGAAACACCAAAGTAATCCAAGAAGGAGCGTACACCAAGCATGAACACAATTTATTTAAGCCCAAAGAGCAGCAGGGAAAGCATGGTTTGAACAGCCCTGCGGTACTGAACTGAGTGAAGGGAACTGTCAACACCCTGAAAATGGGCAACGTTTTAATACTTAAACAATATAATTTGTATATACCCCATTTGAACCATTTTAGAACACCTTACATAGGCTGATTGGTGGGGCTGTCTCAGTCCCATATATCCAGACATAGGTTGAATGATCGTAATTGGTTCATGACTTCCTTGCCTCCACTGCACAACAACACTGCTCGTGATAGTACAAACCTTCCCACACTGTCCCACAATTACGTTACAAATCATTATGTGATTGTACTGACCACTTCAACTTTATTCATCTGCCATTGGCCAGTACCCACCAAACACTCAAGACAACCTGAGCTTGGACATTCACACGGCATCTGACTAATAAGTCACCAGCAAGGACACAAAACCCCATAGGGACATCAAAACCTCCCCTGTTGATTGGTTCACCATTGCTTGCCCCCTTTCCCCTCAGCCCTCTTCTCATACTCATCTGCCAAGGGTGACTTGAAACCTTGTACTCCACAAGGGTTGCATTTCATTTGACTGTATTGCCAGTGAGCACCCAGGTGCCTGGCTTGCTGGCCTCAAAAGTATTTACTGGCCCCATTCCCCTGCGGCTACGTTCTCATGGGAACTGTCAACTTTTAACATTTCTCCAGTGCACTGCCTTAAGCCGAGCACTTGCGAAATTCATGTTCACCTAGAACATGTGGCCTGTAGCTGCACAAAGAAAACATGTTTACTTACCTGAGGCCTATACTTTGTGAATGGCTTTTGTAGTGTTCACACCATGCTACTACTCATTCTACCCACTACCCCTGTCCCTTACCCCTATCCCTTGTGTGCCCCTCACCCCCATGCCTCACTCAGTAACCCCTATCCTGCAATTCCCTGAGGACTGGTGCAAAGGAGATAGGGATAACGGGGCAGGGATAGTGGGTAGAAAGGGTAGTCAAGCACAGTGTAAACAATATAACAGCCATTTTCAGAGAATAGGCCTCAGGTAAGTAAAACCCCTGCACATAGGCTACACAGCTCAGTGGTCAATGATGTCCTCAGCCCAAGAGTGACCCCTTCTTTTACCAATTGCGTCCCCGCATCATTTATGTAATTGGCAGGTGCACCCGCCGTGACAGTGCTGAATTTGCACCTTCACCGCAGAACCCTGCAGGACTCCACAAGTGACGGATAGCATTGGCGATCTAGATGAGCCCAACTGAACAAACTGCTGACTGCTGGCAAGCTAGGACTTGAACCAGCATAGGACAAAGTCGCTGATCCCCATGAGCCGATATAGGGTGTCTGTGAGTGCCGGGTGGTCTACTGTGTCGAAAGCAGCCGAGAAGTCGAATAGAACCAGGAGGCAGGTCTGGCTGTTGTCAATGATGTTACATGCTGCATCTGGGTCTAAACCCAGATTGGTAAGTTTGGAAGAGATTGTTGGTGTTGATGATCTTACCTAGGAAGGGAAGATGAGTAATGGGGATATAATTACCTAGGTAGTCAGGATTCAGAGTGGATTTCTTTAGTTGCAGGAGGATTTGTCCTATCTTTAGGGTCAATGGGAAGGTGCCTTGAGTTAGGGAGCTGTTGATGATCTCCAGGTAGGGAAGGAGAGTTTCTGCAGGGCAGGTCTTGAGGATGGATGCTGGGAGGATATTGTCTGTATACGATGTGGCTTTGAGGGCAGCCAGGGTTTCTACCAGGTCCTCTGTAGAGAGTGCCTTGAATGTGGTCCAGAGTGTGGAGATTTCATGAGGGACATGAGGTGAATCTGTGGATCCAGAGTGGGTGTCTATGTGCTGGTGGATCTTGCTGATTTTGTCGATGAAGAAGGTGTTGATGGCAGTGGATTTTTCAATGGAGTGTGGTGTGGCAGGGTTGGGTAGCGGGTTAACCTAGTGCTTGACCGCTTTGAAGAGGACACTGATTTTGTGGTCAGCTTCTGCTATAGTGTTCTGATAGTGGTAGGCCTTGGAAGTGTTGGTTTGTTGTCGTCGGGTTGCTTGGAGTTCCTTGAGGAACTCCAGGTCAGATGCGGTCCTGCAGTGGCGCCAGGTGTTCTCATGTTTCCTAAGGAAACATTTTCTGAGGTTGAATATTTGCCTTTCTAGGGTGCTGACGGATGTGGTTTGCAGGTGCTGTGTGTGCTCTAGCACCTGCAAGCATTTCTTGTGCTAGATGGAATTACCAATAAACATCTCATAACAAATAACCGACAGGGTCATCCGGCAGACATCAGATTGATGCATGCACGCTCACACATAAACATGATTACAGAGGGGTCTTATACCCCAACATGCGTCACCTATGACGTCATCCTATGTGGCAAACCATAAACCCCATTAGCAGTAGGGATTGGATTAGGGGAACATATCTACTTATAGAAGGTATATGGGTTAGTACTTCATTGTATAACGGTTTATTGAGAAGCCCCCTCAACACAGGGAGTTCCTTCCCTCCACACTCATGTGGTTATGCAACAAACTGTTTAACAGATCATTTGTTAGCCCTATCTCAGACACATGTTATGCCCATTTGATCCCTCTCCCCTGAGCTTACAATCAGTCAGGAACCAGGCCGGTGTACGGGAAATATATTGGTAATTATTTAATATCAAACACATCACTTTATCCGTGGCACAACACAATGAACTTCTCTCTGCATAAATAGATCACAAAAGTGAGTTAAAAAGAAGACAATAACAATTTTACACGTTCTGCCAATTTTACTTCGCAAAATAATTACACTGATCAATAATATAATTTTGCCCACACTTTTTGTTTAAAAGGAACACAGGTTGATGTATAGCTTTGTTTTCAGACCATTCTTGCTTTGGTCTATGTTATTTATTTGCATTTTTAAAGCGCTCACACAGCCCGCGGGCATCGAGGCGCTGTTAGAGGAATATTTTTTTTTCACGTAATTGTAAATTTTTTTATTAGTTGCATATTTATAATGCACTTAAATAGTCAGAGGTTTCTATGCGCTGACCCGGGGATCGAACCTGTGTTGCTTTGTGTCGTCTTGCTTCCAATGCGAGCACGTTGCCGCTGAGCTATCCTCCCAGGACGGGTCTGTCTCACTTTGATGTTGGGAAGTCAGATAAAACAACGTGAATGCTTTGCAGAATTTTGGATTTTAGACCCCCCCTTACTGAAAGGACTGTGTGGGAGGAAGCTGGATAAAAAGGTTGGACTAATTTAAGGACCAAGACACCCCTCTTTCTTATAGAAGTCGGGGGCAGCTGACTATAAGGATTACACAATTAATGTATAGGGTATAATTTCCAGCACACAGGTGGATGCATTTTCCCTAGCTCGCTCCCCCTCACTGCTGTCATACTGGAACGGCATGAGAGCGGCTGTATATGGGACTCCATGTGTTATGCCCATACCTCATCAAGTGCACTCAGACAGCCATACCAGGTGTACCCTCGCACTTAAAATGTGTAAGCATGACATATGGATGGATTTCAGCATGCACCATTGGACATCTTGGAGCCCTTAGGGAAATTTAAGAGTGATGTCATAAAGAAGATATACAAAGCTATGCTGAAACAATATGAAAATACTGAAGAGTGACGATGTAACTGAAGTGACAAGAGAAACATGTACGAAATGATAAAGTAATCATGAATGCAAAAGAAGATAAAAGTAACTTGCCGACCAATACGTTTATTTACGCATGCCTCTAGAACTGTAAAGAAAAAGAGGCTGAAGGGATGCTTCAGTAGGGAAAAAGGGTGGCAAAAAAGGGAAGCACCAACAGTTGCTTTTGGTAGGTGGAGCCTCATAGGTAATTACTGTGAGGAGGAAGAGTAGCACTAGGAACAATGAAGGTAATTAATAGTGCAATTTCTTCCCCTTTTCGAAAACCAATTCACTTTACCTTTTTACTTTGTACAATTCAACCGATGTTTCCGCAAATTCTGTCTACATGAACGTCATTTCACCAAAATGCCGGGGTTAGCAAAAGTGACATAACAGGATCCTTGACCCCTGGTGACATCGCAGGAAGTGTTGTAATTTGACCCCACCCCAAATGACATCACTGGAAGTGATGGCAAATGACCTTCAGACTTTTTAGCTGTATCTAGCACCGTGTTTCCAGATGCTCTAATTTCAGCCAGATATAAGAACCGAGGCACAGATGGATGCATAATTTGACCACGATTGCGCATTTGGGAATGCCATTTTCAAGATTCGATGTGGGATCTATATGTAAAACATACATAATGCAGTATTTTTTACAGGAGAGCCGAAATCTGTAACACAGGCTACAGCTAGTGTATAAAACATCTATAGATCAACCGAAACAGAAGTACATGTCATTGTGTTAAACAAGCCAAAAAAGCACTGTCTGGGGAGGCGTGTGCTGCTGTTTAACCAGGAGACAAATGCTGCACAAGCAAGGTCTGAAAATTAAATCATTGACCAGGATTTAGTATCAACAAATGTTTATATGATTCAGCAATCACTACAATAAAAGAAACCCATTAGACTAGTCTGTGTGCACAGAGGGGAATGCATCCAATAATGTGAAGTATAATACCTGGGAAAGTTTCTTTCAATATACCCACGCCCCCACCCCCAAAGTTTTTAATATCTAAGCGTAAAACTGGGTGCCAGAGGACTTTTAGAAAAAAACACCATTTAAAACACTGTTTAATGTAATATCATTGCTGCACAAATAAATGCATAGTATCACACGGTTATATAAAATTGAAAACACCCACCAGTTGCTACTCACCCGGGGACTCACTGGCAGACTTCAAAGTGCGCACTGCACACTACCCCTTTGTCAGACCCAGTCGTGCCCAATGGCGTAGCACAACATTTGGAAGCTCCCCTGTGAGCCATGCTGTGGGGGACCCCCAAGCTCCTTAGCAAAGCACAGGGCACGCTGCACTGTGGGCCAGTCTGGACAACCACATGTGCGGAATGTCCATGATGATTATGCCGCTGCAGGGGCATGCACTACTGCATGTGAAATAAGTAAATATGTTTTTCAATGAAAGCTTAAATCTTTAATGTAACATAGAGAGAAGGGGGCAGTGCCTGGTCCACAACTATACCAGCCACCAGTGGTTAGGGAGGGCGGGGGGATTCTGCTCCCTCTTCAGAGTAAATGTTTTGTGTTCCCTCTTCTTTGAATAGTGGGTTATAATGGTGCATTACAAAGCACACTTTCTGGGAAAATGTGGGTTAAAAGGCCAACAATGTGAGTAAAAGACCAACAATCATTTCTGTAGGGTAAATCATGAAAAAGGACAATAGATGCAAGTCATCAAAAGTGCACAGGGCATTCCCCAATGCATTATCAAAAAACATGTGTATGCTGGCTGTGCCCATACATTTCCATGCTGGCTACACCAACATATGCTTGTATTCCCATATAAGGCCAAACTTATGTTTGCTTTAAGACGTTTTTCTATAGTTCATTACTTTCACTGGGCACAAAACTGGCTCTGCCAATATATCAGAGTACTCTTATGTAAGTACATATTCCTGGTGGTTTGGCCATTAAAAGTGACAGGTCACAATAGGAAAACCTGTCCAAACTGTTGCTAATGTAAGCCAGTCTAGACCCACCCACTCAAAACATTTAAAAATGCACATCACATCACATCACTTATCATTCACCCACCAGTCTCTCACACCTTCTCGTACATGAACTCATTGCATTCTCAACACAGGCACACACCCACACACCCAGGACACTCAAAATCAAAACTCACATCACTTCTCATTCACCCACAAGTCACTCACACCTTCTCTTACATCCACCCATTGCATTTTCTATGCACAGGAACACACCCACCCACACAGAACATTCAAAAACTCACAGCATTTCTCATTCCCCCACCAGTCACTCACACATTTTCTTACATCCACTCATTGCATTCTCTACACACGCACATACGCATCCACCAAGAACATTCATAAACACACATCACATCACTTCTCATTCATCCACCATTCACATACATACACCGGACACACACTTCACACATGCAAAAAACAAACACACATCATATTAAAAAAAAGCCTTCTTACCTTTTTCTTGCAGCTTCGGTCCGTCCTTCAAGGCCCCCTTGGCTCCTCCGTGCTGTTCACAAACAGGAACCAGGAAGCTGCAAGAGCTTTCTGGTTCCTGTATGTGAGCTGGAGGGAGATTGGGTTGGAACTGAACGCGGCATGTGACATGTGTCACATGTCACGGTCAGCTCCAACCTCCACTGAGTGCCTCCCCGGCCTAGCCTTCACTCTGATGGTTGAGGACTGGGCCGGGGACCCACCAGACTTGGTCTGGCAGGTCCCCCTGTGCCGTGGACGGGCCCGATACACCAGGAGGACCACGTTTTTTTGCGGCATAAAACCATGTATTTTTCTTTTTTTCTTTTAAGTTGGGCTCACAAGGGAGTACAAGGGGTTGCACTCCCAAATGACGTCCCTGTCTGTATGTACAGCATATGTGTGCATTTATTTGGGAGAAAACGTTACCATGTGTAAGATTTGTTTTCTTTCTAGTGGTTCCAGCACTGCGAATAGGAATTCTATAAATGGTTACCCTTAGTTTTTCTATGCATGTGTATGTTGTTTGCATGCTATCGTGTGGACCTTTTGCACTGCCGTCTAATACCAATTGCCTTTTTCCTATTTGTTCTGTACTGATTTTTTTTTTCACATGACGTTGTGGCATTGACCCACCTTTTGCTTGCTTTCAGTAGGAACACAGCAGTCACATGTCTATCTGCTGCTCCTCAGCCGTGCCCTGACAGCACTGTCCGAGCTCTGACTAAATAAAACAAGCTCACTGGTCCAACAGTAGTATCATTAATAGCTGGTCTCTCCCCCACAATAACCAGAGCTTCTACCATCAAAGTGATGATGGCTTTGCCGAATACCAGCCACTTACTGAGTGCAAACTGCTTTAATCCGGATATGGACACCTGTGAGGGTTAGGGGAAGGGAGGGTTAAGAAGTGGGGTCATGGTTACTTATGTTGTTGAAAATGACAATAAAACATATTTTTCAAAAAATGAAGAATTGGCAGTGCAACTACGTTGATTACCTTAATTGTCAAACTGGCAAATTAGAGTGGGTAATGGAGAGTGTAGTCACTTTATCATCATACTGATAGAAGTCATGTTTTACTGCAGATGCTGTGGGCGCCCTACTGTTGATTGTGGCTAAGCAAGTGGGGCGCAGGGGGTAAATATCAGTTTACTACGAATGGTATCTGTGAGCTTTTGCTATTTTCTATATTTTGTATGTGTAGTATTTGCCTTCAATTCGTAAATTGGCTGGGGATTGCTCGACTGTGCTTCATTTTAAGTTGCCACTAAGTGTGTGGTCCCATACCCCCCCTCCCCCCCCCAATTAAAGACACGTTTCTGCTTACGCAAAGCTATCAGGACTACTTTGATCTTGAATCTGCACCCTGTGAATATAGGAATATAGAAATAGTTTCCCTGCAACTTGTTAATCTGCCCTTCATTATTGTAGACACCCAACAACATCCAGCACATGTGGTAAGACTTCACATGATAGAAAGCTATTTCACACTGCAGTGACACTGCACACTTCAGCATTGCCAACAAAGACATTCCATCTTCAGAAATTGCAGCCTTCAGATTGAACCCAATACAGCAGTTCAGTCACATCTGTGGTTGCCTTGGGGAATGAATGAATGGAAAATCAGGCTGCCTGCATTCCTACCCTCTAAGCTGACAAAGGATCTTTACCTATTTGTTTTGCTGCAAAATGTGCTTAACCTACTAATTATTGCATTATTTCAATGTGTATGCAGCTGGTATTTTGGAGAGAAAAGATACTGAATAATCTAAACATAATTGCATTTTTCAAATATGTTTGTAAGTGATATCTTGGAGGGAAAATACTGATCGTGCGTTCCAAACTCAGCTTGCATTTCTGCTCCCTTGTCTCCACTGAGTGATCACATTTCTACCCATCCAATAAATAAGTACAAGGGACCACCTTCGGAATGGAGTTAAGGGTGTCGTAATGTTGAGAACATTATTTCCGTTGGGTAATATTTCTTATAAGCAATCTGCTACATTTTTCCATGTTACTAACTTGTTGATATCTTCTCAACCCATTCGCATGTGAGCCAAACATCATATATGTGTGTCCAGTAAGCTCGTTAGGTTTTCTGCCACGGCAGACTGGAATAAGGTAGAGTAAGGCTATGGGGCACACATATTCAGTGCAGAAAATGTAAATATGTAAATATCCACAGCTAGGTAGACATGTAGGTATTTGCTAACTGAACCTAGAGCATCATATGGCAATTCGGTGCTCTCTGTCCTCTTTCTCCCCCTCACTCGTTCGCTGTTCTCATTCTCTACCCGTCTCTCTTGCGCTCACTCAATGGTTCTGTCTCTTCCTATGGGAGATTGGGTTGTGTTGGCAGGTGTGTTGCGGTGCGCGCCCCCATACCCCCCGCTCTGCTGACAGTTGTTCGACCAGAGGCTAAAACACAGACATCTTTAGAGGGGCAGCCGTGTTCTTTCTATACGCAGCTATAACAAAACAAATTATATTGTATTTTGATTGTGAAATGGTGATTTCTATTACTGCACAATGTTCATTAACGATGGTCAATTTCAGTTTATATGTTCGTTATTATAAACAAGGTTACACCTGTCTTACTGAGCAAAATATGCTATGAAACTCTAGAATAATAGTACTAATAATGTTCTGCTTAAAGGTGGACAATCTGGGACAGAATTACTTTTGAGAAGGTATCAAATACAACCAGTGAGCTGCCAGATAGCTTTGCATAACATCAAGCAGCATTTTAGGAATACCAGAATGACTAGAAATCTTTATGTTGGACAAATATTTCAATTCATACAAGCAGGGGAGTAGCTAGGTCTGGAAAAGAACCGGGGCTAAGCTGATGTCGGAACTGTTGGGACTAGGGGCTAGCTAGCCTTTTGGTTGTAGCTCCTGAGATTCTATCCGGGGCTACAACCAAAAGACCAGGGGCTATAGCTCCCTTAGCCCCACCCCACCCCCTAGCAACACCTCTGCATACAAGGGTTGCATCCTAAATTAATATGTATATAACGGACACTGATTTTTTTTTTCTTTCTTCATTTTCACAACATTCACTATTTAGACTCATTCAAGCGCTTGAGGAATTGAATGGGGGTATCGAATTGATGCAAATCACCATACACCATTGTAGTCGTGCCCCAGGGTAAGGATGGCTGTATGAGGTGCATGAGGACAAGAACTTCTCTAAATCAAATTGTGCTGGAACACACTTGAGCTGCTTGCAGAGGACATGTGTTTGCATTCACATAGGCCAACATATGTCTGACATTCATGGCCACTAACGTTCCATGTCATAAGCGATTTTAACAATTGGTTTGTTAGTTGATACTGTAGTATTATTATGTGCCTAACCAGTACACGGTAAGAAGCACATATCATGTGCAACGTGTGTGCACATCCAGCAACCACATGTCTTGGTGCATAACATTAAAATATAAATGCTTTTAACCAAAATGTGGGGGAAACGCTAATAAGAACCATTTGTGGCACCTCTCAGCACGCTCATCCCTTATTGAAAATCTATAACTAAAAAAAGATCATGGAGGAAATTCCACCAATATGAAATGATACATGTACATGTTATTTTAGAGTCATTTATAACCCGGTCATAGCTAGTGGTGGGGTGGATAAAAGGACATATTTGCTGGAGGAGACCTTGAGTGCAGAAACTGTTCCGCCTCATCAGGGTTCACAGAGAAATGCATGGCTCCCTTTTGAATAACTTACATCTTTGCCTTCATATTGCCTGGAATGTGTCTGGTGCTCGAGACCACAGGGCTGACGTTGTGATATATGGCAAAGTCTTGGTGCATGAGCACGTCGGTTCCTCATGTTTATGTGCTTCTTAGTATCCTACGAGATTGATAATGGATTTCATAAAAAAATAAAATAAACAAACCTTTCGGTGCTGCACAGTGTTGCTTCGTAGTGTCACACCTCTGCTTTCTCTGTTAATTGCGTGACGGTCATCACCATAGAAAGTGCACTTGGATACTAAGATGGCGCGCAGCACCGACAGCTACATTGTTTTTTTTTATTTATTTTTTTAAATGAAACACCATTAGCAACTGCGTAGGAAACTACACAGTTGCTAATGGCCATGAAGACAAGGAACCCGGCCATACCAGGTGGCAACGACCTGTGTTTCTCATGATTATGGCTATGATAAGGCACTATTTTAAACATGATCAGAAACATATTTGCATAGCAGGAGGGATATCCAGAACTTTAAGTAGCTCAGTAGGATGCAGTGAGAATTGCCAATCTGGCAAGGGTATAGAAGCCCTGGAATACAAATATGCTGGTAATTCAGTTTCAGAAACAAAAACTGCTGATCAGATTTCCCTTTCATAAACTTGTTGCCAAAATCATAGTTTTCACTTGTGCTTTGTTGCGTCAGTAGCCTGTTCTGCAGCATCTTCTCTCCAGTGGCACAGACCAGGTTCAGAGATGTCAGGTATCCATTGGACAGCTGCAATGACTGCCATTTAAAATATGCACACCTGTTCCGAACACTACATAATTGTGATATTTCAGTTCTGATTCACACACAACTGTAAATATAAGCTATCCCTGATTTTATGGTATGGTGTCCAGCAGCTCTCATTATTGTCGAAGCCACAGGAATTTGATATCATACATATGTCAGCACTGTGCGCTCAGCTCAGCTGTGAAAGTATTATGTGTATTTTATCTGAGAGGTTTGACGGTGCACTATAGACAGTTCTGTAGCCATGGGGATTACGTTTCTTTCTTCCTTTGGGAGCGCAGGTAACACCCACCCCAGAGAGACAGCTACTCCACAGGAAACTGTCCTGGGAACAGGATTCAAAGGACCCACCCATTCACAACAGGAGAAGCCTCACATCGGGGTACTGCATATCTAAAGGCCTTTGATTCTTTTGAGAAGTGAAGGGTGTGTGGATATGGCAGACAGTTGGATATCTTTATAGAAGAAGGAAGCTTCTACCATCTTAATTTTCTCTGTCTCCTTGACCCCTCCACCTTCTCTAGAACACATCACTTTTGGTGTGATGTCAGAAGGAAAAGTCCACTTGTTCCAAGAGCAGGACTCGGCCTCCTGAATCAGGCTAGCTTTAGTCCCAAAACATGTGGGCTTTTGGATTTAAACATAGGACCCTCCGAACACTTCTTTGAATCATCTCTGGATTGCAAACATTCAAGACAATGGGCCTCATTACGGGTCTAGCCGGACTCATAAAATAATGACTGGTGCCTGATTTCCCAGTGCCACCAGGATATTACAACTCAGGTGGCCCGGGTTAGTCAAGCACCAGCAAAATGGGACTCTAAGGCAGTGGGGACATGAAAGAGCCGGCACTGTTGTTAACAGTGCCAGCGCTTCCGTGAAGTGTTTGCCTTCCTCCACCGCTGCGCCTGGTAGGGTCAGACCTGTTGGGCACAACATCCACGGGAGGCAGACTTGTAGTTTGCCAGTCCGGAACAAGGGTGTCAGTGAGTTTACCGGCCCCCTTGTTACAGGACTGGCAAACTTGTAACGAGGCCCAATGTCATTGGACCTATTTGGAAGAGCATTCTATTAGGCTAAGTTTGTATGCAGTGATGTCGTCAATGAGATTTGTGATGGCATCTTTGAATTCATGGGTGTTAGTCCTGGGAGTGCACACTGGTGGAACAAGTTATGGTTGCTTACCTTACCATAACTGGCAAATTTCTGGGGTTTTACCTGTAACATTGTTTTTCAATTGAATTTCATAGGTTTTTGGTAGTGCAACTTAACCGTAATGTCCCTTTAACAAAGTGTTTTCATTGAATTCTATTGGGTTGTGTAGATATAACATACAGCATAGGAAACTGATGTCTCCATACCAAGGAGCACAATAACCACAAAATGTACTTCTGAGCGCATATAGTGGCTAGCATTCCAACTGCTGGAAACAGCATTAGTTGTCTTAAATACTTACACCATTCATCAAAGTGAATAAAGATGTATACATAGCACCATGATTACGTTCAAAACCTTCTGCATTGTCCACAACGATTTCTGGGGCCTGGGGCCGCAATACCTTCAACTCTCTCTTCCCAAATATTTTCCTACTCAAGCTCTTCGCTCATCCGCCTCCAACTCCCTCAGGGTCAGTCGCTTCTCCAAGCAACAAGTTGGTGGTAGATATCTCTCTTCGGCAGGGGCCTCCCTCTGGAACAGCCTTCCTGCCTCCCTGAAACTTGAGGAGAACCATCTCCGGTTCTGGAATCACCACAAAACCTTCCTCTTTGCTTCTGCTTGCTCTCCCCCTCTCCCCTACTATATTCCTGGCTGAAACTGCACTGGTTACCTGGCCACCCTTCTGATCTCAGGCCCTGGCCCCGCAAATTGCACACCTGCAATGCCTCCCTGGCAACCCCTGCACTGGGGACTGGTGTTCTGTATCCCTACAGTCCCCCTACCAGCAATTATGTTTGCACTTACCTGCACTTGCCACCATCTGGCTGTTCTATTATCTTATTTATTCTACTATCCCATGTACTGCACTTTCCCCTCTCCCATTCCCCTGTACTTATCCCTTTCCCCCTTCCCATGCACTTGCGCGATCTGAGTGACACCTGGCCTTGTAAGATCATTGTCTGTATTCCCCTGTTTCCCCCTCCCTTGCCTCGTTGCACCTCGAAACACTTGTGTATAGGCGCGTTACACATGCCATATCATATCATATCATATCATATCACCATGTATGTAGAATGAAGTAAGGTAAGTGTGCAAACTCTGTACTTGTGAAACACACAGACCAAAGGCATACAGTATGCACCATAATAGAAAGAACCGCTACACAAAGTCACGTGTGCATCCAGCAATATTACTGCACTACCGCTACACATGAAAACGAAGAAACAAATAGCAGAGTAAGGAATGCAAAGTATTGACAGCAAAATGTAACTCCAATACGGTAACTACACTGAAGTGTCTCCTATTAATGCCTAATTTCTGCGTGTACCACAATAGCAAACCATCATATTTTTTTTTTCTCGCAACAATGCCAAGCACCCTAGAATAGGTGGAAAAGAACGTCCATCTTCCCTAAATAGGTAAGGATACTAACTGCATGGGCAAGCAGCACAGTGTAAAAGAAATGTAGGCAATATGCATTGCTTTATGTACACTTCACACATATGTTTGTGTGTAAGAGGACACAGTTAGCTACATGTTACCTGATCTATCACCAACCCTCATCACAACATCCTCTACCAGCAGCACACCTTCCACTGTCCTCTGAGACTTCAACTTGTCCAGGACCCAAGCCACTAATTAAACCAGAGAGACTCTACTTTAACTGCTCAACACCATTGACATCAAGTAAGTCCTCAAAACACCAACCCACAAGAAAGCCAACACATTCAACCTAGTACTCACCACTTCTTCAGCCATAAAATGTATGCATGAACTGGACAGACAACTCAGCCAAACCTATCTTGCTACAACACACTCCTCCCCAAACAGGGCAACCAAACTGGCCAAGACACCCCATCACTCTTTCAAGAGCTTCTCTATTGTTGCACCATCCACTGGTCACCTTATTCACACCAATACCCGTGCAGCCACTAAGCCATCCATCTCAGGTCCTGATCTGCCTTCCCCTTCTGACTTCATGTCCTCACTTCCTCAAGCAGCACGGCAGCGGTGCACATGAGGGCATCTAACGCGCTATGGTCATATTCACCCATTGCAACGTTGGCAGCTGCCCTGGCATCTTGGAGACAGTTGACGGAGACGCTGGCTTTTTCCTTTGCTTCATCGCGCCCTCAGGAAGACCCGGCAGTGTTTTGAAAACTTGGGTCATGTGCCAAGGAAACGTGCTACATCATCGGTCACGTGATGGGGTCATGTGACACTCCTAGGCCTCTTCAAAACCGGAGAGGGAACGCTCATTCAGTGCTTCACAGCTGACCCAATCAGGCACTGTTCGGCGTCTTCCTGTCTCCACATCTTGAATCTGGACTACAGACTGTTCTTCTTTGATTCCTCTGTCAAGCCCTTGGATACTGTTTTGCTCTGCTGTTTCAGGACCTTTGAACTGTGTTTTTGGATTCCTTTGGATTACCCTCTGGTTACGACGAGCTTGGCTGGCTTTTGACCTTGAAACTCTTAACGGACTGTTTTCAGATTTCCTCTTCTGTTACCTTTTGGAGTACCCTTTCCATACAGGTCTTGCAGTGCCTATTTCTACAACATTCTACGCCTACCCGCTGCTGCTTGCTAGGTGGTCAGTCAAAATATCGAAAAATAAATCTCGACTAACAATAAGGTCGAAAAAAAAAGAATGAAAAAAAAAAAGTCGAATTTCTCTTTTTTAATTATATATTTATTTTGGGGTACGGGATAAAAAAAAATGGTAAAAAATAAAAAAAAAAAGTGGGGTTGGGGGGAACCCCCCATTCGAATAAAATACGTCATTAAAAAAATGCTACTTTTTTTTCGGCCTTTTATTTTCGAGATTTTTTTTTTGATTTTTTTTGTTGAGATTATGACCATAAACCGCTTGCTACACTCTGCAACCACACGGAACACCTCCATTCTCATCTTTGTTCTTCCTGTCCCCAGACCCTTGGTAAGCCCCTTGATATTTTTTACCTCGCTATTCAGTGTATTGTTTGCCATTGTACTGACCCATTGCTTGCTTTACAGCAGTCGAGGGGTCACCGGTGTTCCTGGTTCCTGGCGTTCTTTGGCACTCAAAAAACCTGTGGCCTCAAGGATTGCTCAGGAAGTTATTTGTATCTTTCTGAGTGGAACTTGTGGACAGAGGCCCCATAATCTTCACGACCATCAAGTCATAACATCTATGAACACAATTGAAGAAATCCTCATCATATGTGCCTCTGTATCCACCCCTTGTCGAGTGTAAATGCCCAGCTCGAGGCACTCAGCCGCAACCAAAATGTGACCAGCAACACATATGGACCTCCCAAACCTCTAATCAACAAACACAAGCCCTTCACACCTTGGCACAAGAGGAACCCATTGAAAGCAACAATGGCATCTGCAGAAGTGACAAGTTATGAAGGAAATCCCACCAACTAAAAGTACTCATTATCTTGTAAACTCATCCATCACCACAAAGGAAACTCATCTAAACAACAAACATCATGGAAACATCGGACAACATCAGTGCAATCTATCATCATTACATCAACCACTGCTATACTTTGCAATACTGTAATCCACTGAAAAATGCAACATCGTTTTCACAGGAACGTTAGACAATATAAGGCAACACACTGACAGATCCAAATACTACACAGACATCCCAACAAATTCAGCATGCAACATATCACTATAGGCAGATTTCAGGAAAATTATTCCAGAAGTACTGACCAATTCTCCTGCAGCCCTCTCAAACTACTGACAGCAAAGAAGACATACTCCCCTCTGTGAAGATACTCACAGTTTAAGCACTCACACCAATTCTCAATTTCAGTCATCCAACCCTCCCACAAGGCACCTTCCCAGATGCATGGGAAACAGGACAGTTGTACTCCTGCTGAATAAACCACACTAGCCCCATTGGCCTGGCCAACTATCGCCCCATCACACATCCTTGATAACGTGCTTGAGAAAGCAGTCACCATTCAGTTGCATTAAAGGGTCACTCATCACAATCACCGACATATGACAACTGTGTTTATTTTACCATGATGAAGCAGAGAAACCACACCATCTAAGATATTGATGGTGCTTCAGATCCTGGACAGAGGGGAAATCTGTTTACTCATCCTTCTCGACCTCTCTGATGCATTCAGTAGTGTTGACCATGAAGCCCTCCTCAATTTCTTCATCATGCAGTGGTTGGTTCAACTCATACCTCATCAATGTGCCCCAACAGATCTCAGCATCAGCCAGTAACCTGCAGAGAGCCGCAACTATACTGTTGCCTGTCTTCTTCAAACTCTACATGGAACCTGATAGGTAATTAATTGCCACCACAGATAACAACAAACAACAATATCCAGATTACACATCTTAATGTACCATTCAAATGCATACACATTATGTATTTTCTCAACCACCATCGGTTCCTCATCAAAGCTTGGATGTCAGGAGCCTATCTGAAACTCAACCTATACAGACTGAAATCAGTATCATAGGAGATCCTAGCATGCATGCATGAGTCCATAATTGTTTGACCAACATGAACATTGACAGATTGATATATGATCTTTCACCCAATGGAAAATCTCTTGGCTCTCCACCGAGACCTCATTCAAGAAACAAAATGCCAAGAAGACCCAAGAAACATGGTATCAATTTGCACTCATCCACAATATCAAGCAGTTGCTGTTGTCAAGAATGAAGGCTTTAGTAGCCCAGGCTAGCCATATAAACAAGAAATTCAGTCCATTCTCACTAATACCAGTCAGAGAGTTTTACTGTAAAATAATTGCGCCAATAATGACTTACAGGACAGAGACGACTATGTTTTGCCTGACTGGTAAATGGGCAAAACTGAAGGGCGCATGCTGGGGGAGAATTTTGAAGCTACCGCAAAGTGTTGCCGCCCCAGCAATAAGATACAAGCTGGGCTGGTATCACTAGAGACATTAGCAACTTGAAAACATATTAGCTTCCTAAGGAAGATCTATTTAGCCAAACCTAATTCAATTTGGGATTTGTTAAAACATGCTATGGTGAACTTTTGGTTCCTCTGGAAGGTTGGCAGGCACAGTGTTTGGATATTCTGTGCTCTCTTGGTGTAAAAATTGAATTTTTACTAACTAATCCAGAAAAGGTAAAACATAGAATTTGTGAGAGAGACCAGATAAAGACAATCAATATGATCAGAGGTTATCATCCCTTTGCCTTATCATTACTGGGCCTTAGACCATATGGCGTTATTCATTTTGCATATATTTTAAAAGATTTTAAGGACATTCAGGATGGATGACTATGGCAACACATCTTTTTAGAGAAATCTTTTAAATGGTCTCTGCCAGCCATACGTTTTTTACAAGAGGTGCTTGCCATTTATGCAGAGCCAAATTAGATGGTACAAATGAACTATTAAGGATTTTGTGAATTGTTTAAACGTGTGTGTGGGATTGTAGTTTACGTGTTATAAAGCTATTTGCTTTTACTAATCGATTAAATCTTAATCTTTTCTTGATGTTTGAAATTAAATGAATGTAACATTGTAATTTGGCTTGTTCAATGTGAACAATGCCTAGCGAATTATATCACAATAAAGGGAGAAAAAAAATGTAATGCTGACACAGTTTTGTATCACTAATAAAATAAATAAAAAATAAACATTTGAAATGCCATCTGTTTTTACTGCTACATGAAAGTTTCTAATGAAGGCCATCGTGCTATTGTTGGTATACATTTGGCTCAACGTATGTGTTCAAACTAAAAGTAAACTTTTGCTAGGTGCAACATGTTGTTCTCTGAAAGGCTTTTGATCAAATAATATGAAAGATGTAATGCCCTCCTAGTACAAATATAATCATCACATGGATAAAACTCATGGTGAATTTACTAGGAGCCAGGGGGTACTGTATCTATTTCACAAAGGGATTCGTTTCACCTCGAATACCCTTGAGGGACCTGATCTACGGAATGCACTTTTGCTAAAATGTTCAAAGATTTAACGTGGACAAAACGTTTGCAGATGAAAATACGCTGACATAAGGCTAGAACACCCAAGGCTTGTCACATCCCCAGTGGAGATGAAAAGGTTTGACACTGTCGTGCCATCCCTTCGACCAGCCTTTCATTCATCTTAAGAACCGAAAATCTACCAAAGCATAAAGTATAACTCATGATTTCACATTATTGAAATATGTTCACATATGTTTCGTTAGAGACATGAATAATTAAGATGGAAAATCACAGGAAGTAACACTCCCAGTCTCAATCGTTTGCTTTAGACAGAAGAAGTGCCAAACAATGAGTGAATAGTGTACATCAATTGGAAAGGTAAATGTATCTATTAGCATGATAACCCTGGTTGTTGGAAAATATGTCTGTTTTTTTGTGTCTTCTTTTTCCTGAGCCCTTTTCGAACCATAAATCAAATATAGGTTGTTTCCATTTGTACTACTTGGAGTACAAGCCATTCTCAAAATGTGACAAGCTGACAACTCAAAATAAGGAGCATATGTAGCACTGCCGATTTGTCTCTCATTATTTTGGCGAAGCAATGTAGAAACAGGCATGACGGTATTACAACGGTAGCAAAATGAAACATCTGCAGGTACTGTTAAAACTGGCAGGGATTATACGAGCAGCACCCTTATCAGGCATGCAATCCAATTGTAATACACAGCAGTGTGCAAATACCTTTGTAATAGTCTGTAAACAATGTTCTTATTACAGGCTAGTTCTGACACCTCTACTGACCTATAACAAGAAAATAAACAGATAACAGTTCTGTAATCAGTTATTATGCTTCAACTGTGATGTCACAATGCCCACTGCTTGAGCCAGAACACACAAGAATCCCAGCTATCCCTGCAACACACATCTAAACCTGTCACAATCTTTGCGAGTTCCTTTTTTGGAATATCCCTTTCTGTGACACTTTACGGCCATTACATTATTAGAAACTCTTTATGCAAGGATATTAACCTTGTGGAATGAGAGCAAGAATCTGCTTGTTATCACCAACTTAAAGCACACAAGAAAACATGTTTTAAATGTATTTTATAACTGCTTAAACTAATTGAATATTGTTTTTTATCCAGATTCTACGTTACTTCTATCAGCAACTGGAAGAATGCTTACATTAATTTTGAGGCCCAATATTGAAAGGAATAATAGTGTATTTACATGTATTATAAGGAATAGAATAGCCTCTGCCATACGTGAATTACCCATAGATCCGCTACCCTAAACAGGACATCTTTCCTCTATTTAGTTAGAACCGCTCAGTGAGTTTTAATATTCTTATAAAGGTATGTTAGGGGATAATTTATCCGTATATTGGCATCAGAAAGGAATGTTTGAACAGCACAATGGTATTATTGGGGCCCCTGGATTATTTGTGCAACACTGCGAAATGCTTTGGAAGAATCATGGAATGTGGTGGCAGCAGCCTTCAATAGAGAGTCCATCAGATTGTTTTATTCTCTTGCATGTTTGCATGCATTTAACTTGCACAGAAACAACGAATGTCTACTATCATTCTGGGCCATGCATTTACATCTCTGAAACGGTCTAAACTGGCACTGATTACAGTGCTGCTGGCATGTGAGTTAGGATTGCAATTATTACATTTAGCTGGAATCCTTCAGATCCAGCAAATTAGGGGGAAACATAGAAAATACATATATCAGACAATTCCTTTGCCAGGCTAGAATTCAGCCTCATCATACAAGCTGCAGGTGCACCAGTTTTCATTAGTCATTGAGTGTGATTGCTTCATTGTAATGGTCCCTCTGGGAACCACACTTTTGTCACCATCACATCCATGTCTCTTATTTTCAGTCAATGGGATCCTGGTTGTGTGGGCTTAGGCGTAGGGCTTGCAGGATTTAAAAGATGACTGTTTTCATGTACTATTTATGCAGTCCCTATGTTCCCGGTGTATTGTGGCACATGCATCCATGTGGAAACCGTCTACTCAGTGAGGCAGAGTGAACTTTCATAAATAATCATGAGTCTAGAAACATGTGCATGTCATTAACAGAGAGAGTCGGGACATTTAGGAGTGTATAGTCAAGGAAATATTTTCAAACACGGGTGCTTCCATATCTATGTAATATTGCATGTCCAAAATAATAATGGTAACACACACAGTACATCTTCCACAATGCACTATCCTGCTGTCCTGCAAGACATAGATCCAGAATCTGTAACGTTCAATACCATCTCTCAGTCAGTTAACTGTGCTGGGCTAATATAAGACCCCTAGTCAGAATATGCCTTTCGTTTTCAATATTACATTTGCCACATTGCAATTGGCCATTCTAGTGGAAGCATTAGAAGAGCCACATACCAGCAATACATGCAGCACACTACGGCATGCAATTCTCCTGGAAGACTGAGAAGCTGACAATACAGTTGCAAGACGTCTTGGTGCAGTAATGTCATATATCATGTACTCAAAAGTGAATGATCCCCTATTGCAATATATTGTACCGTTGGGAGGACAGGAACAGCAGTGAACATGCCTAAAAATTCCTGACACTGTCATGTTGTATACAAAGCATCTCTGTCACATATCTTTCAAGTTGACTTCTACCTTTCAGGAGTACAAGGGTGAGTAGAGGCTAAAGTACACACTCCGCCCTCAAACCTGTACAAACCAAGAGCCAACACAATAATAAAGGTAGAACAGGCACGTTTACACTTCCTTCACCTTTTGTGGTAATGTGGGCCGAACGAGGGCTATATTCTAATCAGTGGTGTGTATGTGTTTCAGTAGCAATCCAAACAGCAAAGTATAACAATCCAAATGGAATGTCCAATCAGAGAGCTTTACAAATTACACGGCCCGCGCTAGCTGTGTAGTTATAATTAAGTTGCTAAACTCATTGGAAGAGCTCTTTTTTTCGGCGGTGTATAACTTCGCTCCCCCAGGAGGAATCCTCACCAAGCCTTGCAAAAAAAGTATATGGCCGGCTCTGTATTCTTTCGCCAAGTTGGGTGAGGTTTTGTGTGGGCGGGCAAAGTTAGAGGGGATACCAATTTTTATTTTTCCCCATAGACTGAATGGGGAAAAACGTTGTGTGCAGCTGTAGCCCTAATGGCTGGACGGATTTTCACCAAATTTGCAGCATGGGCTTGGGTCAGAAAGCGTGCTTTTGTGTGTTTGGTGGAAATCATGCCTGATTTGCATATGGACTTTTCCCTTCTGTAATGGCTTGGCAGGCGAAGAACGATGGTCTGGAGGGTTGGCCCGAGCAATGCCAGTGGTTAAGATTCAGTCTAAACCTTCCAGCCATCACCCCTTTGTTTTTGCTTTGGTGGAAATCCGAAAAGTAGTTTTGTTGCAAATTAATGAAATATACCTCCCAAAAAATTTAGTGATATCTGGGTCAGTTCTGCAGACCCATTTCCCTGTTCGCTCCGCGGACCGAAGTGTCATTGGCCTGCAGCACGCAGTGATGTCGGCGAACGTTGGATGCAGCGGTGGTTATCTGGAGGGAAAGTTGCTGTGCGTCAAACTTTTTGGGAAATGCTGCCATGGTGTATCGGAGGACAGTGCACCAGCGGAAGGGTCTGCAAAATACACTGTAGACCATGCTGCAAGAAGGGAGGGAAAGTGTGGGGGAGTGAGAAGTGGTTAATGTGACATATGTAAATAGGGGGAAGAAGTGGCTGCAGTATTAGTGTGTATTGTGGCAATTTGCGGGTACGTAGACAGTCAACTACTTTGTGTGGTGATTGTAGACATCTGTTGTAACAGCCAGATAGCTTGTGGCGCAACCTGTTTGTGGCGACCACTTACCGTGGGGAGCGGTGAAAGATGAATTTTACAAGGGGAGTGAATTGCAAATGGCATAGGCTGGGTGGCAGATGCTTGTACTATGTGGATGGATAGCGGTAGTTGACCACATGGTGGCATGAATGGGTGCATGATGTATCGGTGGGCCTGTTGACCGATTAGACTATTAAGTGTATGGCCGAAGGCTGTAAGCTGGCGGTGTAACGCTCACCTGATTCCCGTAGAGGCGCCGGTCTTGACTGGGCGTATACCGTATCTTCAAAGGTGATGTGTAACACACGGCTGGCTCTTTGGGCTGGACCTCTGTGCGCTGTATGTCTGACTCGAAGGGTAAGATGTCTGCAGATAGAAAATATGGGATTAAGGAACTGGGTTATTGAATGTCTCTCTCTTCTTCCCTTTCTCTTCTCCTGTAGAACCCCAAAGGTTCACGCTCTCACCTTAGGTAAGTGAACGCTGTGCTCTCCATCTGCCTCGGGGCAGGGTGCTGTAACCAGTTTCTTCACTGGATAAGGGGAGCAGGCCTCTTGACTTCAGAGGACTGCTGTCCGTCGTTTACTGCACAAACGGTAAGTTTCGAGTAATTCTAATGTCTTTAAAGTCTTTAGTAATGATGTCTCTTGTTTTGCAGGGTCCCGACGATGGCGGATGACGGGCTGAAGTGAGTTGAAGATGGAGCCCGTGTGATGAATAGAAGCGCCTGGAAGCACGTAAGTAAGCGCTTGTTGCCTGCTTCACGATGCGCTCTAACTGTCTTTTTATTTTGCAGGTACAAATTCGGAGCGGCTGCAGGGTGCCGGAATACCCACTGGGTTAGATGTGGAAAGGAGTAATGGCACGTGAGTATTAAAGTTCCCCAATGTCTTTAAACACACCTTGTTTTGTCTTTCAGATGCGGGATGCAGCGCCGAAGGCCTCCGGAGCGTGCGAAGAGTTGGTAAGATTTTGTCTTTCAGATGCCGGAATGCAGTGTGAAGACCTCCGGAGCGCACGAAGAGTAGGTAAGCCTTTGTCTTTCAGATGCCGGAATGCAGCGCGAGGCGTTGGTGACAGCCGATGGACCAGGTAAGTGAAGAGCTGTCACTGAAGACCGTAATGCTAACCTGTTCTTTCTTGTCTTTATAGGTGTTGCTGAAGACTGGATTCAGGATGGTAAGCCTTTTTCCTTAGGCCCAGGATCAGATGCAGAAGACACGATGAGCGTTCTGCTGCAGAGGATGCAGAATAACGCAAAGCAAGATTCATCCATCGGGTGTGGTTTAAATAGCCTCCTGTAGTGCTTAGGTGTCTCCTTCCACAGCCACGCCTAGGTAAGAAAAGAGTTCCTGCTTTCCAGAAGAGTTCCAGTGTTCTGAATCTAGGGAGTGGCTCCTGCCCCACCCAACAGGAAAAGTAGTTCCAAACAGAAGAGGATCAGAGGCTCAACTGGCAGGCAAGTAAGCAGCATGGTCTGCTGCAGGTAAGTCCACCCAAGCATTATGAGCCCGGCGCTTCCAGCGCTGGGACTGGGCATATTTATGAGCCTGGTGCCACTGGCGCCAGGACTGGGTCCAAAAGGTCCCAATTGGGACTGGTTGGCACTCGGAACCTGGGTTATGGATCTGCTTCCAAGGGAGTTGGGAAAACCCTGACCTTTTGGAAGCAGAGATCATGACAGGCGGCCATGCACTGATGAGCCCAGGGCTTGAGCTCACCAACTGTAGCAATGCATGTCAGACCCTGTATCCAGTAGAGGGGGGTTGCGTGCATAGTGTGGTGTGTGCAGATTATTTGGAGTAGGTTTACTGTTGAGAACAATATATGGGTAGGTTGGCAGTGACACAATTCTTAGTGAATGGAAGTCAGTACATCCGTAATATGTGAATGACAGTGCGCAGGGGTACAGGAGACAGTGTTTCATTTTTACAATATGATAAATGTGGCAATTGTTGTGCATGTGGATTATGTTAGTTGGTGAGATGGTGACATGTATGGTGCCATTACTTTGGGGTGTGTGCAAGGCCTTGACTATTCGGTGCATGGCCGAAATCCGTTGGCCGGAGGCCATGCTCTGAAGAGCCTAGGCTTTGAGCAGAACGACACTGATGTATTGTTACCTCTGCATCCTGTCAGTATGGTAGAGGGTATGATTGAAGGGCAGCTTATATATGCTTGGATAGTGTGCTATGTGCAGATTGCTTGCACTAAAGCCTTGCAGGTTTGACAGTGCATTAGTCACAGGGTGGTGTTGTTTGGAGAATGGGTGTGGAGCACATTGTACACGTGCTACAGCAGCACAAGTGAGTTCCAAAGGGGGTATTGTGCGTTCCATGATGTGGTGATCGTTCCAACATGCTACAATATTTGGTGTACGTCAGGACATGGTGCAGTGAGAAGTTGTGTAGTGTGGCCACAGGGTTCAGTGTTTGTGTCATTTGAGTATGGAAGAAGGTATGGCTGAAGTGCCATTTACATGTGCTTGGTCACTGTGCTATGTGTATATTTCTTTGCAGTGGGGGTGTTGAAGGTTTGGACTATTGGAGTATTGGTGGGTCTGTTGAAGGATTAGACTATTGGGTGCATGGCCAAAGGCTGTATGCCTGCGACCATGCACTGAAGAGCCTAGGGTTTGAGTGCACCCACCGTAGTGATGCATCTCAAACTCTATATCCGGTAGACGGGGTGCGTGCATAGTGTGGTGTGTGCAGATTGTTTGGAGAAGGGTTACTGTTGCGAACAGTATGTGGGTAGTTTGGCAGTGACACAATACTTAGTGAATAACAGTCGTGACATCCGTGGTATGTGAATGACAGTGCACAGGAGTGCAGGAGACAGTGTTTTATTTTTACAATATGGTAAATGTTCCACGTTTGTACTGGATAGCTGAATGGTGGTGCAGAGGTTGGGTAGGAGTGCTGGTGGGAGTGTTGTGTATGTGGATTGTGTTAGTTGGTGACATGGTGACATATATGGTGGCATTACGTTGGAGTGGGTGTGTGCAAGGCCTAGACTATTCGGTGCATGGCCGAAGGCCGTAGGCCGGAGGCTTTGCACTCAAGAGCCTAGGCATTAAGTGGAATGATGGCACTAATCCATTGCTGACTCTGCATCCTGTCAGTATGGTAGAGGGTATGGTTGAAGGGCAGCTTATATGTGGTCAGTTAGTGTGCTATGTGCAGATTGCTTGTAGTATGGGCACTGTTGTGAGCAGTTTGTGGTTAGGTTGGCAGTGACACAATACTTTCTGAGTGGAAGTGCGTAAGACAATAGTATGTGAATGAAAGGGTGTAGGGGTGCCTGAGGCAGTGTAATGTGAGTACATTATGGTGACTGTTGCATTTAACACTGTGCATATGAATTGCAGTGTGGAGGTTGGGTAGGAGTGATGGTGCCAGTGGTGTGTATCTGCATAGTGGTATGTGGTAAAATACTGACATGAATGGTAGAGTTCAAATGCAGGGAATGTGTGCAAAGACCACAGCCACTGCATCCTTGCAGGTTTGACAGGGCATTAGGCACAGGGTGGTGATGTTTGGAGAAATGGTGTGGAGCACATTGTATACATACTACAGCAGCACTGGTGAGTTTGAAAGGGTGTATCGTGCGTTCCATGGTTGTGGTGAAAGTTGGAACATGGTATAGTTGTATAGCTGTTGTGAATAGGTTGTCAGTGACACAATACTTTGTGAATGGCAGCTGGTATGGGTAGTGCGGGCTGTGGTTTGTTTGTGGATCCTGCTAATTGGGATACTTTTCTGAGAATTGTTGTTATTTGGTGTGGGGGAGTTGGGTAAAAGTGGCACTATGTATGTTACGTGTGTTCATTATGTTAGGTGGTGAAATGGTGGTATGCATGGATCCATAGTGTTGTTGTGGGTGTGGAAAGGGCTGGACGGTTCTGTGCATGGCCAAAGGTGTCATGGGTGCATCTCAGGATAATTGTGGATGCTACAACTGTGCATTGTTTAGCAGATGTTTCTAGTGGAGGGGCTTTGGAATGAAACAGGACGTGTACTGAGAGTGTGTAACGGTAAACATGGAGTGGTGTGCAGAAATTATAGTGTGCTATGCAGAGGTTTTGTATGTGAATGCTGCATGCATGTTTGACAATTTGCCATCACCCAATGGGGAAGTGGAGCAAAAATGCTTGTGCAAAGGGAAGAAGTGTTATGTGTGCATTACTGGGCTGTGGCCATAACTGTAGATGGGAAAGCGCATGTGACACATTATGCCATTATGAGCCTGGTGGAAATGGAAATGGAATTGTGGGAAATAGGCAATTAGGTGTTTAGGGTGTGGTTGCCAGGAAGGGATGGTACCAAATCATCCCAATACTGTCTCGTGAGGCTGGTGTAGATAGAGAGACACACAGTGCTTATCGTTGGTGACACATTTGTGCACCATCTGCACAGGTGTTGAGTGCAAAGAGGCGTTGCTGGTATTTTTTGGTTGGAAGGAGTGCATGCTTTCTGGAGCTGTCATGGTGACTGAAGTTTTGGCGGAATGGTTCGACTTTGCAGATATGTGGCCTCCATCACGAACATTGACTTTGTCGTCATGCACTATGGAAGTCTACATTTTGGGTTATATGTCTTGTGGACGTTTAATCTGCCACCCGAAGAGGTTGCTGAATGAGGTGATGCAGATTTTTCCTACTGCTAAGGTTGTTTTCTCATGCATAACACCAAGAGGAGTATGGGCCCATGACGGTGTAATTTGTTCCCAGCTAGAGGTCGGAAGGCATGTTATAAACAGAATTATACGTGATTTTATGCAGACTGCTAGCATGTACTCCACCCATTATGAGGTGATGAGGTTGCACAATATGCAGTGGTTTCATAGAAATGGCATTTATTTGAGCACCATTGGCAATGCTGTTTTCTTTTACACTGTGCAAGAAACATTGAGCAGAATGAGGTAAAAAAGTGAGAAGAGGCAAACAAAAACGCATATAAAGAGGAAAAAACAAAAAAAAATTGCTTGTATGCACGCTAAAAAAAAAAAAAAACCTTGATACATCTACTACGGAAGATGCAATCACATTGTGATGTCCTTATTACTTAACCCCCCACACCCTATCCTCACTATCACAAAAAGGTGGCATATTGCGCTTTACTTTTAGGATTACACGTGCCACATCCTGGGTGGCCATATGTATATATGCGGATGAAGAAAGCATACATAGTTTTACAGAACTTTGTAGTGGACGTGCTTTGGAATGGCACAACACTTTTACTCTAAATGTGTGACGGTACATTTGAAGTGTTATACCGAAGTGACAGTGTTGGATGATAGCGGCTTCAATGAGCTTGGTGGATGTGTGTGTGCCTATTAACACATAAGCCAATGAGGTAGTGCCGCAGAGAAGATACCAATGGAAGAAGGACTCCTCCTGCTTTAATGGGTGCGGCCATGGCACTACTTGGGGAAAGGCACGTGCCACTTTCTGCCCTTTTCACTCTGCTGGCCAATGGAAATGGGACTATGACATTTGGCCAATCAGGTGTCCAGGGTGTTCGCCTCACAGGAAGTGGCAGTAACAAATTGTTACTGTACTTCGTGCACTCAGACTGGTAGAAATGGAGAAATGGAGAGACGCAGAGTGATATTACTGGGTGATGGCTTTGTGGTAGATTTGCGCAGGGATGCCCAGGAAAAAGACTTGGATGGCAATTTTGGGTTGAAAAGAGTTGAAGCATTGTGGTGCGCAGTTGACATCTGCAATTTCGGCAATGTCATTGACCCTTGAAAAGAAATGGTCACTTTCGGGCCTTTTCACACTAACGTGCTACACTACAGAGCTCAGCATGTGGGTTGTGCCTCTTCTTCATATGTGGTGCATCAACTGAAAAGTTTCTTGACATCAGTGAGGCATTTCTTTCCCACTGGGAAAATTCCATTCTCATCTATACCGCCAAAAAGAATGTGGGCCTGTTGGAATGGTGTTTCTTGCCACCCAGAGGATGAAAGGTGTACCATCAATGGAAACATCTCTTTTTTGAGCAAAGCTGGAATGTTCATCTGCAACAATGAGATCATTGGGTGTAGAAATGCGGTTTTCTTCTATGACAATGGCACGTCTTTGTCGAACATTGGCAATGGTATGTTGTTGCAGCATTTACAAAATGCATTGAAAACCTTACTTTAAGAATGCGCGTACAGGAAAAAAAAATCTGTATAAAAGCTAAAAACCTTTGTATTATTCATACCACTACTAAGACTATGCACCTGTTTTTAATTCAGTCTGTTCCCTGCAAGAGGGCGGAAGATGTATCAACAATGGAAGCATGTCTACATTTTTGTATGATGCTGCAATGTTTTTCTACAAGACAATATTCTGCCGGCCCTCCTCTCAAATGAACTGTAAAATGACTCCAGAGTTTGCATTTCATTGCTTCACCCTGCACTATTGAAGGCCAGCTACCTTTGGACTAAATGCTGCACTTGTTGTCTGTTTTGCACTGCTGATTTTGCTGCAGTAATAAAGAGCTAAGCTTGTAACACAAGAGCTTCCGCTACATCATTTCACAACACATTGCTTCAAAAAATGCGGACTTATTCCATGAAAATGGCATTTCTTTGTGCAATATTGGTAATGGTGTTTTGTAGTTGCATGTACAGGATGCGGTGAGGAGGTTGTTGTAAGAATGGGTGGAGTGCATGGATATAAAAATCTCTAGAGAAACCACAGAAAGTGTTCTCCTTACATGCATCTACACAAACAAAATGGCGACTGCCTCTTTCGAGAGCCACTGCTACATATAAAATCTGCTGTCCTGGTTGAAATGCATTCCGCCACGTCTACACACAGCACGAAAAGTATGCATAAACCCTGTTACTTCTGGGATTCCACATGCACATCCGGGCTATTTGCAGAACGGCGTGCATGGAACTGGATCTGTGGAAGCTATGACATTGTGCAATAAGCCTTCTGGGTGTGGTCTGAGCAAGAATGTGTTGAAAACATGAGGTCTGTAAATTAGTCAGCAACAAAATATTACAGTACTGTCGATGATGTTGTTAGCAGGTAATTGGAATATATACTGCAAAGGGTGAGCAGGGTCTTGGACACGCATTACGAATGTCTACCTAAATGGCACTGTCATGGTCCAAGGGCCTCATGCCAATCTCCTCCTCTTTGATATGCGCTTCCCTCGCCTCATCTTTTCCTCTCATCTCCTGTTGTCACCTCCTCTCCCCCCTTGGCTACCTTGCCCTCTCTCTCCTCCTCCTCCTCTGCACCTCCTAGGGCTCTTTCTCCTCCAAAGGGTGTACCTCTGATCTGTACCCCTCCCCGGAAGGTCTTTAAGGCTAGCAACCTTCTTCATATTGCCACTCTCAACTCACGCCCTGCTGTCAAACACACCTCTGATATCTGTCACCTCCTTGAACAACTAGACCTTAATGTCCTTGGACTTACTGAGGCATGGTTCACGGCCAGCTCTGTCATCATCTTTGACACTCTCCTCCCTGATGACTACAAGATCCTCTCCACACCCAGATCCTCCCGGTCTGGTGGGGGGGGGGTAGCCCTGATATTTCCTGAGTGGATTCCTGCCTCTATCATTCCCACTCAGACCTACTCCTCTTTTGAATGCCTTGTCTGTAGGCTTTCTCTCTCGCCTACCCATTATCTTACTGTGGCTACCATCTACCGGCGTCCTGGTCAAATCATCTCATTTCTCTCTGAGTGGGCAGACCTCTCCTCCTCCCTCCTGGCCTCTACCACTCAACTCCTCCTCCTCGGTGACCTCAATATACATTTAGACTCTCCTTGTTCCTCCTCTGTACTCTTCCGTGACCTCGGTGACTCCCTCTCCCTGTCCATCCTCCCCTCTGGCCCGACTCACTCTGCAGGGCACACACTCAATGTCTTGATCTCCTCTGACCTACCCCTCTCCATCCCTCTGACCACTCCTCTCTCCTGGAGGGATCACTCCCTCCTCTCCTCTCATCTCTCCTTTTCTTGCCCCCATCCAAGCCTACCCCAACGCTGCCACTTACCTTCTTGGACATCTGGCCCATGAAGCGTGTCTCAGTTGACGCTTTTGCTGTCACTTTCTCTCCCCCCCTCCTCCTCTGGCTGTCCCACATCCTGACACAGCCCTGTCTCTGCTCTACTGTTCAATTTTCTGAAACTCTTGATGCTCTTGCCCCAGTCATGAGGATCCGTTTTAAGTCCAAAGCCAATTCCTGGTATGACTCTGACCAAGCTACCCTTAAACCAGGGGCGTCGCAAGGGGGGGCTAGAGGGGCTATAGCCCCGGATCATTTGCTTGTAGCCCCGGATGAAGATCACAGGGCTACAAGCAAAGGCTAGCCCCGGGCCTGAACTGTGATCCGAAAGTTTTCTGCAGTTCTGTGCTGTAATTGCGGGTGGGCGGCAGTGGCAATGTGTGCACATCGACCAGCAAATGAATCATGCAAATGAATCATGCAGGCAGGCCAGGAGGCAGCACAGCAACGTTCATTCATGATTTATTGAATTAAAATAAATGTGAGTGACACACGATTCAAACATGATAGCTGCCTCCTGGCCAAGGGCTGCTACTCGTGCTGGTGCTGACAGTTTGCACTTGTGCAGCAGCAGGGAGCAGCTGAGCCGAGCCACCGTCCAGGCACAAACGCACGTGCCCTGGTTCTTCCCTGCATGCGCACTTATGCAGATCAAGGCAGTACCAGGTCACACCCAGCCCCATGCCTGCAGAGTCTGAAAGCGATCTGCCAGCCACCAGCCACCCATCTAGACCTGTGTGTGTGTGACCCCTCAGCCATGTCATTACACCCCCCTACCCTTGTGAAGCTGCCGGCCGACTCCGAAACCGAACCGAAGGTAGGTGTTGATGTGTCGTCGTCTTGGTTCAGTTGACTTCAGGGACACAAACATCTGCTTGCATACCCGACCTGTGTGGGGTCGGGTGGTTTCAAGCTTTACCCTCACAAACACTGATTAGATATAGGGGCCAATTCATAGAATTCGGCGCACAAGTGGCGCACGCGGCTGGCGCACAGTGTGCGCGTGCGGTAGGCTGCGCCAGCCGCGTGCGCCGAAACACATTCAGGCGCACAGCGTATTCATGGATTCCAACATCCACAACCAGCCGTGGCGCAGAGTGGCGCAGCGACCCTGCAGCAGTGTCAGTTACGCCCCCAAGAACGCCCCTTGCGCAGGGAAAAGCCATCAAAATCCCCAATCCAGCGCAAAGGGCAGCAGCAAACGCAGTGCGGGGAGCGTGTATTTCAGGGGTGTGCGGGTGTCCCCACACGCGATAGGCCTGGGTACGTGTATTACAGGGGTGCGCGAGAAAATCTACACGCGATTGGCCTGGGTACGTGGATTTCAGGGGTGCGCGAGAAATTCTACACGCGATTAGCCTGGGTACGTGTATTACAGGGGTGCGCGAGAAAATCTACACGCGATTGGCCTGGGTACGTGGATTTCAGGGGTGCGCGAGAAATTCTACACGCGATTAGCCTGGGTACGTGTATTACAGGGGTGCGCGAGAAATTCTACACGCGATTGGCCTGGGTACGTGGATTTCAGGGGTGCGCGAGAAATTCTACACGCGATTGGCCTGGGTACGTGGATTTCAGGGGTGCGCGAGAAATCCTACACGCGATTGGCCTGGGTACGTGGATTTCAGGGGTGCGCGAGAAATTCTACACGCGATTAGCCTGGGTACGTGTATTACAGGGGTGCGCGAGAAAATCTACACGCGATTGGCCTGGGTACGTGGATTTCAGGGGTGCGTGAGAAATTCTACACGCGATTAGCCTGGGTACGTGTATTACAGGGGTGCGCGAGAAATTCTACACGCGATTGGGCTGGGTACGTGGATTTCAGGGGTGCGCGAGAAATTCTACACGCGATTGGCCTGGGTACGTGGATTTCAGGGGTGCGCGAGAAATCCTACACGCGATTGGCCTGGGTACGTGGATTTCAGGGGTGCGCGAGAAATTCTACACGCGATTGGCCTGGGTACGTGGATTTCAGGGGTTCGCGAGAAATTCTACACGCGATTGGCCTGGGTACGTGGATTTCAGGGGTGCGTGAGAAAATCTACACGCGATTGGGCTGGGTACGTGGATTTCAGGGGTGTGCGAGAAATTCTACACGCGATTGGCCTGGGTACGTGGATTTCAGGGGTGCGTGAGAAAATCTACACGCGATTGGGCTGGGTACGTGGATTTCAGGGGTGTGCGAGAAATTCTACACGCGATTGGCCTGGGTACGTGGATTTCAGGGGTGTGCGAGAAATTCTACACGCGATTGGCCTGGGTACGTGGATTTCAGGGGTGCGCGAGAAATCCTACACGCGATTGGGCCTGTGCGAGTGGGGCAGTGTATTACGTAGGTGTGCGGGAAGTTGAAGAGGTGAATTGCCAGTGTGGGTCACCCAGGTCTCCCCTCTACCCCCTCCACGACCTCTGCAGGCAGCCCACACCACAGGGGACTACCCTGCACCCCTGGTCATGTCCCGCAGGCAGCCCATCCACCATGGGCATGCCCCCCAGCCAAGCCACATGTCCCCTTGCACCCCCACCCCCCAGCAGGCCCCCACTCATGTCCCCCTGCACCCCCACCCCCCAGCAGTGCAGGGGCAGCCTCCACCAGGCCCCCACCCATGTCTCCCACCACCCCCAGTCACCAGCCACCAGGGGCAGCCTCCACCAGGCCCCCACCCATGTCCGACTCATGTCTCCCAGCACCCCCACCCCCCAGCCACCAGGGCCAGCCTCCACCAGGCCCCCACACATCTCACAGCACCACCACCCCCCAGCCACCAGGGGCAGCCTCCACCAGGCCCCCACCCATGTCTGACTCATGTCTCCCACCACCCCCACCCCCCCAGCCACCAGGGGCACCCTCCACCAGGCCCCCACCCATGTCTCCCAGCACACCCACCCCCCAGCCACCAGGGGCAGCCTCCACCAGGCCCCCACCCATGTCCGACTCATGTCTCCCAGCACCCCCACCCCCCCAGCCACCAGGGGCAGCCTCCACCAGGCCCCCACCCATGTCTCCCAGCACCCCCACCCCCCGGCCACCAGGGGCAGCCTCCACCAGGCCCCCACCCATGTCTCCCAGCACCACCACCCCCCAGCCACCAGGGGCATCCTCCACCAGGCCCCCACCCATGTCTCCCAGCACCACCACCCCCCAGCCACCAGGGGCAGCCTCCACCAGGCCCCCACACATGTCTCCCACCACCCCCACCCCCCAGCCACCAGGGGCAGCCTCCACCAGGCCCCCACACATATGTCCCCCTGCACCCCCACCCCCTAGCATCCAGGGGCACCCTCCACCTGGCACCCACACATGTCTCCCACCACCCCCACCCCCCAGCCACCAGGGGCAGCCTCCACCAGGCCCCCACCCATGTCCGACTCATGTCTCCCAGCACCCCCACCCCCCCAGCCACCAGGGGCAGCCTCCACCAGGCCCCCACCCATGTCTCCCAGCACCCACACCCCCCAGCCACCAGGGGCAGCCTCCACCAGGCCCCCACCCATGTCTCCCAGCACCACCACCCCCCAGCCACCAGGGGCATCCTCCACCAGGCCCCCACCCATGTCTCCCAGCACCACCACCCCCCAGCCACCAGGGGCAGCCTCCACCAGGCCCCCACACATGTCTCCCACCACCCCCACCCCCCAGCCACCAGGGGCAGCCTCCACCAGGCCCCCACACATATGTCCCCCTGCACCCCCACCCCCTAGCATCCAGGGGCACCCTCCACCTGGCACCCACACATGTCTCCCACCACCCCCACCCCCCAGCCACCAGGGGCAGCCTCCACCAGGCCCCCACCCATGTCCAGGAACAGAGACTTCCATGCTGTCATGTGTGCAATCTGCACAGGGCTCCCCATGTCACATTCAAACACATGCAACAACCATGCGGTTCACACATTACAGGTCGCACATGCATTACCATGATGTCCCTGCACACATACATGCGTACATGGCCTATGTCACACATACAGGCAGGTATCAGACAACCAGCACACTGCAACATGCCCTGTCTCACACAGCAATGCTTGGCCACTTACCGCTCAACTCCAGACGGGTCTCCCTCTCAAGGACCTGGGCGTGGAGCGCTGGGTGTATGCGTTCCAGGACCCTCAACTGGATGGAACTCATGCGGCCCCGGCCCCCCTCCACAAGGCGCCGGGCCTTCATGAGGGTCCTTGACCTCAAGTCCTCCCAGCGCTTCTTGACCTTCTGGATGGTGCGGGTTGCCACCCCCTCCGCGTCCTCTCCCGTCCTTCCCTCTTGGCGCGGGACGATCCGAAGAGGGCATCATACTGCCCCAGGACTTGCTCCACCAGGACACCAACTTCGGTGGCAGTGAAGCTGGTGCCCCTCTGCCCCTCTGCCCCTCTGGCCGGGGGTTGCAACTGGTGTCAGATGTGGATGTGCTCCACATGGCAACCCCAGGGGCAGGAGTGGGTGACCAACTGGGTCCTGGGGCTGGGCTCTGGAGCGATGTCATTTGAGTCGGGACTCTTCTGTACCAGCAGGGGTGGACACAGCAACTGGACCCCTGCAGATGGCTGATGTGCAGGCACCAAATGGCAGGGCACGGTGGCAGCAGGCAGGCAGGCAGGCAGCAGCAGATGGCATGTGGGAGGCTGCTTGGGGCACTGGGGGCCAGTGAAGTGTCCTTCTGGGCAGGAGCGTGGTCTTCCGTGCGTTTTCGCATGGCCAGCTTCATACGGAGTGATTAGGCACGTGAAAAATCTGCACGCTGCGTGTAATGCGCGTAAGCGCGCGTGAAAAACTGCACGTCCGCGTGTAATAGGAGGAAAGGGCCCATGCATAAGCGTGCGCGCGTGAAAAACTGCACGTCCGCGTGTAATGCGCGTAATCAAACGTGAAAAAGTGCACGTCCGCATGTGACTTGACGCGCGCGTGCGTTTTCCCTCAGCACGGGTTAAAGGTGAGCGGGCCCAGCAGTTCGCTGTACGTGCCTTTCGTGGAGACCGACGTGTGTTGCTGCTTCCAGTTGTTTCGCGCGCCATCTACTTCACAGCTCTCAAGGACGTATCTCTTCTTTTGGCGGGGGTATTGGCTACGCGTGTTTTTCTGCATCGCGCTAGTCAGACGGTGAGTCGCAAACGCTCCTTTTCCCACTGCGGGTGCCCCTGTGTATCGCACCCATTTTCGATGTCATCGTAGCCTGCGTGTCCCACGCGTACGCGTTATACGTGTTACTGGGTGCCACCGCGTACTGCGGGAGGTTTAATCCACGCACGTAGGCTGCAGGGTTGCGTGCACGGTTTTACTGCAGTTTTGGGGTGCCTGAGCATTGCGTGACCCGTCAACACATCACCGGGGTCACATACAGCCTTGCAGGTGCAGGGGGGCTGTTAACATCTTGCTTCCCACCCCCTTCACCCCAATTGCCCAGGTCAATTGTGCTGTACACCTCCCATTGGCACCACTCCATCTGTGCCAGCACTATAACATCTGTGCCATGGTAGGGAGGCTACCAAAGGTGAGGGGCGCCTCAGCTGGGCGTCCTCCTCGTGGCGGGCGTGGTCGGGGACGTGGCCGTGGTGACCAGGGAGTAGGGGGACTCCAGGGTGTCCAGGGCAGCCACAGAGGGGGAAGAGGCAGGGGTGCGCCACTTGAGCACAATGTTGTGCCATGTGTCGGTGCAGCCATGCCACCACCCCCTGTGGTTCAGGGGGATGCAGCTCCTGCATCTGGCACTGGCACCCGTATGACCCGGCAGTCCGTTCCATCGACTGCCACGGGCCCAAGGGTAGCGGTAGCTGCAGGTGCAGTTGTGGACACCGCCACCCAGGCTCAGGGTCTGCCAGCGCAGGCTGCGTTGGCACTTGAAGAGCCCTTGGTAGATCTCCAACAGGCCAGGGGGGAAACCATTGGGGCAGGCCGGGCTGCTCAGACCAAGACACGTGTCCCTGGGGCAGTCATGTCATCTGCTGCCCCGAACAGCCGGGTGTTGGCAAGTGCAGGGGCAGATGCACCCAACAGCACCCCGGTTGTGAGTCTGCCAACCAGGACCGTTGCGGTCAATGACCCTGCCACAGCTGATGTTGCTGCGCAGGGTCCATTAGTGGGCACCCAGCTGCCACTGACACAAGTCAGGCCTTTGGTCATCCCTCCACCTGCCACTCCCTCGGCTCAATCCACCCAACCCACTGGCCATACTGGTCAGGGCGGCATTAGCCAGCCAGGGTCTGCGCCACAGTCCAAGAGGAGGAAGGTTGCATCTGCAGCACAGGCTGGGACCCCACACACAGCCACGACCTCCTGCACGTCGAGGAAGAAGCCTTTCTGTAAGCAGGAACTGGACTTCCTCGTGGACTACGTGCGGGGACACAGCAGTGACATGCTAGTGGGTGCCAATAGTCAGACTACGGCTGCCCAACGTGACACCCACTGGAAGCATGTGGCGGAACATGTCAGTTCATTCGGCCATGAGGTGCGCACGGCGCAGGAGTGCAAAAAGCGCTGGAATGACATCAAGCGCAGCACTAAGGCCAAGCGTGCCTCAAATTACAACTTGACTCTGGTGACTGGCGGTGGGCCTGCACCAGAGGAGGAAGAACTCACTCCGCATGAGGCTCTCGTTGCGGAGTTCATACCACCAGAATTGGTCGAAGGTGTGGGAGAGATGCTGGACTTTGATGCCCAGTCCAGTGAGTGTTGATGCGTAGTTGTTGAGGACGTGTGTGTTTCACATGTGGGATGTGTTGTGCATGATTGCTGCTACATGTGACCTGTACATGGTTCTGATGTGTAAGTAATGCAATGCCACCGTCATGCATGTCTCCTCTGCCTGCATGCGGGACTCCATGTGGCCATGCTCCCTTGCCCCTCCTCCGCCACTCTGCACCCCAGTTCCACCTTTGCACTGGTCTGCTACATTCTTGCCAATGTGTAGTTTCATGTTCATGTGTCCTGTGTCGAAGCTAACTTCCAGCTTAGAAACTGCCAGACATATGCCGTGTGGTACAGCCTTAGTACTCGATGCAGGGCATCCCACTTGTACTGTGCATGGGTCAGATGTCCCGCAGGGACATGAGTGCCCATTCATGCTCCATGTGCATTGCACACATGCCCCTATGTGTCCTTGACTGGATGATCACTGTAATATGAGTCCTTGGTTACATACATTGCCTGCCATATTATCGGCCTCCCCATGTCAACTGTGGCTCAGTCCTGCGTTGCACACATGTTTAGGCTCTGACAATCTGTGTGGCTCACAGGCCTCAGCCTGTTCAATGGCCAATGACTCTGTCCAACTCCTGTCGTGTCTTCTACACACGTGGCCGGCCTCCGGATCTTCCATCATGTGTCCTGCCCACTGTCCCAGCATCATTTGCAGTGTTGTAATTGAAATCACATTAAGCTGTTGATGCCAGTCAACACTGCTTGTCAATACACAGGTGTATGGTCAGCCTTTTGATACCATGCTAGGCATCCCTGCTTTGGTACTGGGGTGGAGGGGTGCTTGCCTTCTAGACATGGTACACATTGAATACACAATGCACGTGATGTCTGATTTTGACATTGCACTGCCTTCACATTTCCTGGCACACACCATGGAGTGCTTGTACATGTAGGTAGTGAGTGGCGTACACATTTTCTGCACTGCATAGACCCACTTCCATGCAAACTGCCACCTTTCAACAGGTCTGATCACAGAAGCTATTCTAAGTAGACCCAGCATGCATGCAAGGTCATATGTTGTGTGTCACATGTCTGCCAGATGCCTTTGCTGTCGGTGTGTGTGTGTGTGTTGTGTGCTTCTGACATGTGTACTGACCCTTTCCTCTCTATTTTTCAGGTGATGACGCAATGGATGCAGAGGATGGTGTTGTCATGCCAGACACAGGGTTGGTAAGACCACATCAACCCGGCACTAGTGGGGGTCGTGGGGTGGTAGGCCACGAAAACCCCCAAGTGCTGCAGTCCATCCTGTCTCTGGCTGTCTATGAGTCCAGCCTTGATGACGACTCTGACGTCCATGTTGAGTTGGATGACCATCAAGTCCATGTGTCAGGGGTGAGTGATTCTGATGTGGACACTCCTCTGTCTGCGACCCCTGCACTGAGGGATCAGACAGTCTTGGTTCCTCCGCCCGTGGTGGATCGGGACGCAGGGTCACCCTCCACACCAGTCACTGATGTGCCTGGGACATCACGTCGACGGGGGCATGTAGTCGTGCAGCCGCAGGCGGTGCCAACACAGCGAGGACCCCCGGTCCTTGGGTCCCGCAGGGGTCAAGCCCGGCAACGCGGTCGCCGCGCGCAACCGCTGTATACTGAGTGGGAGCAAGACATGACTGCCAATTCAGAACGGCAGGGGGCAGCAATGGAGAACATCGCTGACAGCATGGAGCGTGTGGCCCGATCTGTGCTCCCCCCTGCTAGGCAGGTGCTACTCCAGCAGCAGGCGGCACGGTCCACGGCCCGCTCACTCAGGCTGGGCATGGCGGCCTCAGACAGGGCACGCCAGGCTGAAATGTCGTCTCTGCGTCAAGCAATTGCTGCTCACGCAGAGGCGCACATGGATGCCCTGAGGGAGGAGTATGCCTCCCTCAGATCCACTCTGGGTGTACTTATGATGTCCCAGAGGCAGCAGGCAGAGGAGAGGTTTGCACAGCTTGAGCGCACCATCTCGGCTGAGCTACAGGCTTGCCGGGAGGTGCAGCGGTTGTCCAGCCAGGCCTTGCAGGAGGAACTCCGTGTTACACGTGCTACCTTGCAAGAGGAAGCACGTGTATCACGTGAGGTCCTGCATGCAGACCTATGTAACATCGCCACACAGAACCAGGCTCACCTGTCCGGCAGACTTGCTGCCGACGAGGGGCAAGCTGCGGCTAGGCGTGGCCAGGCTACTGTGCCACGTCCTCCTTTCCAGGATGAGCCAGACTCGGACGACCATCTATCTCCCACATAGGTCGTGCTGTGAAGGCGTTGAGCCCATGGAGGTATTTTTTTTTGGCTCAGCATCATCGCATGTGGATGTTGAGCAGCACCCTGTACCTCCCCCCTCCTGGGTGCCTCCCCTCCCCCCCGGGTCGTATGTGGCCATTTTTGATTTTTCTTTTAGTTTAGTTAGTTAAGTTTCTGTTTGATAGTTAGTTTAAATAGGTAATGTAGGTTTTCCTTAGTTAGTGTAATTAGTTAATAGTTGAGTTAGTTTAAAATTTGTAGTCTATTGTGCTTACATGTGACAGTGCGGTGCCTTGTGGTTTTTGAAGGCATCCACTGTCTGTTCCAGCTGGGCCCTTCATGGTTGTCTTGTGTATGTGTTTGCTGCTTGGGTTCCTTGACTCACATATGCCACTCCTGCCTCCCTTATCCATGGGCTCGCAAGGATGGTTCTGTGTAACAGAGTTTTACACAAGGGCTTGGGACTGTCATATCTGTGGCATGTCTGGTGCTTTTTGACTTGTGTTGACACCACTAGTGGGGATGATTTAGGTGTAATTGTCCACTGTTCAGCTTTTGCTAGATGGGGCGTGTCATGATTAATGTGGACATTGATTGCTATGCATTGTGTATTATGTTTCATATCTTTCCTGTACACGTGCTTGTTGCAAATCATGCTGTAGATAGTGTTCCACACTTTGGAGGTGAAAGACGGACTGATGGTGTGATTTGTGATGTGACTCTCTGACATGGTCAAGTAATGAGATGCCTGATGAGACACACACAGATCACTTTGATGCATTAATCATGTGTTTCATGCACTTTCTGCAGGGGGATGAGGCATCAGAGCACCTTTGCCAGCAGACATGGCCCATTGGACGACCTAATTCCTGACCCGTTTGTTGGTGCCCACATGCACATGTGTGCACAAGCAGAGCCACAGTGATTGCAGACCCACATCCTAGAACTGCTGACATGTTCCAAGCAACTCCAGGCAAGGTGAGCATCACAGGGGGGCCACGAGACAGCAAAGCTTGCACCAGGCGAGTTGCACGTGCAGGCTTAGTCACAGCACTGAGGGTGAGCTTAGACAAATATTGGTGTTGAAGCACAGAATGCAGCTCAGATGTGTTTGTGGACTGATGGCTGTTGATAGTAGGGTTGTCTGGGACACATGCGGGGGCAGTGGCACATACCCTGCGGTACACCAAGGTTCATTGAGGCACTTGTATCAACCATGTAGCCTTCCAAGACATGGAAAGGGGCAGCTCACAGGGACATACAGCAAGGGACATACTCGGGTGCAGTGCATGTCTATTCCACGTACTTCATGATAAATGCACTGGCAACTTTGTTTTGGTCATGGTGGTACGCAACTTGATCTGTAGTCATGGCTTGCCATATGGGTCTGTCTGCTTACCCAGGGAACATTGCATGTTGTGTGAATTGTGACACATTGGTGTTCCATTTGCCACGCACCCACCAGCGGCTGACTTACTGCATTGACTGTGAATGACCCGTCACAGGGTTGATGTTATATATGGGTACGAAGCATGGAGCACAGATTTTCTGTTTGTTGAGGTGTATGTTGTCATGGGGCATGTTTTGTGTTGTGTTTTTGTGTAATTGGCATGTACTGGTTGCTGACTGTGTCTCTCTTTGCAGCATTGCAGTGCTCCTGTAACCGGACCTGAGAGTGCGCAGGCAGGAGGCCAGCACTCAAAACCAGAGCTAAGTGTCTTGTTGTATTTTCTTACAAACTGCCCTGCATAGGCTTGCTGGGGAGTGTACTGATGCATGGATGTATGTGTGGTCCTATTTGGTATGTTTCTTACCCTAATCACCCTTGATCCTGTGCAATTTCGAAACATGTACCCTCTACCCGGTGTTCCTGCTTCCCATGCCTATCCAAGCAATGTTCCCTGACCCTCTTTCCCCACTGGGGTTGCGGATGCCTGTGTAAGCCCCGAACTTGCAGGCGCCAAAACCCTAGAGGGGGTGGTTGGTTCGTACCACTCCTGAGCCTGGACTACAGAAGGCCATGACAATGATGTCCAAGTTTGTTTGGATTGTGCATGTGTTCATGCAGGTTGTACATTTTCGTGCATTCCCTGGTTTCATGTGTCATTCCTGCTCCCCTCACCTGCCACGCATTCCAGTCATCCAGTGTGTCTACACCTGTCCAGACTGCATATCCCTGAACCTCTTTCCCCACCAGGATCTCAGGGGCCTGTGTGAGTTTGACCTTGCAGGCACCCGGGACATGGTGTGGGTGGTTGTTTCATGAGACTCCAGCGCCTGTACAGGGGATCTGTGACAGTACACATCCATTCATGGTGCATCATCCTATGTCATGTACCACACATGTCTCACATCCAGTCGTGACATTGTTTTGCTGTGCTACCTTGGTTGTTGCATCATTGTGGTAGTACTTGGCCTTTGAGACGTACTGCTATGTCAAGTCATCTACTGGAGGGTGTTTGGGTTCCTTTTCATGCCTTGGATTATGTGATTTTGGAAATGAGTGTGGATTCTGAGGGTTCAGGCATCTCTTTACACACAAGGTGGGAGATGGACACGAAGGGTAAAGGTGATCCTGTGGCCAGGTGGGAATGAGGGTTGGAGGCTCCATGACCCAGGTGCAGTTGTTCAGTGGGTCATGGTCATTTGCGAGGGTGGGGGGTTGTTGTTGATAGTTGCGTTGCCCTGCAGTGTGATGGGAACTCTGACATTGTAATGTTGTTGTCCTATGTACATGTTGTGTTCTGCTGATCAATGCCTGTTCATGTGTTGTGTTTTCCTTTCAGGTGCGAGGGGATAGTAGTGGTTTGACATGCTGGGGTGTACACATGGTGGATGTTCACATGTGATGTGTAGGGAACACTGATGGTCACTTGAGTGCACATGCATATGTGGAGTGCATGTCCTTGCAGAACCACACACTTGCACTCGGATGCACTCCATGTACTCCCACCCTTGCATATCCACGTGTACACTGTTTGCCTTCTGGTGGCCACTGTGTCCCGCCAGCACATGTTCTGTGACCGATTATGGTTCGAGTACATGCCTAATTTGATGTTTGATGTAGTCTGTCACTTAGATGTGATGCTCAGGGTGTGCATCACACGCAATGGCTGTTCACTGTGCTGTGCGCTGAGCAGTGTGATGCAGGAGTAGGACATTGCACACATGAGCTGCAGTGTTCATTTTGCAATGCATCATGTGCATATAGCCAGGCATTCATTGTGATGTTACGTCTACGACAGTTGTAATGCATTAGGAATCAACTTATTTTTGGTGGGACATTTTGTTGGTCTGTCATTTCATCGGATTCCGGGTCAGGCATCATTGTCCGATGCCACTGTACATTTAGGACATGGAAATGTGTACCTTATCGTTACTGGGTCGGTGTATGGGTATTGCTTGCCATGTCATGTTGATGTTTGGGAGGGTTTGACTGTCATGACAGTGATGGCCATGGCCTGTTTTGCAGGTGTGTGTGATGCACACCTTGCATGTCCAGGTCATCCGCTTCTCAGAGCAACTAGCTGGGGGTAGGTTTCTCTCCGCAGCAGGGCCCTCCCCCTCAAACCGACTTCCTGACTTGACCTTGAGGGGAACCATCTCCAGTTCAGGAAGCACCTCAAGACCTTCCTCTTTGCTTCTGCTTACTCTCTGCCTCTCCCTTGCAGAATTCTTCACTGGAACTGCACAGGAGCTGCAACTTGGCCACTCTCACCAACCTCGGTCCCTGGCCCAGCCACTGTCCACTTGCACTGCCACCCTGGCAACCCCTGCACTGCAGTACTGTCTCTCTATCCCTACAGCCCTCCCTTCCCAGCACTCGTCTGCACTTACCTTAGCAGTTGCCACCAGGCGACCTATGTATAATTGTTTGGCCTACTTCCCCTGTACTGGACTCCCCCCCCCCCTTGCACTTTTCCCTTCCCCCTACCCCTGCACTTGCACAATCACAATGACACCTGGCCTAGTAGTACCATTCTCTGTGTTCCCTTGTTCCCCCCCCCTGCCTCATTGTGCCTTGTAATACTTGTGTATGGCTCATGTCATGTCACATGTCATATGTGTGCAATTTGGTTGCACAGGATAGCTTGTGTTTAAGTAGCTAGGGATGCAGACAATGTGGCACTTCCATGGCAACTATCTCAGGGTGGTAGGGTTGTGACAGTTGACTGTCACTTTGTCATCATCGATTGTCACCTGGTATGTGCCAGGCCTGTGTGCACTCCGCAGGGGTGGGAGTTTAGGTGAAAAATGTGGCCACAAGCTGGGTCCGGGCTACCTCGCCACGTGCCCTGTCCCCTCCCATGGGCAGCGCCTGTGCCTGTGGTTGGGGATGTGGGGGCACCACCATGTCCACCGGGACGCCCTGCCGTGTTGCAACATTGTGCAGGACACATGCTGCCACAATGATCCTGCACACAACTGCTGGTGCATAGAGTAGTTGCCCACCAGAGCGGTCAAGGGAGCGGAAACGTGACTTGAGCACTCCGAATGTGCGCTCCACTATGCCCCTGGTTGCAATATGGGCAGCGTTGTATCTTACCTGGGGTGGTGTGGTGGGGTTCCGGATTGGCGTCATCATGTGGTTGCTCAGAGGGTAGGCACTGTCCCCTGGGGAGGTGATAATTGTTCAGATTAATGGGGTTGGTATATTTGTCTGTGTGTGACTTGCATGCATGTGCAAGGGCATTTGTACTCACCTAGGAGCCATGTGTCGCCATGCTGCCCAGCTTCCAGGGCCCGGCTCAGGGCGGACATTCTGTATATGAAACTGTCATGGGTGGAGCCAGGGTAGTTTGCATAGACAGAGGTGATGATTCCCTTTGCATCGCATACCACCTGTACATTGATGGAATGCCAGTGCTTGCGGTTTCGGTAGATGTGCTCAGTGGCCCTAGGTGGACGTAGGGCCACATGGGTGCAATCTATGGCACCGAGCACTTTGGGGAAGTGTGCCACCCTGAAAAAATCCAGGACAACGGCCTGCCTTTCTGCGGGTGTTCTGGGCATGTATATGTGCCTGCGGACTGAGGGGCGCGCTGTCATGATTGCCAGTACCTGGTGTAGGCAGCGTGACTGCGTGGCCTGTGAGACCCCCCCCACTATGGCAGTGGTCCGCTGAAACGACCCAGTGGCCAAGAAATGCAAGACATTGAGCAGCTTCTCCAAGGGGCTCAATGCTTGGGAGCAAAGGGTGGGGGATGTGAGGTCATCTTCCCATTCCCTGACCAGGTCTAGGATGATATGGGGTGGAAACCTATACCTGCCGTAGACCTGGTCGTCAGGCATCCCAAAAAGGCCTGTCCGTGGTGCAAAAATGCGTGCCCTGGCTATTCTCCTCCTCCTGCGGTGTCCCACAATCACTGCAGCAACAAATGGGGCATTCATCGTCGCTGTATATACGCGTTTGTTGTTTGCGCGCACTTTTATGCTGGGCGGGCGCGGGACGCCTCCGTGTGGGCGGACTCGTTGGTTTACCGTATTCTGGTGTCATCGCGTGTGATCGGAGGGCAGCGAGCGTACATGCGATTGGCCTGGGTACGTGTGTTTCGGGGTGCACGGGAAGTTCCACACGCGATTGGCCTGGGTACGTGTGTTTCGGGGTGCGCGGGTAGTTCCACACGCGATTGGCCTGGGTACGTGTGTTTCGGGGTGCGCGGGAAGTTCCACACGCGATTGGCCTGGGTACGTGTGTTTCGGGGTGCGCGGGTAGTTCCACACGCGATTGGCCTGGGTACGTGTGTTTCGGGGTGCGCGGGAAGTTCCACACGCGATTGGCCGGGGTACGTGTGTTTCGGGGTCCCGTGAACTTTCACACGCGATTGGTTGGGATCCACGTGTGTACTGTCATCACGTGCAATGAGGGATACTCCCTCGCACGTCACGTCACAGACGCGCTCACGCGCTGAGGGCCTTTGGTCCAATGAAAATGCGTATGCGTGCAGACGCGCTTACGCGCTAAGGGCCTTTCCTCGAATTACACGCTGACGTGCAGGATTTTCACGTGCCTAATCACTCCGTATCAAGCTGGCCACGCGTAAGCACACGGAAGACCACGCTCCTGCCCAGAAGGCCGAACTACTGCCCCCCAGAGCCCCGAGCACGCTCCCACCTGCCATCTGCTGCTGCCTGACTGCCTGCTGCCCACGTGCCCTGCCATTTGCTGCCTGCACATCAGCCAGGGGTGCTGTTGGTGTGACCACCCCTGCTGGAACCAAAGACTCCCGACTGGGATTCCATCGCTCCACAGCCCAGCCCCAGGACCCAGTTGCCCACCCACTCCTGCCTCTGGGGTTGTCATGTCGGGGCCAACTCCATCTGTGACCACTGACAACCCCCGGCCAGAGAGGCAGAGGGGCACCAGCTTCAGTGCCACCGAAGTTGGTGTCCTGGTGGAGCAAGTCCTGGGCCAGTATGATGCCCTCTTCGGAAGTTGCCGCGCCGACAAGGAAGGACGGACTCGGATCTGGACTGACATCGTGACTGCCATCAACGCGGAGGGGGTGGCAGTCCGCGACTTCCAACATGTCAAGAAGCGCTGGGAGGACTTCAGGTCCAGGACCCTGACCAAGGCCCGGCGCCTCTTGAAGGCAGCGGATGCCAAGGGGCGCCGGGGCCACTTGTCGGAAGAACAGATGAGGGTCCTGGAACACATATCCCCAGCGCTCCACGTCCAGGTCCTTGAGAGGCAGACCCGTCTGGAGTCGAGCGGTGAGTGTACATGCATCCTGATTGTGAGCAGTGCGTGTGGTGATTGTTCAGTAGTGTGCAGGTTGCACATCTGTTTGTATGGGGTCGAGTATGGGTGCGGGTGTACAGGGCCGTGGGGCTGACACATGCGAGGGCTGTAATGTGTGAGACATGGATGGTGCCTGTGTGTGTGGGCTTGCATGCCAAATGCAGTTGTGTGGGCACACAAGTCTGTATGAATGTGTATGTGAGTAGACATGTCCGTGATGTCACGCATGTATGTTGTTTTCAGCTGATTGTATCAGCGCTGTGTACATGTGCATGTGTGTGTATTTGACAAGGGTGCAACAGTGATGCAACATGGATGCATGTGACAGCGGTATGTGGAAGCCTGATTGGCAGATGTGACATGGATGCCCGTCTGAACACTGCGACACTTAGCAGAGGTGTACACATGCATGCAAGTGTGGTGGTGTGTGTACATGTGTGGTGCACTTCCTGTGTTGCATGTGATGTCTGGCTCACCTTTGCCTGCTGATGCTGTTGTATGTGTATGGATGGTGTTGGCAGTTGCAACATGGCTGTGGTATGGCTCGTGTGTGCAAGTTGTAATGACATGTGTGTTGGGGATTGTGATGACATGTCAGAGGTTTGCCAATGCCACTCATGTACAACTGTCATGTGTGTATGTGTACATTGTACAGTGCCCTGATGCCTGTGTTTTGTTTCTCCCTGTCTGCAGCGTCAACTGATGAAGAGGGCGGAGAAGGTGCTGTGGAGCACAGCGGCGGGGATCCCACCGCCAGCCGGAGACGCAAGGCCCGGCTCCCCTCCCAGGTTGTCATCTCGTCGGGGAGTGAGGAGTCCGGTGCCGCGTCCCAGGCCGCAGCTGCCGGGGGGAGGTCCAAGAGGCGGAGGTTGCAGTTGGACTCCTCGGCAGCAGAAGGGGCAGCTGGGACCCCACAGGGCCCAACGGGGGAAGATGGCACAGAGTCATCCAGGTTGGTGGGGGGTTTGGTGGAGGAGGAGGCCGTGCAAGCACCGGAGACGGGGTCTGGGGGTGGGGATCCCACTGGTGCTAGTGGTGCAGTGCAGGACCAGGGACAGGAGGCAGCACAGGCCGCCGCGGAGGTGCCTGTGTGCAATCCTGTCCCTGCTCCTGTCCCTGCATCATCTTGCACCAGCAGGGATGCCCATGTCCAGACCAGTTTTCAGGCAGGGGATGAGCTGACGTCAACTGGCCTTCCCCTGCCTGCGGACGTGGCTATCCAGGCCCGGGTTGAGCCTGTCCTGGCTGGAGTGGCGTTGCGTCAACGGGCCATGCGAGGCGACCTGCAGTCTTTTCATGAAGAGACTGCAGGTCATCTCGAATGGCTCGTTGACCACGTCAGCCTGCTGGGACAGGTCACCCAGGCCGGATTCCTCCGTCTGATGGGGCTTGCCACGACCCCCTCCTCAGCTGGACCCCCTACGCGCCAGTCGTCCTCTGTGCCATCTTCCCACCCATCAGTCACCTGGGTGCCCTGTGGAGCTGCCTCTGACGGTGCGGCCAGGCTGGTGGAGGAGGCATCCCTGCCACAGTCGGGAGTCGGACGTCCAGCAGGGGTGGCCACGTCAACGACTGCACCCCAGCCGGCGGAGGATGTGCAGGCAGCAGGAGGCAGTGCAGGGGCAGAGGCACAGCAGCAGCAGCTCCATGGTGGGAGCCATGAAGGCTCGGGGCCTTCGACATCGGAGGGGCAGGCATCGGCCGGAGGGCAGGAGGACCCAGGACAAAAAGTGTCTTCCGTGTGGCAGCGGTTGGGCCACGCCATAGATGCGGAGCGGCAGCGGGCGGAAGAGGCACGGCTCTCAATGGTCAGGGCGGAGAACTCCATGCAGAGGGCCCTGAGGCGGGTCGAGTGCCTCGAGGCAATCCGCAGGGCTTTGGAGGTGGACACGTCGACGGCCCTGCGGACCCTCGGGGCCATGGAGGAGGACCGCCTCCGGGACATAGAGGAGGAGTTCGATGATGCCCTGGCCCGGCACATCCAGAAGTGAGCCGTGGAACTAGCCCGCTGCCCTTGTACATAGTTATGTAGGTAGTGTTAAGTTTCATTTTTGTTTTTATTTCATTTGGACCTTTTGGACATTGGCCACATTTTTGTATATAGTTTTTTTTATTGGTTAGTGTAGTTAGTTAGGTTTCCTTTATTTTGTTGGGATGATGGACCCTGGCTTCTTGCTTTGTACATAGTTGTGGACTTGTACATACTTTATTTTTTAAAATTATCCATGGATCAATGGCTTATGTTTTTTTTTCACATTGGATTTTGTTTGGTGGACATTGACTTTGTAGTACATTACTTTGGATTTCTATATTCTTTGATTTTTTCTTTTTTTTGGACGGACATGCTTCTTTTCATTTTTTCCATTCACATTTCAGTTTCTTCATTTTTGTTTCTATTCATCTTTCCTTTAATACATTATTTATTTGTTGCACTTCAATGTGTGGTGTCTCATTGTTTTCATGCATTTCATGTTATGTGTTTTGAGATTCACTGACACCCATTGGGTGTATGTGAGGGACATGTGTTTGTTTTGGAACTTGCAATTGGTGTTCTGTGATGTAATTGCAGAATATGAGTGGGTGGATGCAATACTCGGGTGGGTGTTTTGCATTTGGGGGCTGACCATAGAGACCAGGGATCTGGACTGTGATGACATGTTGGGTGGGGAACATGAGTTGGACATGGGTGGGGGCCTGCTGGCAGGTGCCCCACAGTGCTGGGGGGTGGGAGACATGAGTGGGGGCCTGGTGGAGGGTGCACCTGGATGCTGGGGGGGTGGGGGTGTTGGGAGACATGAGTGGGGCCTGGTGGAGGGTGCCCTGCACTGCTGGGGAGTGGGGGGGATGGGAGACATGTGTGGGGGCCTGGTGGAGGGTGCCCCTGGATGCTGGGGGTGGGGGTGGTGGGAGACATGAGTGGGGGCCTGGTGGAGGGTGCACCTGGATGCTGGGGGGGTGGGGGTGTTGGGAGACATGAGTGGGGCCTGGTGGAGGGTGCCCTGCACTGCTGGGGAGTGGGGGGGATGGGAGACATGAGTGGGGGCCTGGTGGAGGGTGCCCCTGGATGCTGGGGGGTGGGGGTGCTGGGAGACATGTGTGGGGGCCTGGTGGAGGGTGCCCCTGGATGCTGGGGGGGTGGGGGTGGTGGGAGACATGGGTGGGGGCCTGCTGGCAGGTGCCCCACAGTGCTGGGGGGTGGGAGACATGAGTGGGGGCCTGGTGGAGGGTGCCCCTGGATGCTAGGGGGTGGGGGTGCAGGGGGACATGAGTGGGGGCCTGGTGGAGGGTGCCCCTGGATGCTAGGGGGTGGGGGTGCTGGGAGACATGTGTGGGGGCCTGGTGGAGGGTGCCCCTGGATGCTGGGGGGGTGGGGGTGGTGGGAGACATGAGTGGGGGCCTGGTGGAGGGTGCCCCTGGTGGCTGGGGGGTGGGGGTGGTGGGAGACATGAGTGGGGGCCTGGTGGAGGGTGCCCCTGGATGCTAGGGGGTGGGGGTGCTGGGAGACATGTGTGGGGGCCTGGTGGAGGGTGCCCCTGGATGCTGGGGGGGTGGGGGTGGTGGGAGACATGGGTGGGGGCCTGCTGGCAGGTGCCCCACAGTGCTGGGGGGTGGGAGACATGAGTGGGGGCCTGGTGGAGGGTGCCCCTGGATGCTAGGGGGTGGGGGTGCAGGGGGACATGAGTGGGGGCCTGTTTGAGGCTGCCCCTGCACTGCTGGGGGGTGGGGGTGCAGGGGGACATGCGTTGGTGGGCAGTAGTGCTAGTTGATATGTGGGTTGGCTGGTGGGCATGGCCATGGTGGATGGGGTGCCTGCAGGACATGTGCTGGGTAGGCCCCTGTGGTGTGAGCCACCTGCAGGGGCCGTGGAGGGTGTAGAGGGTACACCTGGGAGGACCCACACGTGCAATTCACGTGTGCTGCTCCCCGCGCACCCCCGAAATACACGTACCCCGCTCAATCGCGTGTGGAACTTCCCGCGCACCCCTGAAATCCACGTACCAGGCCAAATCGCGTGTGGAACTTCCCGCGCACCCCCGAAATACACGTACCCCGCTCAATCGCGTGTGGAACTTCCCGCGCACCCCTGATATCCACGTAACAGGCCGAATCGCGTGTGGAACTTCCCGCGCACCCCTGATATCCACGTACCAGGCCAAATCGCGTGTGTCACTTCCCGCGCACCCCCGAAATACACGTACCCCGCTCAATCGCGTGTGGAACTTCCCGCGCACCCCTGATATCCACGTAACAGGCCGAATCGCATGTGGAACTTCCCGCGCACCCCCGAAATACACGTACCCCGCTCAATCGCGTGTGGAACTTCCCGCGCACCCCTGATATCCACGTACCCGGCCAAATCGCGTGTGGAACTTCCCGCGCACCCCCGGAATACACGTACCCCGCTCAATCGCGTGTGGAACTTCCCGCGCACCCCTGAAATCCACGTACCCGGCCAAATCGCGTGTGGAACTTCCCGCGCACCCCTGATATCCACGTACCAGGCCAAATCGCGTGTGTCACTTCCCGCGCACCCCCGAAATACACGTACCCCGCTCAATCGCGTGTGGAACTTCCCGCGCACCCCTGATATCCACGTACCAGGCCGAATCGCGTGTGGAACTTCCCGCGCACCCCCGAAATACACGTACCCCGCTCAATCGCGTGTGGAACTTCCCGCGCACCCCTGATATCCACGTACCAGGCCGAATCGCGTGTGGAACTTCCCGCGCACCCCCGAAATACACGTACCCCGCTCAATCGCGTGTGTCACTTCCCGCGCACCCCCGAAATACACGTACCCCGCTCAATCGCGTGTGGAACTTCCCGCGCACCCCTGATATCCACGTACCAGGCCGAATCGCGTGTGTCACTTCCCGCGCACCCCCGAAATACACGTACCCCGCTCAATCGCGTGTGGAACTTCCCGCGCACCCCTGATATCCACGTACCAGGCCGAATCGCGTGTGGAACTTCCCGCGCACCCCTGATATCCACGTACCCGGCCAAATCGCGTGTGGAACTTCCCGCGCACCCCCGGAATACACGTACCCCGCTCAATCGTGTGTGGAACTTCCCGCGCACCCCTGAAATCCACGTACCCGGCCAAATCGCGTGTGGAACTTCCCGCGCACCCCTGATATCCACGTACCAGGCCGAATCGCGTGTGGAACTTCCCGCGCACCCCCGAAATACACGTACCCCGCTCAATCGCGTGTGGGACTTCCCGCGCACCCCTGATATCCACGTACCCGGCCAAATCGCGTGTGGAACTTCCCGCGCACCCCCGGAATACACGTACCCCGCTCATTCACGTGTGTAACTTCCCGCGCACCCCCGGAATGCACGTACCCCGCTCAATCGCGTGTGTCACTTCCCGCGCACCCCCGGAATACACGTAGCCCGCTCATTCGCGTGTGTAACTTCCCGCGCACCCCCGGAATACAAGTACCCCGCTCAATCGCGTATTTTACTTCCCGCGGCGCCACTTTTTTGATGCGCTGGGACTCTACCGCCTGCCTTCGTGTGGCGGACGTGTTTCAGCTTGTGCGCGGCTTTGGCTGTGCGTGGGTTTGCCCTATTCCATTCCATGGATACGTGTGGTTCGTGTGCGTGTGGGCGTTACCTCTGCTTCCGTGCAGTGCATCCCCAGTTACGCCCTTATTTTCGCGTGTTGTTCCCCATTCCGCGCGTTACGCCCCAATTCCCGCCCACTTTCTGCTGTGTGCGCTGAGGTTGTGCGCTTTCACTGTGCGCGTCGCGCACCGTCGCGCACGCCTTTCGCGATGTTGCAGTGACTTGTGCGCCATGCACGGGTTTGGCGCACATCGCGCGGTGAACACGCGCAGGGACTTCCATGAATCGCAAGCGTGCGCGTGCGCCTATTTTTTTCCGCTTGCGCCTGCTTGCGCCTACTTGCGCGTAGATTTTCGGCGCACGTTTGTTCCATGAATCGGCCCCTAAATGTCCTTCACGCTTGAGAGCCAAACTGTCTTCCCACCACCCCCTTTGCACCCCAAATGCCAACCCCAGGTCTCCGGGGAACCCTTCAAGGGCTACGCCAGCTCTCTGCTATCCCTGTGTGTGTGTGTACGCTCCCCAGCAGTATATTCAATAAGACGGTCCCCCCTACAGGGCCACAGCCACGCTGAGCATCAAAGCGCCTCACTGAGGGAGGTATGGTATATTCATTCTAACCTCCAGGCAGGGAGATGAGGCTGCCCAGGATAAATATGCGTGCCTTCCCCCTGATGTGAAGCCTCTGTGGATTCCAGATCAGTGCACCACTTTGAAGGCTCCTTACAAAGTTGGAGATCCCGCTGAAGCACCTTCCACCAGTCACCGCTCCTTTAAAACCCTCTAACAGCACTTTGCCTAAACAAACTGGGCCGATTGCCCTCATTTACAATGTTGATTGCCCAAATATCTTAATCTCCCAGCCTCTCTCATCTTTGAATTGGATATTTTGAGTATTTAGGCAGTTGTCAAACATAAAAGCCCTGTCTGTATTTGGAAATGCAATAACCTGAACGTGCAGCCCACCCCTCTGCCCCCTCTGTCCCCCCACCACTCATTTCCATTCCTAGTTTCCCGCCTTATGCATTACCATGTCCTCGGCCAGCGTGGTCATCTGCTCCAACACCCGAACCCCTAGACATTCGCTTACCCAACACAGCATTCTGCCAGTAGCACGTGAGGCAGCTCATCCGTCCCAGGATAAGCCTACTTCACAAAAGGGGTGCCCAATGCTGAAACTGACCAACAACACGTGTGGGATGGGCACAGGAAGTTATACATTTCAAGACCTAGGCACGGGCCTTTAGAACAACTGAGCTGGAAGACCAAAAACAGAGCTGGGGTCTGCAGTATGTAGAGCCCGTGGTGTTTGGTATTTGTCAGACTGGATGAGCCTGGGGGTCATTTAAGGCAGTCGACTCATGCATGTAAATCCATGCATGCCTTCATCAAGTGCCTCTTTCTCCACACAGGGCCAGCAAAGGCCGCGACCCTCCAAAAGTCATGCAAATAGAAACACAGAGGAACATCTGCTTTATTTACTCGCGTGACTCTGAGGCCGGTCACCTGAGCATTTCTGGAGGTCTGGGTGCCAGTTGCTGCACTCGCCAGCCCATTTACAACCATTAGTTTAGGGGGCTAGTTTAGGGGGCTAGTGGGTAGTACTGAAAAAAATTCTGGTCTCCTCCTTAGGCCCCTCACACAGCTTTGTTGGCATTATTGAAGGGATCGTAATTGTATAATCTTAATGATGTTTAATTATCCTTGTGTCAACACATTCACTGACAGTAAAATTCTTTATGTGGAATTAATTGCACAGTAACTGAGAAGAGCTCAGAGGAGGGATGACAGAGAAGGAAGTGCAGGGGGTGGGCGGCGATGCCACCTGCACCCATCCCGGGCACTGCTCCTTGCCAAGGTGTGCCCTTCCTGGTCGAGCTGATATCACACAGCGCATCAACCTCTCCCCTGAACCCGGAGTGCTTTCAGTGTGCCCTGCATTGAGTGTACCGAGGTCGGAAGAGCCGAGCAGTGTCACACTTTAGGCTGGACCCACTGCCGGCGCCACTGCCACAATCTGATGTGTAGACGCCCAGCGTCCCTGCCATTTCTCCCCCAGGCCCTCCTCTCGACGCCCCCTCCATGGATTCCTTTCATCAGTCTGCCACCCCTGGTAGTTACCATGAGGTCAGGACCGTGAGTCCACACATGCAAATATGGCACTCAGGACCGTCAAAACCAGCTTCTCGAGTGCACGCCCTCCTTCCTCTTCCAGGACCCCTCCTCTCGCCGTCCCAACCCCCCACAGGTTCCTTTAATGTCTCTGCCACTCATGGTAGTCACAGCCCAAGCCAACTCAACTGACCTGTGTGGGGTCGGGTGGTCTCAAGTTTTACCCTCGCCCCGGGTCCGCTGTGTGGGTAGTACTAAAAACAATTCTGTTCTCCTCCTTAAGACCGAACCTTTTCGCCCGACACCCCCCAACACCCTTTCTTCTTCCGCATATCGTGACCTTTACTTTCAGCTGAAGTAGCCGAGTCTCGAAATAACCCTTGTGAAAATGTTTTGTTGTATTCCACTCCATTTCTGAAGGGCCTGCCGAACAGATTACTCACTGCTTCTGGCAGCACCAACACCTCCATTGAATACAAATGCATGTTTTCTCTCCATTCAAAAGAATTACACTTTGCTGACAGTCTGGCCTCTTTGTGCACCGCTTTTTAAACCGTCCGATTCTGTCAGTCCATCCAATGCTCTGTGCCTGCTTTGCTTTCCATTTAACGACCCTGAGTTCTTGTTTCAGCTCTGCTGTGTCTGTGTGAAATTGTGAATCATATAAAATAGGCACCACCTTGCAATTAATCGGTTTCTATAATGCTATATAAGCCCTCACATCTCCAAGTCATTTAGCCAAGTCACTTCTTCTGAACGATGTGCTGAACCTTCAAAGCCCTCAGGTTACCGGCATATGCCACTTATTTTTTTATCTACGACTACCGCTCACATGTGAGAAGCCCAAGTTACAGAGGCAGGCAAGATGTTCGAAAAATGTACCTTTTTGTGCACACCGATTGCCGCAGTGGAGTTATCCCACTGCTTGGTTCCCTGTTGATGCATGTGTGGGCTTTGTACATTCACATGTCCATGTTTTCACCTGGGGGCTGTTGGTGCTTGAAGAGTGGGGGCGTACATATTGATGTTTTATGTTATGTTGCTGGTACGTTGCCATGTGAATTGTAATGTTAAGTAAGGTGGGGTGTGGGCAGCACTTGGCTATCGTCGGAATGGCCTTGAATCACCCATGTTTCAGGAAGCCTGATCATCCACACAGTTAGATGGCAGAGAGCAGATGTGAATGAAGAGATCCACCTTTATTGGTCCATGCTCACCTAGGGCACTATTACGATTTGTACGCTATCCCTCGCCACACACTTGCTGCTCCGTCTACTTATGCCTCCAGCAAATCTCAATCTTGGCATCCTGGACAAAGCAGTCCCATTGAAGATGGTTGCCTTGATACCAGCTAACCAGATTTCCCCAGCAGGCCTCATGTCCCTGCTCAGCAGAGCACGGGCAGTCTGGTTTTTGGCCCTACCTTTCCCTTATTGCATTGGCACGCCATGCTTTCCAGATTGGACCCTTTCCCTTACTGAGCACCTCCCACAGGGCTTGTCTCCCCATCTCTGCCACCCAGACTGTCCCTCATCATGAGACAAACGGGAGTGGCAAATCTTCCAAATGAGCATGACTCGCACTTCGAGCAGTATAGTTTGCAATATTAACGCTTGAAATCGCAACGTGGCCCAGCGCGTACCTTTAGATCATGTAGTTATGTGAAATCCAAACTTGCAATGGGCTCAAGCCCCTGATCTTTTACAAACCTAACAACGCCCCTGCCTTAAACGTAAGTGTAGGGCGGCTGAGAGGAAATGGAGGGCTTCCTGTTCATCCGCTGTCATACTGCCCTGTCGCCTGCTACAAAGGCAATACTGACTCTCTGTCCTCACCAAGAACAGAGTCCACATTCAAGCTTGTGTCTCTGCGGCATCTAACAACTAGGCCAAGCTCTTTAAAATTTGCAAGGAGCTGGCCAACCCTGCTGCAGTCTCTAACCCTCCTGTTGCCTCCCAGGCTCTTTGCAATGCCCTTGCCTCTCACTTCATTTCAAAAACCCAGGACATCCTGTCGACCATCTCCACCCTCACCCCTACTCTCCCCTCTCCATCTGAGCTTGCTGACCCTCCTTCAGCCATCCCCCACCCTTCTCGTCCTTTCCTCTTTTCTCCCCGGACGAGGTCGCTAGACAAGTCCGATCTATGAAAGCCTTGTCAAAACAGGTTCATCCTTGTTCCTCTAAAACCATCAAGGACGACATTGACACCCTCGCTCCGGCCCTTGCTGATTTTTGCAACCACTTCTTTGCCTCAGCATCCTTCCCCTCCCCTCTAAAGCACTCCCTTGTGCATCCTCTTCTCAAGAAACGCACAGCTGATCCTTCTTGTCTAGCTAACTATCGCCCAATTTCCAATACTCCCTTTCTGGGCAAACTCCTGGAAATGTTGGCGATCTCTCAGCTTAACCTTCATTCCAATTCTGTTGGCTGTCTCCATGACCACCAGTCTGGCTTCAGAGCTGCCAGAAGCACCGAAACTGGTCTCCTGAACATCCGTGAAGATCTGCTCTCCAACCTTGACTCTAACATTCCCTCTGGCCTATTCCTCCTCGATCTCTCTTCTGCCTTCGACACGGTCAACCATACCATCCTGCTCAACCGTCTCGTGAAAACCTGGGTATCACTGATCAGACTCTGGACTGGCTGACCTCTTTCCTCTCTGATAGACCCTCCCGGGACCAACTTGGGTCCATCCTATCATCTATCTTCCTCTCTACCTGTGGTGTTCCCCGGGGGTCTAACCTCTCGCCATGGCTTTTCAACCAATACCTGGTAACTCTCACCCACTGCATTGCCATTTTCTGCTCAAATTTCCAGTGCTACGCTGACGACACTCAACTCATTTTCAGACTGCCCTCGGCCACCTCCTCTCCCTCTCTCATCTATGATTGCCTAACTGCCATTCAAGATTGGCGTGCCGCCAATGATCTTTGTCTGAATGCCAGCAGGACTGAGATCCTCCTCATCGGCACACCTTCACCATCCTTTCCCCTCACTATCTGGCTGGGTTCCCTTGGCTCTCCTCCTAAGAACCTTGGGGTCATGTTTGACTCCATCCTTTCCTTCTCCGCCCACATCGCTGAGGTCTCTAAAAAGTTTAACTTCGCACTGCACCTCCTCAGTGGTAATCAGCCTTTCCTCTGCTTCCCCCAGAAGTTCATTGTATCCCAAGCTCTGGTTCTCTCTAGGTTGGACTATTGGAACCGCCTCTTTCTAAATCTACCTGCCTCTACTCTCTGTCCTCTGCAACTAATCCAGAACAGGACTTCGAGACTTGTCCTTGGCCTCCAGCCCTGGGATCATATCTCTCCAGCTCTGAAATCTCTCAATTGGCTCCCAGTGGATGCAAGGATTACATTCAAAACCCTCTACCTTGTCCACAAGGCTTTCTGGGGTCTGGGTCCAAAATACCTTCAGCTATCCCTCCGCAAATACCTCCCCTCTCGAGCTGTTCACTCCTCTACCTCTAACTCCCTCAGGGTCAGCCGATTTTCAAAGAAACGAGCTTGGGGTAGATCTCTGTCTGCGGCTGGGGACTCCCTCTGGAACAGCCTCCCTGCCACTCTAAAACTTGAGGAGAACCATCTCTCGTTCCGGAAGCACCTCAAGACCTGTCTCTTTGCTTCTGCCTTTGTGGCCCTTCTCCGCTGCTGATCTGTTCTCTCTTTGCACTGTGCACTTGGCCACCCTCTGTACTCATGCCATGTACCTGCTCACCCAGCCACACTCCCGCACTGCCTCCGGGCCACACCTTGCACTGGGGTCTGTATTTGTACCCATACATCTCCACCTTTTTCTTCCTGCACTTATTACCTACCCTTTCTGCTGCCTTAAACCTAGCACCTGCAAATTGCTGGCTGCACTACCACTGTTTGTTGCCTTTATTATTTATTTATTTATCTGTTTCTCCTCTGCTTCGCACTTTCCACTTCTCCCCCGTTCCATGCACTTTGCCTCTCCCCCTCTCCCATGCACTTGCACGTTCTCAATGTCACTGGGCCTAGTAAGATCACTGTTTTGTTCTCCCCTGTTCTCCTCCCTTGCCTTGTCGCGCTCTGAAAAACTTGAATACGAGCGCGATAGAAATCAAATATCAGTATCAATATCAATGAAAGCCATTGGACCTCATTACAACCCAGGCGTTAAGGGTTTAACGGCGCCGTCGGCGCAGGTAACCCTTAACGCCTGATTACCATTTTAACGCCTGCTTTTAGCAGGCGTTAAAATGCAAGGCGCTAACCCGCCTTGGTGCTAATTACGGCACCGTAATTTACGGTGCCGTAATTAGCGCCTTCCCCACTCCCATTATGCCCTATGGGGCAAAAATGGGAATAGGGAAGGGTGAATGGGGAATGGGGATTTACCGCCCCACTCACCTTGGAATGGGGCGGTAAATCCGCCATCCACCATGGTGTAAACAGAGTTTACACCATAGTGGTAAAGTAGGGAACTTACCGCCTGGGTTGTAATGAGGCCCATTGACTGTAACTAGGTTGCAATACGCACTGTGTTCCTTTCGTCTTGGCTGTGAACAAAGGGCCACTCTACAGGTTGTGATCAACAGTACAATAGAACAGCGAATGTACACATCCACCGTCTCATGCACTACTCCTACACAGCTTGCGTAGTGGCTCTGCCATATGTGTGAATGTGTCACCATGGGTAATTTGTTCTCGTACTTATTGATATGCACCATATGCTATGCCATCTATTACGCCACAACACTGCTATTTGTACATCTTCTAATATAGCAATCTGTGCATCTAGGCAAAAGTTCCCTCACTTTATTGTACGATATTAGTGGTATCTGTAGCATTTATGGAGATGATTCATCAGGAGACACACAGTTTTATTAGGAAGCGCAATAAGACAGTTGTTCAGGCAGCACCAGGTGGCCACATTACTTTTGTAACTGCCACTGTTAATGTTTGAGATTCCAAGATTTTGTTGTTTACTCAGATGTGCTCACATGTAACTGTCTGGGATTTAGTAAGCAGCAACAGCGTTCATATTTTGCAGAGTCACTACTGATTGTGATATGTGCAGTGCAATAGTTTATGCACTTGTGCAGATGGTAGTAAGGAACTTACTACGGGCCCTCATGTTGCTAAGTGGAGAGATGGTGTGTGAGTTTCACACGTAATGGAACGACAAGCAGCTCATCAATCAAGGCAATGGGCGATTGGGCGATTTCACATGCCCACTGTACACTGGAGCATCCTGTTCCTTGCTCACAATGGGCCCCAGGCAGCAAGCCATGACGCAGTCATAAATTTGTAGCTTTTCAACACGAAATCCGTAGGTGTCAGCACAGTTTGAAATGAGGAAGTGTGTGGCATGATTCGGTAGGCGTGGTGACAGGAGCGGCATTAACAGGAGACAGAGGATGACATACGCATACCTATAGCCGTGCAACTGACAGACGTCCGGTGCCACGACTAATTAAAAAGGGAATGAGACGATGCGGACATGAGGACAGTTCTGTAGTTGTACGGATATTTCCATTGCGATTGAACATACGCCGGCCACATGCACTCTCAGTAGGAGACCTCCATTTTGCTTACCTGCAGGCATCTGTGGCAGCACTGTGTGCAATAGAGTCCCAATGCATTGATAGCACCAAAGCAACTAATATGCACACACTCACAAACAGTTTACATGTACACGTTTAATTTGTAAGAAACATCATCCGTATTTGGACAGGGTAGGGGTACTAGTAATTGTTTAGCAATTGTTCCATTTTTATGTACTGGCTGTGTACATTACTTTTGACAGTGTCTCATAGATTTCGTGTGGCTACATGCTGTTGTGGAAGAGGTGCCGCTTTTGATGCGTTCCTTCAATGTAAAGTATGTGTCAGTGAGCGGGAAGTGACATGTGAGGATATTTTTGGAATCGAGTGGGGGCATGCTCCAAGAGGGTAAACAATTGTGTGGTCTTGTGGATAATTGTGTGGCCTCAAGCAGCCTTCCAAGTTCGGTCCTTGAGTTAGATACTGTAACCTGTAGAGAGTGAAGACGTCCAGGATGTGTGTGGAGGTTGGGGTGAGCCACGTCTCTGTCATAAGAGTGTATTTATGTTATGAGTGGTGATGAGGTCAGTGATATCTGATGCATGCAGTATTGTAGTACTGCAGAATTCTCATGTATAGAGATGATGTTGCATTTGTTTTTTGGTCGCGAAATGCACTTAATAATTGGAGAGATGTGGATGACATTCTGTGGGTTGCAAGTTTGCGGGAGTGAGGTGGGGGAAAGGTGTTTTGCGTGTATTGGTGAGAGTGTGGATGAGAAGAGTTATGTGGATTTTTAAACACCATGTTGCTGGTTTACCTGAAATGCATGTACTAGAGGTTGGCATGATCAAACTGAAATTGCCTTTTTTCCTCCGTTTCCTCCTGGGAGAGAGGTGTGCTCTGTGCTCTAAATGTTCCGAAGAGAAAGAAAGGGGATGGGCAAAGAAAAAGAGAACACATTAGCAGCAGCGATTAACAGATGGGTGGAGCAGACGCCATGGGGCCTAAATGACATTTACCCACTTGCACCAGCTGGCCAACTCCAAATGAAAAGGTGATGAAAGGCAGATTAGAAAGGGTAAGAAAGGGGAACGGGAGGGCTACACAAGGGAACCAATAGATGAGCAGTGTTGTGTAGGTGGTCGGGGCAAGGTGCATGCGACATTCACCCTTGTGCATCAGCAGAACAACTCTACATGACACCCTATCAGTATGCGCCACTACTATTACCTAATCCATTAACTCGCATTTAATACAATTACTTGGTCATAACATTGGACGTACAAGGGAACTTTTTGAGCGTGTTGGATAATGATCATAAAATGAACCATTGGAACTTATTCAGTTGAATCTACCCATGCGACGGTACATTTCTTTCAGAATAGCATTCAGCTAAAACAGCTATTCACACGTTTTTAGAATACATTTCGAGAAACTACTTTTCTCATACAGGCTACATTAATAGTTTATATCTTGTATTTATCATGTGGACTGGGTGTCAAGTACGATAATGAAAGCATCTTTATCTGAGCAGACACAATGCAGCAATGGCAACTTTATTTTATCGCTCACTCACCTCATGCAATATTCATATTAATAATGTTTTGCTGGCATCCCCTGTTGCTTTTTTTTTTTCTTCTAGGAAAGATCATACACAAGATCTGCGTTTCCCTTTTCCTGCCGAACCATCACCCCGACTGTCCTGGGTTATTGCTAAACTATGGAGTGCTGCTGCTCGTCTCTCCCCTCCCTTAAGGGGCATGGGGTTTGTGGTGCCCCTGTGCCTGCACACGTTTTTTCTGTCAACACCACACAAGTGAATGATTCTGAGTGACATACTTGCCCAGGCGAACTTCTTCGATAAGTGATCGCTGGATTACATGTTAGAACGCACACCTTGGCATAACGTATTTATTTGCTTCACTAAGCTTTGAATCTCTTTGTAACTTCTTCGCCCTGATACCTTGTAATAAACAAACCAGGGACGTCATTTCACCAAAATGCCAGGGGTAGCGGAAGTGACATCACACGACCCTTGACCCCCTGATGACATCACAGGAAATTATGTCATTTGACCCCCACTCTGAAGTGATATCGCGGGAAGCGATGGAACACGACCTTTCACCCATTGACAAAACAGGAAGTGGCATCACATACCATTGTACACTACAAAAAATATGGTTACGATATAACTATAATGTGATGTACATTTCATACAAGAATGGATCGCCATATGTATCGTTAAGATCGGTGTCTATAGGCCCATTTTACCAAATTACTGTGAATGCAAGCAGACGTCCATGACCAAATGATAATGATGTGCTATTATACAGCACTTACGCTTAAGCGCTTAATATAGAAAACATATACACCCAATATCACCCAACCTGTGATGGTACTCATTTATCGACCTCAGAAGGATGAAAGGCTGAGTTGAGGTGCTAAGCCAGCCACTCCAGAACTAAAGAGCCACATGGTGCCGGCCACAGCCCAGGAGCTTGCAATGCAAAAAAAAAAACATTTATTTTTTTTTCTATTTTTTAGAGGTCGCAAGGAAGACCACAGAGGTCGCAAGGGACGCCTCAGAGGTCACAATTGCGACCTCTGGCGACCCCTAAATGACGTCCTTGAAACAAACACACAAACAAACCTTGGAAATTGAAGTTGGAATACAAGATGGAGTTGAGCCTCCTTACTGACGATCTAATTTATCGTCAATATTTTTTTCTGTGATTTTTAAACACTGTTTATATAGGGGTTTAGCACATAAAACTAATACAAAAAATGCACTATTTTAGAATATAAACATCTCCTATAGTGTGCAAAAACTATCTTTTTCCTACCGACATTTCAAACAGTTTATGTTTTTCATAACGTGCAGGTACTCTAAGGCACCTATATTGTAATAGCCAGATATAATACTGTTTCTATAATGAAGACATAGGGCCTGATTCATGGAATTTATTGTGTGGTAAACAGAGACTTTGTGTGCCAAACCATGCGTGAAATCCTGTTTGTCAATTAATGGAATCGACTTTGCAGGACTTTTGCGCACGTTGCAGGGACTTCAGGCAGGCTCGGCACGTCTCTGTGTGCAGTTGATCGCCTTGCACGCGCACCGTGTAGGGGGCGAAACATGCAAAATGGGAAGAACATTGAAAAATGTGGGCGTTACGAGGGACGGGTCACAGGCAGTCAAACGCATGCTCAGAAATGCGCAGAATGAGACTTATTCATGGATCCGACCGCGCAATCTCTTGTTGGGGAAATGGTCACGCAAAGCCTGTATTCTATCTGCCTCCCGAAGGCAGCTTTACAGACACTTGCCCATATGATTCACTGTGCAGAGGTGAGATTGCATGTTGGATTTAGGTGTCTGTGTATGCAGCCGGGGTTCAGATCTAACTTAGGGGTGCAGGAATGGTTTCCGGGGCTTCGCATGCAGATTTTTACCTGAATGAAGCATATTTTTATGCATGCTGTTGGGGTGCCGCTAAAAGTTACGGGGGTCACCACGCAGTGGCCCTGAGGTGCCTACCTGGTGGCGGGTGACCCCGCGCACTGTTTCCAGGGTTCATATGTTCACGCCCGAGGAGCATGCAAAGGTAGCGTTTTCTGGCTGTATTTGCTTTCCATTTTGTGCGTTTAGGGTGGATTCTGGCTGCATATAGGCTTCCTTTGCAGGAACAATTCCATGAATATGCCGAGCACGCAGAAAAACGAAAGCGCGTAGGCTCACGCAGAGTTAGTTCTCGGTGCACAGGCTTTGCGGGATTGATGCGCACTTTTCCATGAATCGGGTCCATAATGTTATGCTTTAATCATCTCATGTCTTACTCTTGTTACAAATAGTCTATGCAGTGCAAGAAACGATCACAATACCACACTTTTGTTAAAATGCATTACTTTCGGTTTTAAACACTGCAGGTACTAAAAAATCTGGCTTGGCATTTCAGGCTTGACATTGGCAGATATGGATCCTGGCTGAGCACATCGAAGGTCCTCACTGGTAGACATTCACAACAGACATTTTCTTTTAAATCAAATGTGCATGCGTGGCACCGCCCATGTGTGCGTTATATGTTGCGTCCCTTCCATGAAATTCTAAACTTTGACAAAGAAAGCAGGGGTATTGAAGTCTAAAACAAAGCATTTGCCATGTACTCGACAATATTCCTCTCCGTCTTGGAAAAAAAAAAGAATACCGCCTGCAAATGATGCTTTGCTTGTGGCATTTCTGAAATGAATGGGCCTACTTTTCTAGCAGGTGCAGGCGTGATAGAGTCCAGATGAAATCTCATACTGCGTGCGGGCTTTCATGAAGAACACCGACATGACGAAAGAGGAAAGTATGGCGGAGCTCTGGTCTTTGCTCCTGCTCCTCCTCAGCCTATCACTGCTGGAAAATGGAGAAGAGTGGTGAATGGAAGAGTGAACGCACCACGTGTCCAGTTCCCCACTTTGCCAAATATAAAACGATGCTGACACAGCTTACCCAATGTTCTCCTCTTTTAGAAAACCAATTCACTTTTCCTTTTTACTTTGTATAACTCAAGCGATGTTTCGCCCAAAAGGATGTGTGCATTTATCGAGCCATTCATTTTGAAAAAAACGTTCACCATTTGTATGATTCATTTTCTTCATAGTGGTTCTACCACTGTGTAAGAAATTCTATAAATGGTTACATGTTGTTTTGTATGGTATTTTGTGGAACTTGTATACTGCCGTCTAATAACATTTGCCTTTTTCCTATTTGCTCTGTACTGATATTTTTTATTTATTTTTTCATATGACGTTGTGGCATTGACCCGCCTTTTGCTTGCTTTCAGTAGTAACACATCAGTCACATGTCTATCTGCTGCTCCTCAGCCGTGCCCTGACAGCACTGTCCGAGCTCTGACTAAAGCAAACAAGCTCACTAGTCCACCAGTAGTATAATTAATAGCTGGTCCCTCACCTACACTAAGCAGAGCTTCTACCATCAAAGTGATGATGGCTTTGCAGAATATCAGGGTGTGGACACCTGTGGGGGCCACTTTTCACCTGCCCATCAACTGCCATAGCAGTGAATGGACATGATCACTTATTGGGTATAAGAACTGAATACTAGTAAGCTGTGAATTATATGCAGTGGAAAAAAATGTCAACACCACTATACTGTTTCTCTAGGGCCCAAAAGAAACCAACACTCAGTTGCAAATATTTTATTAGGTATACTGTTTAAAAACACACAAAAAAACATCATTAAAGTGACATGTGCTATGTAATACCTTGTACACTGTATGACATACTTAACTACTCTGAACTGTCTTCCGACCTTCTTGTAGTTTCTAGTTAGTTTCTTCTCCTCCTCACTCTCTCCACTTCCCCCTCCCCCTTCCACTCCTCCTGTAACTCTTGCACTGCAACAATTGTCGCCAGGCATAGTAATGCTACTGCTTGTGTTGTTCTCCTTGTTTCCCTTCCCTTTCTACCCCTTATTGTTCCATGCATGTGTACTATCTGTTATGATATGATAGTTTTTTTTTCACATTCTAATTTGTTTCAAGGACCTGAAAGAATGTAACTGTATTCTCCCTTGTTCCCTCCCTCCTTGAAGCGCTTTGAAACACATTGTGTATAGGCGCTATACAAATAAATCATGAATCAATCAACCAATTTCTAATAAAAATCGTATCAGCAGGTCTTATAATGACCGCTCTATCCAGTTATTCACTGTTAGTCGTACTCTTCTAATCAAGTGTACTGTACCAGCCAAATATATTCTACAATTCCTAGTTCCTAAAACAACCTAGTATACCATATGCTACCATTCACAGTGATTCTTTGCCTAAGAATAAAACAACTTAGTATATTAATTTTAAACACTGCTAAAAATCACTGTGAATGTTAGCAGTGTATAAAATGAATATATTAGGTTGTTTTTGGACCTAGGTATAGGCACCCGTGAATTGTAGATTATATTTGGTGGGTAGAGTACGCTGTTGATTAAGAAGAGTATGACTAGCAGCATTTTATAATGATTCTCTGCTAACCCTTAAACCATGACTATCGCTGGTGATTTCCTTCCTCCTATCACTGCCAGCAGTGAATATCGCTCCAGAGTCTCCTCTTCAAAACTGACATGCAACACAACAAAGGTTGGCAACAGTATTCTTCTACCCTTGTCTCCTTGGGTGAAATTATGTCTTCATCTCCTTCACTATGGTTCTGCATGCTACAAATCCTCTAATATCTAGTCTCCAGTCTCACTGCAGTAAACTATTCTCTGCACTTTTCTTCACACTCTAGTCCATGCCTACACGTGCATGCCCTCCATATGTCTCGGCATGCTTATTTCCATGACTTTGGGTTCTTCAATTCCTCCAAAACTGAAAGTTAGTGAGGCGCCCTCGCTACTTTACAACACTGCATCTGAACAAGAAGAGCATGTCTCAAAACATCGAGGCACCAGCAGCACAACCTCCATTTATAATGGACATCAGTGGCTTCAAAACCACTTTGAAGATGTCCGCCGTGTGCCCTGCCTACCCACACTCCCGGAAATACATGGCGAGGCACTCGGCAGCACCATGCACAATAATTGGCTATTCACTGCAGCAAATTCACAGGCACAGCTAGGCTGGGAGGCAAAGCCGGGCCCAGACGAAAGGCCCTGGTGTAAGGACCCTGTCTTTACCTGTCCTAGCGGGCTGGCCGGAAAGGCTGTTTCACCGCCTTCATTGAATCCGGTTTCAAATAATGCTCTACTGGCAAGCTGCAGACCATGACACCGATCAAGAAACCTTATTTATTTATTTATTTATTTCATTTGTATAGTGCGCAAACAGCCATTGGGCATTGAGATGCTGTTACTTGTGGGGAGCTTAGTTACAGGGGAGGTACAGGTGGGTAATGCAATTACATGTTGTACATTAATACATTTGAGCACAGGTTATAAATACATTTTGCAATTTAACAGGGGATGCATTCAGCAACCACAGGCGGTGGGTGTTGCGTACATCAAGCAAAAAGCGTTGTTTAAACGGCTTTGCGGAAAGCCATGAGTGATACCTCGAAGAGTAGGAGGTAGGCTGTAGAGGAGGTCCCAAATATAGCCTGCACTCCAGTCGCCCATTTTAAAGTACCAGGAGCGTTCACACCGAGTGGGATATGTGACGTATGATGAGCAAATAAACCAGCAGAGAGCTGCATTAGGGCTCTGCTCAGTGCCCATCAAAAGAGCAATACCTATTGAAGTGCCAATAACCAGACAACCATGGGCAGTAAGGTATCTATTGAGAAAACCCTACCAGCAAATGGCACGAAATGCAGATTGCTCATACACTGTCCCAGAAGAAATTCAACAGTCCTTAATTGAAGACGAATGGTGACATCACGAGGGCCCGGACAGACTCACAAATGAAAGAAATAACAATCAAAAGATGACACACAGAGATGAAACGTCATGAATGAGGACATCATGAACTTAGAAGAAGAGATGATGTTGAAATATAAAGATACTTAAGCCGTAAGCAGGATGAAGATATTCAACCAGCTAACACCTGTATATATGCTTATAACCGCGAGAAGCTAAGAAAACAGAGCAGCTTTCTAAGCCTAGTAGAGCGGAAAGCGCCACCTATATATTTACCTCAACAAAGCACACTATATAAGTGCGAGTCCACTTTATACAAAAAGCAGAATTAACTCAGGTTACTAGGGGTTAAAGAGGACAGGATTCATATTCCAGCTAAAACAAGAAGAGCCGGCCAAATTAAAACTCAACAAGAGCAACCTGTGCCTGGGAAGTCGAGGTCAGACCAAGAAAGGAATGCGGACAGTAGTTCCGGAGAATCAAAACTTAAGAACAGAGCAGCCTGCCCCGTGAAGGTCAAGATAAGGAGGCCCAGGCAGGTGGCAAGGCAAATAAGAATTAAATGCCCAAATAAAAGGAAAACTAAGCAGATTCATGGTGTGCTAGCATGTGACCAGCCGAGCGAGAAGAGGCACCTCTGCCTGGCTGTCTCGCAAACAGAAGATACCATAACTTTTCTTGACAAGAAGCTACAGTTTCGAGATCGACCACAGCCAACTAATTGACACATAGCAATGAAGTACTAATTGATGGAAGGGAGGCTGGGTGAATCTTGGGGCTCCTGCACCTGGCTGACCATTATGCGTGCTGCTAATTAAAGTGGAGATTTATGCATGGGGTTGAAACCAACCCAATCATAGTGGACCAAATAATCTAGGGTCCTATAGATAGTGGAACCAATGGGATGTCATACGTTTAGTGACGTCCACCGTAGTCATTTTTGAAGGAAGGGCTCAGGCGCCCAACTGATAATGTTTATACAATCCTCAAACTCCATTACCATATACAGACATAGCACCTATACTTAAGTTACCTTTTCCAACCAATAGAATTGCATGACAAACTTTTGAGTGTTACACATCAATGATGATGAGTTTTGGGTATAATGTTACTGTTTGCATGAAAACGTTGGGAGTTGAAGCGAGAAGGGCTATCGCATCACTGTTGATATCCATGTTTCCCCGTTTTTTGTACTTGTCATTAAATGGACTCTCCTTTGCCAAACCATTGAGTTTTCCTTATTGATTGGTGTTGGAGTGAGAGTCCTAAACCCCATCCACCTAAAGGTGCAGCTATCTCATCTTAGAAAGTAATACAGAGCAAGCTCTGACTCTATGGGCTGGTCAGGGGTATCTCGCTCTCGCAGTACACTTGGTAGCAGAGGACGGTTGGTGACCATCGATTATTGATATTGATTCAAATAAGACACCTATTGACCCTCGCCATAAAGTAACTCTAGTTCTTCGGCAATATCACAAGTCCTTTGCCATTGGGTTGAGTAGACCGTGAAGATCCCCATAGACAATGGTAGCTTAACCCAAGACTGCAGTCGGGGCCTGAAGGGACCCGTTTTCCAAACACATCCCTTGCCATTCCTACGGCAGCTGATCGGGCGAAAATCTGAGGGAGGCGGTAAAAAAGATGGTGATCCCTAGAGTCTAGAGACGAGCAATTAGAACGGTGAGTGAAGCAAAAAATTGAGTGCTTTGGCAAACAGCGTATGCCTTAAGAACAAGTAAAGGGAAAAGGTAATGTAGGAGGAGGAAACAAATGAGTCAGAAGTAGAGAAGACTGTATATATATTTACAAGGGGATAATGACTGAAGAATAATTGAATAAATGAAGCCTACTCGGGTGGACACCCGAGAAGAGAGAGGTTAACAGGGCGGACACCTGAGAAGTGAGAGGATTTGCCTTATTCCTGCGCTTTAATATAGCGGCCAGAAGAAACGTGTACCCAAAGTCCAAATAATGGGGAACAATTAGACTACCACCACGTTTAAAGACATCGTGAAAGGGGTTTGTTTAAACTCCATGAAGGGGTAAAGATTAGAGGCAGAGATATCTGTGTCCAGCTGGTGTCCGTATAGTCTGTTAAGTGTCTGTCTTACATGTTTTGTTGTGAGGTCATATGTGAAATTTTCGTTAAGAGAACTGATTAAAAAAATGTGCGCGATTCGATAGCTGAGACAAAATCGCACATGGATTGATGTTTTTTGAGCAAATTGGTAATGTAAAAAATATTTTAGTGGAAAGTGTGGATTGAGCTTGTGGTGTTTGGTGCTCGCTCATATTGTCACAAGGTGTTTGAACCACACAAAAGCGCTAACAAGTGTTATATAAGAGGAAAGAGAACAGATTTAAGCATGGAAGACATAACCCCATTAGCACACTTAGACAAGCAATTGCCAAAACACGCACCCAAGCTAAAGAAGTTTAGCACCGAGTGGGTCAAAGGTACCACCCACAAAATGTTCATGCCATGGCCACAAAATGGGTCTTTATCTAAAGCTGTCTTACAACATATGACAACATATTTGCATATCACATATAGAGGCAAGAAGCTAGAAAAACGCCTTGCTGTTCTAGAACTTTGGAAGATGTATGAGCAGACAAAGGAGGAAGAGCCGCCAGCAGATTGGATACTAAATGTATCCACTGAGGTGGGTGAGACGCCTACCACACCACCTGCCAGCCTGAAACAACAATTGAAGGAAGTAAGGATGAGAGATTATACCCGTTAAGGGAACTCAAGGCAGCCACGGGGTACAGCAACCCCAAATATGAGTCACCTACATATAGTAGTGACAAAAATCAAGGGAAGGATAAGGACAAGAATCATGCCTCCGCAGTCCCAAGGGGCAAGGGGAGACGCAAAGATGAAAGAAAGGATCAGGCACAGAAAAGTGCACCTCTCGACAAGGAGAGGAAAAGAAGTGGAAAGGAAGTGAAGACAGAACTGATGAGATAGCATTTGCAAAAGACGAGTGGATGGGAGGACAAATCTTATTGAAACTCGATGGGAAAGGAAGTGATGATTTGAGACAAAAGGAGAGGTTAGATGAGGCACAGAGAAAGGGTAAAGAGAAGGAGTTAAGAGACAAAAGGATAAGAAGGAAAGATAGACTAAGGCGAGAACAGCTATATATCGCGAAGAGCAAGAAAAACAGCTTGATCGCAACCCGAGAGCAGCCTATGATCAAGACACACAGAAACAGCAAAGGTTACAAGAAGAGCAAAGGGTACGTAAAAAAAGGACAAGGAGATGAAGAGAGGAGGAAATTCGAAGTGCAGATGAACGTAGAAATGAAAAGAGAAGGGAAGAAGATAGGGTCAGAGAAGAGGTGAGGAAGCGCAAAGAATTTGATGGCGATATCGAACATAAGCGGAGACAGAGAGCATGCAATCTTCAATATTTGGAAAGGATAAGTTAAAAAACCTGATCCAGTTGTAGACTGGGAAGACATTGAAGAATTCTTTCCTGCGTACTATTCAATACCAGGCACGTCTAGGGCAAATATTGAAGATGACTTCGACACCAGAAGCATCAGGGAAACGATAGATAGAATATATGATGAAATGGGGCTGGAACAAAAACCCCAAGGAGAGGGGGAGGACGAGCACTTGGAAAGCACTCAGCTGTATGACAGTAAGGATGTCACCAGAAGTAGTGAGAGTAAGAAACTGTCCCTAGACAGATTAGAAATCAGTAGAAACGATGAGGACACAAGGAGTTGCATGAATTGGGAACAAACCATGCCCGACTCCGAAGGGGAGGAGCACAAGGCAAACGAGGAAGGGAGATGGCGTGAAAGACGGCTCCCAAGGGAAAGAGGGATACAATGGTAAGACACTAGCGAGTCTGCACCGAGGGCATCAGAGTCAGCCACACAGTCTGACCGACATGAAGGAGTACCTCATGGTCAGAGGGGGGTGTTGTCACCGCCCTATGAAAACAGACTAAGGACATTGCCAGGTAGACGGCAATACGGGAATATTACCCTTGCGATAGATAGAACTATGAGAGAAGAAAAAGAGGGCTGCACATTCCAATTTACGCTACTAGAAAAGGGGGAGCAAGACCACAATATATTCCATGGCCACACATGGATTGAGAAAACTTGAAAAACAAGCTTCCAATGCTGACATCGGGAGCCAGAAAATGGGTACATGAGTTAGAACAAATGACAGGGGGAAACACGTTAGCTATAGGTGACATTAAAGGTCTCCTGATCGCCATACTTGATGAGAGAGCGGACGATGTGTGGACACGGGCAGGCTACCCCGGTGTGACCACAATTAACACTGCGCATGATGGAGCGCCATTTAACAATTGCAGAGCAGCAGTATGGAAAGCACTATGAGTACCTTACCCAGAAACTTCCGATATGGGAGCTATAATGACTCGAAAAATGGAGGAATCCGCTAATTTATATCCAGAATTTCCAAGATGCGTGGGTGTTCGAAATGCATTAATCTTAGACTAAATCAATACCAGTGTTTTACCATATATTGTGCCAAGGGTTGCCAGAAGCAGTGCAGAAACAACTCAAGAAATTGGTAGGAGTTGAGGCTAAGTGTTGGGCTGAAATACAGTTGACTATCGCGCATTACTGTAGACTATTGCAAGAAAAGAATCGTAAAAAGGAGACAACTCGAAAAGGTGAGGAAGCAAAGCTGCTGCAAAAGAAATAATCAAAGTATACTCTTGAAGGAGCCATGCTAACTAACGCAGCTGAACAAAACATGCAGCAGGTGGCAAGTCCACAACAGAATAATCAGAGTAATGTAGGGTTTTACTCACGGGGAAGAGGATTTAGAGAAAGAGGATGGCAGAGCAATCAGGGAGGTTTCCAGAGTAATAAAGGAGGCTTTCAAAACATGCAAAATAGCAACCCAGATATGTCAAACGGACAAAGCATATGACCACTGCCAGTATGTTGGCTGTGTGGAATGACAGGGCATTTGGCACGCACGTGCAGAAGTCAAGTTATGATGCAGAACAGCCAAGGAATGGGAACAGGCATGGCAAATCGACCTGCAGTTTTACAACAGGGCATTGCACAGAATCACACGATGCAGCAGCAAGCGCCAGGAGCACAACAAGGGGCCAACCACAAAACATGGGGAATTTTCCACATGGACAATCCCAACAGGCATCATTGCAAGTGTCACACACGATGAGCACAGGGCAGGCCCAAAACCCTGGAAGGGGAAGCAACACTAGGAATGGGGAAAATATGCAAGTTGACAGTGAACCAAACTTCTATATGAACTAGGACAGCTCACTGGGAACTCTGATGTGCTCTATCCTATCAGTGACACCAGACCCTCATAGGGAACATAGGGTGGATGTCATTATAGGGGATAAAGAATATTCCTTCCTAGTGGACACGGGTGCAGCATGCTCGTGCATTGAGGAAGGCAAGTTTACCTTGTCCAGCGAGGCCATAGATACTTAGAGTTTTACAGGAGCTCACAGTCGAGTTCCCTTTACAGATGCACTCCCAGTCTCCATAGGAGAGTACGAAATTAATGTACCTTTATTATATTCACGTCAGACCCCAGTAAACATTTGGGGTCGAGACTTAATGACAGAGTTGAACATGACAATTTCGGTTACGGAGGAGGGCATAGTATGCTCCATTCCAGGAATGCACTATTCAAATGTATGCAAAATGATTAGAGCATACTCAGGACACATAGCTATGAGGGCCATACCATTGGAGCCAGAAATGTTCGCATATGGCATGTTTGTGATTATGGCAGGATTGCCAGGCCTTGCAGACAGAACCATGAGAACCCCAGATGGGTTTCTATTTACACCACAAATACCTACGCATGAGGAGGAGGGACAAGTATTTCCCTTGATGATACATACAGCAGCAGTACGAGAGAAAGTAGCATTGGTTGATGGGTACGATGATGAAGGCAGACAATGGTGTGTGATTATTCACCATCAAAGAAGGATATCGAGTGACTGACATCACCAATGATGACCTGTTTGAAGAGCAAGCAGACACGGAAGATACGATGGTGGAAGTAAGTCTCACCCTTTGTGTAAAGATGATTAAAAGAGAAGTACCACAGAGAATGTTGTTGGCACTAAAACGTACGGAGTATTTTGATGATGATATAGCTAAAGTGCCTGTCTCAGTATGGACTACAGGACCCTATGATGTATGCCTCTTGAAGGGGGTGGGAGAAGTGAAAATTACACTAAAACCAGGAGCAATTTTACTGAGAGTCCGACAATATGCCATCTCCAGAGAGGCAGATGAAGGGATTTTTAAAACAGTTTGTGCTATGATGGACCAGGCCATCTTGGTGACGTCAGAGTCACCATGTAACACAGCCCATTTTTTTTATATATTAAGAAATCAAAAGGGGGGTCTTGGCGTTTAATCCAGGATTTAAGGCCAATAAATGACATTGTTGAAGCCGAGTTCCCTCTAGTCCCTAACCCATCAACAATCCTATGTAATATACCCATCGAGGCAAAATATTTCACAGTGATTGACTTGAAAAATGCCTTTTCTCAATACCGTTACACCGTGACTCACAAGATCTGGCGTCATTCACGTCAGACAAATGCATCTGAAAAGCACGAGGCTGCCTCAGGGGTACTGTGAGTCTCCGTCTATTTTCAATAGAGTCCTGCAGATGGATTTAAGAAACTTTGCATTAGAGAGTATCGTCTTGCAGTATGTGGATGCCATCCTAATCTGCAACACTACAGAAGAACAATGCAGGCACAATTCTGTTCAGCTACTGACTATACTGGCTTAGAGGGGTTATAAAGTTGACAAGGAAAAGTTACAATATTGTCAACAGGAAGTGCTGTACATGGGCCAGCTAATCTCACATGAAGGCAAAAAGGTGACCCAAGAAAGGGCTGAAGCCATATTGAACACAGCTTGGCCACACACAATAAAGCAAATGCAGAGCTTTCTAGGCCTGTGCAACTATGTTAGGGCATGGGTTTTCAATTACAGCTCTTATACTAAGCCTTTACGTCAGGCCCTAAAGAAGGCCCAAGTGAAAAAGGAAAATATTGCATGGTCTGAGACAATGGAGATAGGATTTACTGAACTCAAGAGAGCAATTTGTACAGTTCCACTTCTCAGAATTCCCAATTATGCCGAGGAATTTTACCTTTTTTCACACACAAATGGTGGCGCTATGACGGCAGTACTCTCTCAAAGAACCTCCTTGCGGTACAAACAGCTTGCATACTACAGTGGAAATCTGGACCCATTAATGAGAGGCCACTTCCCAATGCGAACAAAGTTTAGCTGCCACAGCATTCGCCATAGTGAAAGCTACAACTATTGTGATGGGATGCTCCATGACGTTGTACATCGAGCACTCAGTATTTTCCATTCTAGAGAAACCAAAGGACACATTGACATCTCAGAGAGATACAAAAGAATCAAATGCTTCCACCACAGGCTGAAATAAATTAACTCATCAATAAACTTTCTCATAATCGAAGACTGTCCATCTATTGTCTGGAGAACAACCGATATATTAACATTCCTTTGAGATCCAGCAAAACACTGAACATTTGAGCCATCTTTTAAATAAAGTAATTATTTTAGTCGCACTCCACGCGACCGGACAGTGCATACATTTTTTACGTCAAGGAAAGAAGGTATAATCCTGAATCTCAACAAAGACAGGACAAATCTCCCTGTCACCAGAAGACAGTAGATGGGCCTCATTCCGAGTGGGGCGGTAATGGATAACTGTCTGACATTTTCACTGAGGGGTCCTGTGTTTATGATATGTTATGCTGGTAAATGGATGTTCCTTTGTATGGTTTTATTTTTATGTGTCAGGGGGAATTGTTTGTGAACTATTTACATGTGTCAGAGTGCACTTTGCGACAGTTGTGTCATATGTTGTGGATTTATTTGTGACTTTTTGCATTCCATGGTGTTGTGTGTCGGCCGTGTGACATGGCTTTTGGGAGGGTTTAGGTGACATACCAGTATTTTGATATGTTGTTTTGCATGGGGTTAGTGGCATACTACATCTTGAATGTGTGCCTTTTGTTCACACAGGCTTGTGTTGATTTAAGTAGCTAGGGATGTACATAATGTAGCACTTCCAAGGTAACATTCTCAGGGTGGTAAGGTTGTGACAGCTGATTGTCCCTTTGTCATCATCGATTGTCACCTGGAATGTGCCAGGCCTGTGTGCAACCGCAGGGGTGGGATTTTAGGTAAAAAAGTGTGCCACAAGCTGGGTACGGGCGTAGTGGGCGTGCATGTGGTTAGGGATGTTGGGGCATCACCATGTCCACCGGTACATCCCGCTGTGTTGTAACATTGTGCAGGACACATGCCGCCACAATGATCTTGCACACTACTGGTGAATATAGTAGCTGTCCACCGGAGTGGTCAAGGGAGCGGAAGCGTGTCTTTAGCACTCCAAATGTGCCCTCCACTATGGCCCTGGTTGCAATATGGGCTGTGTTGTATCTTACCTGGGGTGGTGTGGTGGGGTTCCGTATTGGCATCATCATGTAGGTGCTCAGAGAGTAGGCACTGTCCCCTGTGGCAGTGACGATGGTTGTCATTAGTTGGGTTTGTCAATTTGTCTGTGTGTGACATGCATGCATGTGCACAGGCATTTGTACTCAACAATGAGCCATATGTTGCCATGCCTCCCAGCTTCCAGGTCCTGGTTTAGGGGTGACATTCTGAATATGAAACTATCACGTGTGGACCATGGATAGTTGGCATAGACAGAGGTAATGATTCCCTTGACATCACATACAACCTGCACATTGATGGAATGCCAGTGCTTCGATTGTGATAGATGTGCTCAGTGGCCCTAGGTGGACAAAGTGCTACATGGGTGCAATCAATTTCACAAAGCACTTTGGGGAGGTGTGACACCCCATAAAAGTCCTGGACCATGGCCTGCATTTCTGCAGGTGTTCCGGCAATGAATATGTGCCTGCGGACTGAAGAGTATGCAGTCATGATTGCCAACACTGTGACTGCATGGGCTGTGAGACGCCCCTAACTATGGCTATTGTCTGCTGAAATGACTCAGTGGTCAAAAAATGCAGTACATTGAGCACCTTTCCCAAGGGGCTCAGTGCTTGGGAGCAAAGGGTGGGTGATGTTAGGTCATCCTCCCACTCAGTGACCAGGTCTAGGATGATATGAGGTGGAAACCTATACCTGCCAATGACCTGGTCATCAGGCATCCCAGACAGGCTCGTCATGGTTAAACAAATGTGCCGCCTGGCTATCCTCCTGTGGTGTCCCACAATCACTGCTGCGAGGAATGGTGCATTCATCGTAGCTTTATACGTGCGTTTTTTTTGTTTGTGTGCACTTTTATGCATTGGTTTTGGTGCGCGGGGGTGCTTACGCCAGCTTTCGTGTGGCGTACATGTTTCGGGTTTGTGCGTCTTTTGCTGCGCGCCAGTGAGCCCTGTTTGATTCCATGAATACTTGTTAGCGCGCAAGCTCCCGTTTTCAGCGCACATTTATTCCATGAATCACCCCCTTTGTCTTTGTCCTACTCTCTTAGTAATCCTATCCATACCCTGATAACTTGTTTCAAATTCTCTGTGAATCCTGTCCTTGATCTCTAAGCATAGCGCCAGTCTTCTGCTCATTTCTGCCTTGCATAGATCCTTAGTCATATATAAGTAATTCTCACTTAGAGCTGAATGCGGGGTGAAAAGAAGTTGCAAATTAACCTTGGAGCGTACCATGTCTTTCTTTAACAATCTTGTCTTGATAATCTTGTTTAAGTACAACTTGTCCTTTCCTTTTTCAACCGATTTTCTCTTTTAACATGCTTTATTTTACCAAAACCGCATCTCTTTTTACATTGATAATCTCATCCAGGTATTCAACTGTAGTCACTCTTTCACTTCACCCTATTTTCCCTGTGATGTGCATCCATCACCCAGCCTGAAAACTGCATTCCGATTCTATCTATTTCACTAGTTTATTATTTTTTTTTTTTACTGTTTTGACATTTACAAATGAACAAGTGTAAAATGCAACTTTGCTGCACTGTTGTTTTACTTTCAAGTTGCTTTCTGAATTGTATACCCTTTGTTGATACATTACCTTGTAGTTGCTAGTGATATTTTATCCCTGATACTCTGATAATTCATATGTAACTCTGTGATTCAACTGCACATTAATTTAATTAATTATTTGTCAATTATCAGTGTCATTTTATGCAATTGCAAATGGTTTTAAAAAGTGCTCCTATTCATGTGTGTTTTGGATATGTTCTTGTAGGAGGTCAACCAAGTGTATTTCAGTAGTGTGCATTGTAATTATCACCCCATTGGCGATTGCTGCCCAATATTCAAACTGTGTGATTTTCTTTGAACTTAAAATAAATAAATATTGTATTCCCACCAACCGGCCTGGTTCATGGTCTATTGTGGTCTGGGGTATTTGTAAAAGGGGGTGTGATATGGGTTGGGTTCCAACAGCTTGACTTTGTAGAAAATAAAGAAAAAGTATTCTAATTGAGCGCTACATCTTAGGCTAAGGGCAAGAGTCCTGGTCAGGTGTGATGCCCGACTGGAATCCTTTACATCTGGCAGGCAGATTCATAATTTGTAGGCCAGGTAACAAGGGTGCCAGTGAGCTTACCAGCACCCTTGTTTCCGGACCGGTAAAGTTATAATGATGCCAATTCTTGCATTAAAACTAAATTTATATTTGAGTATATAAACAAGAAATGTCTGTGATCGGTAGAGATGTATTTTCTTTCATCAACAATCACCTTATCTCTTATAACACATGGAACTCTATTAGCAGAAAACGTGGAACATAAGTTTGAGAAAAGATGCTAAATATGGTGTTTTCTATTGACTTAGTTATAAGTATAGAAATGAATTGACCTTTCAGGCATACAGAATTATATGAAGCTCTGAGTTGGCTTTGGCAATTCTGGGTTGTTGTCCAGTGAAATTTTGACAAACCACTTCATGCTCCTTGTAGCTAACAAATGTTCAATGGGCATTTAAGCAGCTTCACCCATTGCAGTGGAGGGTGAGTAAGGTGCAGACCGGTTTCAATTCACTGCAGCAGACAATCTACTTAAATCCGAAACACAAACACACCACCCTATGAGTCTCATCAACTGCCAAGTATTGCTTATAGAGAATGTAATGTTTTGTTCTTAATACAGAGCCAGACAAAAAGAACAAGATGGCAGTATTATATGAATAGCTGAAATAATTGACTGTGTGTTTTGAGAGCAGACACCCAAAAAGTAGTGTACCTGTTGTTATTGATTGTCAGGTGTATTGACCCACGTTTGAGTCATTAAGCTGCAACATTTGGTGCTGTGGGCTTAGAAAATCCAAGATGGCCAAAAAGCCCACATGTGCTCCAGAATCCAGGAGAACCGCGTAGTTTGTGTGCACACCAAAATGGTCGCCTAACCTTCCACCCACCAGTGCGAGCGTGATGGACCAGGGGTGCCATGAGTGGAATGTGTGCCAAAGGAAAAACAGCAGTGCCTGTTAGCTTAAAAAGCCCTTTGAAATCACCTTGGTTTCTCTGAATGCAAGCTAAAAATGCCTATGTCAAACATTGCAGGATATTCAAAAATCTCACTGAACACCAGCAGACATTTGGCAGAATGAAGATTTGTGTGCATACAAAATCTGGAAAGAAAAAGAGCCCAAAACAATGTTCATAACAAAACTGGCTGAGCTGTGGAGGTCAGCAGCTTAAGTTAAACTGAACTGAAAACCACTAAAATCGAAATGTTTAAATTAAATGAGGGACCTACTTTTGAGTGTCACATAGTTAGTAGCTGTTGAAATGTCATATTTTTGAACTTAGAATCAGCACTCTAGCTCCATGTGTAAAAATTGTCAGTTTGATTTGAATGTAGAAAACTGGGAACAAAAAGTGTCATTTAGCTGAAACCTGGCTTAATGAAACTGGATTCTGCCTGACAACTACCCCCGACAGGAGTTGAAACTGGATCAACAGCTGTGTTCCCAGGCCTGGCTGCATTCTGCTGCCCCCACAAAAAGGAGGTGACACCTCCCTGAGTGAATTACCTGGGGACTGCAGGAAACTGAACAATGGACTCAGGCAAATGTTATATTGGGGGGGCCGTAAAGTGGCTTCCTCTTGGGAGAAGTGGGAGGAGAAGTGCCTGTGAGAGCCAGCTGAGCTTGGGGGAAGTGGATAAACCAGTTCTTCCACCATGTGATGTGGGAAGCCACACCCCTTTTTGACCAGGGCATAAGTTAAAAATATAGATAACTCATAGTGCGGACTGGTCAAAATTATATAAGTAATATCATTATTCTTGTGATTTTTCTGTGCACATTTTAAGAGGCATTAGGACCCTGTGGTGTATTCTGGGGGGTTGCTAGCGGAAAATAGGGTCTCACTCCAAATGTCTGCATGTTAAAAATCTGACACTTCATCAATTAATGTCCATACTCCTTGCGCACATGTGTGTAATTTTTGGTAAATGTCCGATATTGGTAAACCAGTCAAAAAGCGCAAAATGTTGTCATTTTTTAATGCAAGCCCCCAGGAAGATCAGAGGTGGACAAGCATGGACCATAAGGAATATATAATGTGTACATGTAATTTCAACAAATTGTGTATCTGGGAAATATGTATTTGAATCAAATATAGATTTGTGGGCAAACTGACCAGGGGAGGATCCTCTGACCCATAAACAGACCTCATCATGATGACAATCCATTTCCTTCCCCCAATCATGGGAGAGGGGAGAATTGGGCCAATGACAAGTAGAGAGGGGCAGGCTTAGCTAGGCCCAGGCACACACCCATTTTCAAAACACATAAAAGGAACATTGAAACCCAGGTAGAGAAATTCAATTCCATTTTCTGCGGGACGCTCTGCTGGGAGACTCCAGACTTAACATCCATCAATCTTCAGAGACCAGAAATTTACTTCAGAACTTAAAGCAAGGGCCTAAACCCACAAACTGAGAACTCTTCTCAGCAGGCCTCAGCATCCTTAAAATCATTTGCAAACTATTCCACAGCCGGGCGAGCTGTCTGAATTCTTTGCCAAGAACCCTTGCCAGTACCCAGAAAGCAGTGTTTCATCCAGAATCCACTTGATCCGGACCGGAAAGCAGAGCAGTATCCAGAACCAGAGGCCGCTGTATCCAGAGAGGCTAGACCAGCAGAGCAGAGCTGACCCAGACCGCTGTGAGCAGAACCAGAGATCCGGATCACTGTGAGCAGAACCCGTGCCTGATTGACCCGCTGAGCATACACAACCGCCGCCGGACGTGTTGACCAGATCTGTGACGAGGCCTAGTTCAAATTTATATTGTGAGTACCTAGCAGAACTGTGCAGAACCAATCTCTTAGTTAAAATAATCGAATTCAAGATATTTTAACCTAAGTAGAACTGCCTCCTAGAAATCGCGTCATCTGTCATTTTTAAAGCTGCACAACTGTCACCTGTCAATTCTGCAGCTGCAAGATGTCACCTGTCATTTTGAGTTTTACTTTAAATCCGAAAATCTACCTTTATTAAATCGTCCGTATCTCTAGAACCGTTCGGGCTAGGATCGAAATTTCTTTAAAGCTGTGATTCTAGGCTTTCCAATGAACCTAGAACCGACTTCCTACTCCCTATACTTTTTCGGCAATCGCGATTTACGCACTTGCGAAATTTACCGCGATTTGCGATTTTGGCTCAATTTCTCCACTTGTCAAAAAAGCAGCTCCATTCTTTCCTTTGTTAAAATCTGTTTGCAACCTGGTAGTTACGCATAGAGCATTGCTAAAGTGAGCCTAAACTAATATAAAGTATCTCTCCCTAACCCTGAACCTCCTGCAGGGAATTAAAATCAGTTAGCACATTTTCCCATACATTGCCATCACATTCAAAGCATTTTGGGCCTGTGTTTCCAACCTCTACCTGTTTTCCTCTGAGCTTGCTCTAAGCTTGCTGGGGGGGACTGCATATCGTATTGCATTTTGTTGGGATTCTTGAAGACTGTGTGCTCTCCTTCCATTTCTTACATTGCATAGGGGGGGAATGAATTGTCAAGAAAAGTGATTACATTGTCTTTTGTTGAAGCCATATCAAGATATTTTCTGTACTGCATTTCATTCATCATTGCATTTCCTTGAACCATATAAAGCATTCTTTCCCACCTTATTCTTCTGTTCCTATTCATAAGTTACCTCTTGCTGATTACTGCTCATATTTCACAAGTGTAATATCCATTATCAATTTATTTATAGAAGTGTCATATATATATTGTTTACATTTTCAAATAAACCTTTTAATTTTTAAAACAAACCTACTTCTTGGCTCAGTGGGGTCAGGGGGGTGTCTAAGAGAGGGGTGTTATATAAGGGTTGTCATCCAGAGTACATGAACTGGACCTAAAAATATATCAATAAGGGTTTCCCTCAGCATCCCAGACTAGGCATTGACTTAGCTGTAGTGTTGAAGTGAAGCCGCTAAACATGATGCGGTTTGTGTTGTCCATATGTGATATTGCTAAATCACGCCTGAAATGTACTTTCTGTGATTGCATAGCTGTTGTGCACTACAAAAGGCCATATACATATTTATCTATCTGATGGTGACCTTCTCAACATTTGCTTCTTCCATTTTTTTTTTTTTTTTGGAAAACCATAAACTGGACATTGCAGACTCAATAGTTTATCTAGGAACAAGAATTAACAGAAATGTAAATGAACAAGGTCAATACACTCTAATTAGAGAAAAACTAAAACAAAAAAAAATCAAGAACGAGCTCTCCATCGTAGATATGGGGCATATTCCATGTTGCCAATATTAACCTTTTTCAAGCAGAAAGTAGTGGCAGTGGTGACTTATGGCGCCGAGTGTCTTCTAAACCTACGATGGGAAACTTGGGACATGGTTGAAGCCCATGTCTGGCGGAAAATCCTAAGACTCCCAAATTGCCTGTCCATTTCAACAATAAGGTATGAACTCAGGCTCCAGTCAATGAGGTCGATAGTCCTGTGGAAAAAAGTGTCTATCTATAGGAAATGTACTCTCGACTCACCCCACCCCCCCCCATTTGAGATTCTAGCAAAAACAATGGTGAGGAAGCAAGATCCAAACATTCAAGTGTGTAAAAACGAAATGCCAGGAGATTCTATTGTATTATAAAATCAAAGTAGAGACATTAAGAACAAACCCAGACAAGGCAAAGAGAACAATGCGAGAGCATGATTGGGATGAAACCAGCACGCTAAAACAGGCAAACAAATTGTGCCACAATATTATCTGGGAGCGGAAGGCAGTCAATGACCCACCTCCATATTTGAGGAAATGTCCTTCTTCCCGGCTCAGGGATCTGTTGATACAATGTAGGTTAAACATTCTTCCGACTAAAGACGTACAACTTCAAAGAAAACAGATCATACATATTGAAGCTGGATGTAGACATTGTGGAAATGCCGACATAATGGAAACAATCACGCACTTGTTATTATCTTGCCCAAAGCTCTCCGCCAAATGAGCAAATACTTGGGAAACTATGCCTGCTTCATTAACCCAAGCACTGAGGAGGAATATTAGGAAAGGCTGTTAACAGTGGCAACATTGGAAGAACGCTTGATGCTCTCAAATTCATAGAACAAGTCCTACGACTGAACATTGAGTAAAGTGTGTCTGTCTTGCCTACAAAATAATTTTCAGGGTATAAGAGGATAAGAGGACAAACTAATCATGCCCATCAAATTGACACCGGGGACTTAATTGTTGAAGTGCGTACTGGATGTGGGATTTCTGAGGCTGGAAACAATGTTAAAGGTTTAAAATATCTTTTTGTAACCAAAAAAAAAAAAAACTACTTCAATTAAAAAAAAAACTTGCATGCTCTAGCAGCAGCCATTTTAAATGTAATATTTGTATTAAATCTTTATGAATCACAACATAGAAAATGTTTGTGAGCATAGATTAAGCAGTCGTACACAAACATTTGGTGCACGTTGCATCAAAAAGCTCCCGCCCCATACAAATCCCTCCCCTATTAGTGCAAGAATGCGTGGTATGTAAACGTCACAGAATAAGTGTAGGAAAATTCAATAAAGTGTGTCCAAATTCTGTCTCGAAAGCCCATATTTGTGAGGCGCAAGAGGTTCCTGGTATCTGAGAACAGTATTATGTTTGCACCATTACACAGATCCATGATACTCACTGTGTGCCAAGCATTGGTTTGTCGGCTGTGTATCTTTATGGGAAACTGAAGGAGAGTAAGGCCCTCAGACTAATCCAAGGCGCAGTGCTATGTACGTCCGAGCCTGTCAGTGTGCGCACGTGATGCAACTGTGTAATGGTAGGTCTTATAAGAGGATGAGTTTGAATTCGTTTTGGGAGATGTTTAGGTGCTATAGCTAAAACGTCTGGTGTTGTGAATGGGTGGCGTGTCTGACTTCGAAGGCCCTCCAACAGGCAGTGTCCTCAGTGTTCAGCCATTGTTTAGTCCAGGTGACTTGTGTTGCAAGGTAGTAATCCTTCTATGATGAGAGTGCTAATTTATTCAGGCATGCTTTCTTAACCCTCCAAAAAATGTTGCTATGGATCTATCCAGATCATCAAATAAGTGCTTTGGTGGGGCTGTTGGGATCATACTGGCCAGGTAAATAAGTTTTTGGCATCAAGTTTATTTTGATAGCATTTGTTCTGCCGGTCAATGAAGGCAGTATTGTCTGTCATTTTGAGTATATTTTGCATATCAGTAGAGGGTCATTCAGATTGACTAAGGAAGAAAGGCATGCGTTCATCTTTATCCCCAAGTATTTGATGTGCTTACATCCTCACCTGAATGGCATGACTCCACCTGCGCCACAGAGTAGGTCTGGCTGTAGGGGCATGATCTCTGACTTCTCCCAGTTAACATTATAGCCAGTGATGGGGCCAATGTCAAGCAAAACAAATCGCGTTCTGGGTATAGAGGATGAGCAATTACTAATGTGTAGCAATATATCATCAGCATAAGGGCACACTTTTTGATACGCGTTACCTTTCATTATACCCACCCAGAGGGCGACGGAGTGTGTTGGTGTCTCCTGTATCTCCTGAATCAGTGCAGTCTCTCTACACTCTCTACTATGCTGCAGGAGGTAGAGTCCGCAAAAACCCTGACACCCGCCGGAGCTGAGGCAGATTGCGACAGCGTGAGTGTCCTGGTGTCTCTTATATCTCCTGAATCAGTGCAGTCTCTCTACACTCTCTACTGTGCTGCAGGAGGCAGAGTCCAGGGTCGGATCGGCACCTCGGCCTTTCGGCCTGTGGCCGGGCCGAAATCGTGCCTGGCCAGTGGGGGCCAGTTTCTGGCCATACCTGGCCAGTTTGGAAGAAAAAAAAATTGAAAAGAAAATATATTCTTTTGTTCAAATATATATATTTTTTCTCAAAAAGCCTTTCATCCTTCTTAGGTTGATAAATGAGTACCAACACAGGTTGGGTGATATTGTATGCATATTTGTTCTATAAAAAAAACATATTATCATTTGGCCTTGGACGTCTGCTTGGATTCACAGTAACTTAGTGTACTTAGGAACAATGCTATTTGATGCCACTTCCTGTTTTGTCAAGGGCTGAAAAGTCGTGTTGCATCGCTTCCCAGGATGTCACTTTGGGGTGGGGTCAAATGACATCACTTCCGGCAATGTCATCAGAGGTCAAGGGTCGTGAGGCGAGGGGTGGGCCACTTTTTTTTGGGTGACTGGGCCTATTTCTTATCCCAGTCCGACCCTGGCAGAGTCCACAAAAACCCTGAAACCTGGTGGAGCGCCGGGCTATAGTACGGCTGGAGAACGTGAAACCACTGCCGATCACTCTGCTTGGCGATCATCGAGTCCCATTGGGCCACACTGCTGTCTACTGAATGTGAGCACCAAGTAAGCGCTCTAATAGCTCAGCGGCTCATTTTGTTCTGAAGCGCCATTAATGAAGGTGACCTTGATTATTTTTGCTCCATCTGATCAGCTCTGCCCTACCAGTAAGCAATTCTACGCTATCTACTGATTCGTACATAGCATGCCCAAGCGCTGTGCTCCGACGGCCATTACAGCCGTTATAGCCAAACGCCTTGCACTGTGGAAGAGGCAGTTACGTTCCAATCAAGTGCAAAACCTTATTGTTATGGAAGAGGAAGCCTGTAAATCCTTTGTGACCAACACACAGACTTTGGATAGTGAGCACAGGGCGGAGCCTTCAGTGAATGACATGGGTAAAAACCACCCCTGCTGCTTTAAATGAAACTCCCAGGGCTATGACGCCACCCATTCGGGGCTGCCCCCAACAGACTCTCAATCTAGCCGATACACTGGCTGCAAAGAAATCGGCCTTGAAGATGACAGATTACTTCCCCATACAGACTAATGCACACAAAGAGAATAATGAGCCCCTAACAGATCTGCGGGTTGACCTAACCACTGATCCCATCCTATTGTCGAAGGGCCATGGATACAGCATTCAACTAGTTCCTGGCACTCTGACCAGACAGAATGCCTTCCCAGGGACTCTCAGACATCAACCCCCCATGGTTCAATATGTCCGCACAAGAAGGCAGTGTCCACAGTGTTACTAGCTTGAACTTTTTAAAGAAATCTTAATTTCCCGACTTACTAAGATCTAACAAATCAGAAGAAGCCTGTGAAGTGGCTGAGGAAGGAAACCATCAGTCATTAGAATTTGAACACAGCAACTCCTCTGGCTTGAAGTTTTCCATTCTGGAATCCATGCTGACCTCACTCTTGGAAAAAATCGAAGGCACTGTTGCCATATTAGACATGCTGGAACAAAAGGTGGACATAATTGCTCACCCTGTCGATGAACTCCTGAAACCATCTTACCCGCTAGCAAGAACTTCTATGACAAACTTTAAAAACAGCAACATTATTCTTGAAACTTTGAGAGAGATGACCACAGCGATCACCAAAGCCCCAACTCAATCTCAGCCTACCATAGATGCTCCAGTGGAATTTTTTGCCAGGGCCAGAAGCTAACATTTGGTATATGAGGAAGAAAAAGAAGAATGTTAAACAGGCAGTAAGCCATAAAAGAAATAAAAGTTGCCTGCGGCTGAGTTGACAAACATTATCGCACCTCGAACACAACTCTGAAGCAGTGGCTAAAACCTCCAACTCAACAGAGATAAGGGGTCCTTCCAACTGCGCAGTGACTTTTACGCCCGAAGTGGAGGTGATGGATGAGACTGCTGCTAGCCACTGTAATATCCTTAAGACAATTGCAAAGCCTGCCTTGGGCTCTGATATAAATATCTCTGCTGTAGACATTATGATTCCAGAAGCACCTCAAGACCTTCCTCTTTGCTTCTGCTTTCTCTCCTCCTCTCCCCTGCTGAACTCCTGACTGAAACTGCACTGGTCACTTGGCTCCCCTCTAATATCGGACCATGCCCCCACTCGCGTCAGCTGCACACCTGCACTGCCTCCCAGGCAACCCCTGCACTTGAGGGCTGTTTCTGTATCCCTACAGTCCCTCCCAGCTCCTGACACTTGATGTATGCACTCATCCCTGCAATTGCCGCAAGCTTGCCGCACTTAACCTATTGTTTGTATGTATTCTATTTATTTTGTACTGTTGATCCTATATACTGCACTGCCCCCTCCCACTGCCCCCGCACTTTCCCTTTCCCCCTCCCCTGCACTTGTCGATCTCAATGACACCTGGCCTAGTGAGATTGTTGTCTCTGTCTTCCTTCTGTTCCCCCTCCCTTGCCTCGTCGCGCTATGAAACACTTGTGTATAGGCGCGTTGTAAATGCCATAGCATTTCATATCATATTATGAGGCCCACACAATCAAGTAATACAATGTGTCTTCCTATGCCTGCATTTTGCCCATGTGACACCCCCGTGACTAATTCAACTTTACATCCTGAGGTGCAAAACACATTGAATCCACTTGGTCTGACCAGCCATGAGGAGATGGGTAAGGAGAGTAATGTTCATGCCTGGCAACAAAATCCAACACACAGGCACAAGCCCCTTTACAATAAAGCCCTATGGATACAAAGTCTCTTCCAGAAGTGTCAGAATGGTTATTTAAACCATTCATGGTTGCTAACTTTATTTCATGCAATCGTCCCTCTGTCGCATATCAACAGCAGTGACATTAGGATTGTCGGTATGTGAGAAGATGCCTCACATGTCACTTCAGTCATACATTTTCATTCGGAAGAAGTTCTGGGATATAGCATTGAACAGCAAGAGGCGCTCTACAAGAATGGGAATGAATTTCTAATAACTGAAGTCCACAATCCCTGTGAAGGCAAATACAAAAACATCTGCATGCTGGCTCATATAATTGATAAATCTACGGAACACATATGAAAGAAAGAAAGGAGCCAGTGTGATGACTCAAATTGGCAATGGCTGGCAACACTGGTGTAATCACAAGGGGCACTTTGTCCCTAACTACAGCACCAATCTACCATTTCTGTCCCTAACCTGGAACACTAGGGGCAATGCCCATCTATCTATGAAGTGTGAACTGTTTGACTACATCAAGGGCTTAAGTCTCATCATATTACAGGAAACCTGGCTAACGATTCCATTGATGATTGACGGCTGGACCCTAATAACACAGGAGGCGAAAAAAAAGGGCCCTAAGGGTCGCCAAAGCGGGGCCTGGTCATAGAAGTAAAGGACAAATTGGAGTTGGCTGCGATTTCTACATTTTCTTCGAAAATCTTGATGGGATCTATATCTTTCAACAACGGGTCGATGCACCATACATAAATAATTTCAATCTATGTCCCTCCTTATGCGGACAGTGTTGCCACCTCACTAACAAATATGCAGTCATTTGTGGGCTCTATAGTTCTATATGGGGATTTGAACGCTGCAATACTACTCTATGATTACTCACCGGAGTGTGAGCCCCTGCATTATGACTTAAGTGCCAGCAAACGCCACAAATGAATCACCAATGGGGGTGTACTTGGGCCTACTTACTATCTAAATATGGCTTTAAGGCAATCAATGGTGCTTGTTCCTCCGATAAATCACCTAATTGCACACGAGTGGGACATGGAGGGAGCAACATCTTAGACTATATGTTATATATATATATATATATATATATATATATATATATATATATATATATATATATATATATATATATATATATATATATGTTTGCTGCTAACTGTCCCACATTGGTGAGGGATTTGTGTGTCTACCCGTGTGTAGAGAGTGACCACTTTCCAATCGTGACTCTTCTTGATCTACAAGTTATGGGACGCCCTTTGAGATCGACAGGCAATTTAAGCCTCAATAGGGGTCGGACTCGACTCACGTGGAACGACCGCAACTCTGCCACATTGACATCGCAAGAGGCGCTAAGTATTTACATCAGTTCAGGGGTGGAGAATCCACTCTTGGCGATCCATTAGTTTGAGAAGATCATGACCTTAATCCAAGGATGTTCACTTACGTCCATACATTTTGTGAGAAGAGAGGTCTTTGGCATTGGGAGCAATGACAACTACCCCCACAACAAAATATCTGGGACAGAAAGAGAACATTGAGAAGAAGAGTAGTACGGGCTCCAGCTAAGCTAGCAGCCCAGCCAAACAAACACAGCATGTGGCTGAAGGCCGTTAAACTTAAATAGAGAGAAGAGTTCAAATGCATGATCAAAGTAGACAACAGTGGCATGAGGCTCATCATACAGGAGATGGATCATATATACAATTCATCCCGAGCGGCCAAACTTACTAAGGACAGTGATCATGTATTCCCAGCGTACCTTGTTGAAAGCTATCTCAGTATCAAATGACAGGACCTCGTCTGCTGGATCCGATCGACCTCCAAAGACATGTAGTTGCCGATGCAAATTGTCAGAGCACTGGTGGTGCAATATGAAGCCAGTCTTTCCTGATGTACCAGGTCCAGCAGGAACCCCTTGAGGCACTTCACAATATATGTTTCCAGTATTTTGGCATCAGAGTTTATTATCAAAATTGGTTGATATACACTGCATAGTATTGGATTGCGTTCCTTCTTATGAAATACAACAATATTTGCCGTAATCAGGGTTTTGGAGAGATTCCCCAATTCAGTCACCCTTCTGAACATTTGTCCCATTCTGGGGGAAATAATATCACCCACAAGTTTATAGGCATCTATCGGTATGCCATGTGGGCAGGACCATTTTACTGAGTCGAGGCCCATGATAGTCCCTAGGACTTCATCATCAGAGATCTGCATTTTCAACTTGTCTAAGTATGCCGGGAGAAGAGAGGGGAGGCAAAGTGGGCACAACAAATCATGAACCATTTTTATATCTCTGTCAGGGGAGGAGGCCTATAGACCCCTATAGGATTCTGCAAACCTTTGGTTAATAGTCCTATCCCTAAGTAAGAGCGTCCTGCTGCTATATCAAACAGTTTCAATTATTTGATCCCGTTGATTCCCTGCAGTGCCAATTCTTGCATGCGGAGTGGTCGGCCCCCTTCGGTGTAGAGTGTATGGGCCCATTTAGTAAAGGCTTTCTGGGCTCGCAGTGTAGTGATGTGTGTCCGTTCGTCTCTCGTGCGGGTGATTTGTGCATAAACTGTTTATTTATGAATAGCGTGCGCCAGACCGGTAGGTATCAGGGCACGGAAACAAGAATACTTTAATCTTACATAGTTACAGAGGTTACATCATCAAAATATAATGTCAGGTCCCATGTGAACTTGTGTTCTCACTCAGCAGTCAGTAGTCTGCTGGTAAGAGTTTTTTCCTGGGATTTTCAGATGGCAAGTTTATGTGCACAATGCGACACGCACTGACCCCTTAGATAGGCTTAGAATACTTCCTACCTTCGTAGCACTAGAAACTTGTCTGTAATATTATCTTGCTAGAACCCTTTTGCATCATCCTTCACATGTTGTACAACATCAGAACGCCTGAGGGCCATCACATTGAGGTGCCAGGATAGGCTACGCTCAACTTTGTTTGAGAATAAGAGTCGCAGGAGGACTGGTGCGTGGTCGGACTTTGTCATGGGTAGGATCTCGCATTTTTCAACCTTATGCATGTTGTAACAGGGGAGAACCGGAATGCTTGAATAGGACGGTTTGGATGGCATAGGCAACTACATAAAACTTGACCTATAGAAAGTAGTTTGAGGTGTCTCATTGCTTCTGCTGCAGGATCTGACTGGGATGAAGCTGTGAACTACAGTAATTGGAGTCATAGCTACCAACAAGGTGGCCAGCACCATTTGAGATCCAGATCTGAGGGACCCCAGAGAAAAGAAAATTATTTGTTTGGAGATTTCCAGACTGTTTAGAGAGGAGAAGAGGAAACGCAAGAATTCCCTGAAGAAATTGGGAATCTGCAGAAAGAACCAGAAAAGGTACAAGAGTTTCTACTAGGAAAGAGAGGATACTCTCCCCTACCAAAGAAGATTTTTAATATCGGCACAAGACATACTCCCCTGAAGAATGTCCTACATTGTTGTATATTAAGGACAGAAACCTGGACAAGTCGGGGTTTTTTGAAATATACGAACAGGAAATAGGCTGAAAGTAGTTAGGCTTGGTGAATCAGAGTGTTATTTCTACACACATTTAAGATCCTTGAAAAATGATTGCAACGTCACTCACTCATGCTGTTTCTTCTTGTGTTGTTTTAACATATTTTATGTGTTTTATGTATTATGAGCATTTTTATGATTGTTTTATGAAATTGACTGTTTATGATTAATACAATTTTGCGATAATAATCAATTCCACTTTATGTGGGAAGAGTATAAGGTGACACCGAATAGAATATAGGACTTTCTTCTTGTATATAGAAGAAAAAAAAAAAGTATCAGGGGTGAAGCCAGTAATCAAGACAGGAGTAGCTATGATGGCAGTGTGAATAAAACATGTAATCCCTCTTGTCCCTGTGTCTATGGGCCTCATTACAAGGTAGGCGGTAGGGGTTTACCAGTACCAGTAAAGGCACCGGTACTGGTAAACCCTTACCGCCTTACTACGAGGTCCCTTTGCGGGACCCGACCTTAACGGCTGGTGTAGACCAGCCGTTAAAGTTGGGACCCGCAAAGGGATCTTGGTGCTAATTACGGTACCGCAATTTGCGGTACCGTAAATTAGCTCCTTCCCCATTCCCATTATGCCCTATTGGGCAAAAATGGGAATGGGGAAGGGCCATGGAGGAAGGGGGAATTACCGCCCCACCAACCTTGGAATGGGGTGGTAATTCCCCTTTCCTCCATGATGGTACCGGTATGGACCGGCGGCAACCATGGTGCTAATAGCACCATGGTTTACCGCCTTCCATGTAATGAGGCCATATGTCTCCAAGCGTCCACTAACTGGAGATCCCTCATCAGCGAGACGAGTGCAAATGATTTTGTTGATGGGTGTATCCCCATGTTTGTCGCAACTTGACTATCCATTGTCGGGGATAGGATGACATTAGAGTCCCCACCAATGAGCATTACATGTCCCATAACAGGTGTACAATTGGCAAGGGTATGTGTAAAAAAGGATGGAGCGTCAGCAATAGGAGCACAGATATTCAGGAAAGTAATGTGTTGTTGATAAAACGTTCCACGAATCATGTCAAAAATGCCCTCTTTGTCAGTCTTAGTTTCTAAAATTGTGAGGGGATCTGTTTATGAATGAGAATAGAGATGCCACCTTTCCAATGCGATGGTGAGCGAATAGCCACTCCCACCCATACACTGCATTCCTTAGCAGATTCAGCAGCATTTAGATGTGTTTCTTGCATGAAGAGGATATCTCCCCTGTGCCCCCCTAGTATAGGTAAGAAGCCTTTGCATTTTGATAGGGTGCCCCGACCCCTGTATGTTGAGAGAGATGCAATTAATCAACACCATCAGGGTTCCAGAAACGGCCCATTACCCTGACAGTACCGTAGAGAGATTGTACTAGGCAGCAACCCCTGCAATGGTTGTACCATATTCAATAAAAATTGATCATGGCGGGTAGCTTTGAGACTCAGTACTGGCATGGCCCACAAGTAGAGTGTGGTTGGGGTTGTGGCCTGTGCTCACGCAGTGAGGACCAGACTCCCCTGTTCTCCCACTTCGTTCCTTCTTAATGATCTTCAATTGACGTTTCCTGAAGAAGTAACACTTAATCCTTGCTTGTGAACTTGTTCCAGTGAAAATCGGTGCCTGGGGAACTGCAACGTGAATTACGGGCATGACTCCAGGCATCCAAGATGGCATTCCGACTGACTTGCTGAAGCTGAAGTGGCCCAGGAGATGGCCAGAGATCCTGCTTTTACAATGTCGCCCCCAGGCGTTTTGACTAGGGGGTGCCACGACGCAGCTGCCCACAGATACCTGATCTGCTTCCATCATCCAAGGCCTTACCGGCTGCATAGTGCTCTGGTGCCTGGGGAACTGCAACGTGAATTACGGGCATGACTTCAGGCATCCAAGATGGCATTCCGACTGACTTGCTGAAGCTGAAGTGGCCCAGGAGATGGCCAGAGATCCTGCTTTTACAATGTCGCCCCCAGGCGTTTTGACTAGGGGGTGCCACGACGCAGCTGCCCACAGATACCTGATCTGCTTCCATCATCCAAGGCCTTACCGGCTGCATAGTGCTCTGCAGGACCTGCCACAGGACGTGCTTTCACGATGCCTATCAGGGGCTGACAGGCGTAGATCTGCCCGGAATCAGGACTATGGAGGAGGCCTTTGTGTGTGCTTCGGGTACTATCATAGCGCATGCGAGGAAGGCTAAAACACCCTCTAAATGGAGCACAGGACCTGCTGGCCCCAAGGGACTGCGATGCTCCCTGACTGAGTGCATATAATGCCAAGCAGTGGGCGAACTTGGGAGGAAGCTGCTGGCAGACTGAAGCTTTGAAGCCTTGAACCTGGGAAGTTGCTTTGAGCCTGGGCATCTCTACTAACATTACGGCACCTGGATCGACTGGGGCATTCATAGACTGTATTTTTTGTGATAGCCTGACGTGTGTCTGGCTGAGTGTTTGACTGCTGCAGTACACAAAACAGCCATCAATACATTGAAGAGACTTGGCTTGGGATTACAAACTGTGAAACTTGTATGATCACTGACCGCTGAACGGTAAATTGCTGCCTGCTTGCGCACATAGCTTGAGAGCTGCCTGTTGTTGACACTTGCAATTGGGTTCCCCCACTCCCGGTGGGTTAAGGGGTCTGGCACACAAACTTGTTTTTGGATGCATTGAATTAAAAAGGGAGATTGGAGGTGCCTCAGAGGCAATCTGCATGTCGCTGGCTCCCTGATCTTGGCAATAGACCTATAGAGGTGTTGCCCCTGGGATACACATGGGAAAAGGTTACGTTTAACTGGTAACACTTCTCAGGACTTGAGTTGGACACTCTGGGGTCCTGCTGATACCTGAGCCCTGCTTCGACTGCATCTAGCAGTCGGTCTTCCTGCAACACGGTTCTGCGTCTACTGCTGCGCTGTACCTTGCCTGGCATCGGCTGCTGAGTGCTGGTTGGGTGGATCCTACAGAATTGAATTGTCTTACACGACTTGTGACCAAGACCAAACATAAGGGCAACATCCTTTGGATACCAGGGGAGGCCCCGGGACTCAACCAAACTGCTGACTCACCACAACCGGAGGCCCAGGTGCCACATCCTGAACCCCACTAAGATAAAGTGCTGGCTGCTAATACTGCACTAAAGTCCTCTTTGGAAAACAAGTGAAGATATACCTGCAGCTCATAAGGCAGGATTAACGTTCACTTGCAGAGAGAGTGATGATGACTCCGTCACGCCTAAAAGACACAGTTGCCACCACAAGTTGTATAGCCATGGAGGCAAAGGGGGATGCTGAAGTTTAATGAAATACAAACCTGGCCATCTTGGATCGCAATTGTTGGTAATTGACCCGGTCCAGGCAGAATGGTAACTTACACAGGCAATTAACAAGCAGTGCAGATGGCTTGCACTTAAGGATTTGGCAACACCCTGGAATGTCTACACTGCAGTCAATTGAACATACTTGAACACAATATATCACCATGGAGTTGCATGGGGATGCACTTGACACAGCTGCTTTGTTTACTGCAATTGATGTGCTGCACAATCTGTGGGAATGGATATAGTCACCCTCTTGGTGACAGTCAGACTACCCCAGTCCGTATGGACAGCTGGTATTAGCGGGGTGCTGATCCACCAACCTGGTACCCACCAAGGTTGGACCCCTCGGGAACTCCAGAGGTAGAAAGAGAGGGAGAGTAAAGGAAGGACCCAAGTTGGACCTGAGAGTGTCCATCAGAGAGGAAAGAGGTCAGCCAGGCCAGGGCCTGATCGCTGATACCCAGGTTATCACAGAGACAATTGAGCAGGAAGGCATTGGTGACGGTGGAAGAGAGATCAAGGAAGATGAGGACAGAGGGGAGATTAGAGTCAAAGTTATAGAGCCCGGTTTCACGGATGTTCAGGAGAGCAGTTTCCATGCTTCTGGTTTCTCTGTAGCGAGACTGATGGTCATGGAGACACCCAAAAGATTCAGTGTGAAGATTAAGCTGGGAGATGGCCAGAGTTTCCGTGAGTTTGCCCAGGAAAGGAGTGATGAGCTTGGGCGATATTTAGCCAGGCAGGAGGGGACAGCTGAGGGTTTCTTGAGAAGAGGGTGCACATGAGAGTGCTTCAGGGGGGAAGGAAAGGATCCATTGGTGAAGAAGTGGTTGCAGAAGTCAGCCAGGGCCAGAGCAAGGGTGTCAATGTGGTCCTTGATGGTTTTGGAAAAACAGGGAAGAACCTGTTTTGATGAGACTTTCATAGATCAGACTTGTCTAGAAACCTTTTCAGGGGAGAACGGAGGAAAGGCAGAGAAAGACAGAGGAGCAGTGGCTGCAGTGGGGCTAAAGGTAGAGGAGAGAGTAGAGGGAGAAGGAGCAGAGGAGGAGAGGGTGGACAGGATGTCCTAGGATTTAGAGATGAAAAGAGAAGCCAGGGCCGTACAGAAGGCCGGGGAGGGGACAGGAGAGGTAGAGATCCTGCAGCAGGATTGAACAGATCTTTGCAGATTTTAATGAGTATGGGCGAGTTGTTAGATGCTGCAGAGATACGGGCTTGAATGTGAGTTTTCTTTTTAGTGCGGAGAGAGAGCTGGTATTGCCTTTGGAGAAGGCGGCAGGCCAGTTTGTCAGAGGATGCTCAAGAAACTAGTAATTTCCTCTCAGCCATCCTGCACTTGCGTTCAAGGGTGGGAAGGTCAGAGTCGTACCCTGAGTTGCACTTGGCTTTGGGCTTCAAGCAGATCCTTAAGACAGAGGCAAGAACATCAAGAGTATCAGAGATAGAAGAGTGGAGCATGGAGTGGGCAGTGTCAGAATGTGAGTCAGCCATAGGAGGAGGAGGGGGAAAGAAAGTAGTGGAAAAAAGCCTCAACTGACATACGCTTCATGGGTCAGATGACCAAGAAGCTAGATGGCAGTGCTGGAGTTGGCTTGGCCTGAGTGGTACAGAGGGAGAAATGGGAGCTAAGGAGAAAGTGATCACTCCAGGATAGAGGAGTGTTCAGAGGGATCGAGAGGGGGGCATCTGAGGAGATCAGAATATCCAGAGTGTAACTTGAAGAAGTCGGGCAAGAGGGGAGAATTGAAAGAGAGAGAGAGTCACAGAGGTCGCAAAAAAGTCCAGAGGAGGGAGAGGAAGCATCCAGGTGGATTTTGAAGTCTCCAAGAAGGAGGAGTTGAGTGGTCAAGGTCAGGAGGGAAGAGGAGCGGTCCAACCAGTCAGATAGGAAGAAGGTGATCTGACCAGGTGGCTGATACATAGTAGCCACTGTAAGAGAGTGTCCAGCAGAGAGAGAGAAATACTGCAGCCAAGCCATTCTAAAGAGGAGTAGGCCTGTAAAGGAATGACATATGCAGGAATCCACTCCAGGAAGATCAAGGTTAAAACCCCCTGCAGAACGGTTGGATCTGGGCTAGGAGAGGATCTTGTAGCCAGCAGGGAGGAGAGCGTCAAAGCTTGTGACAGAGCTGGCCGGTGAGACCGTGGACATTGAGGTCAAGTTCTTCAAGGTGGTGGAAGATGTCAGAGGAGTGTTTGACAGCTGAGCGAGAGTTGGGAGTGGCAATATGGAGAAGGTTGCCAACCTTGAAAGACTTCTGAGAAGGGGTACAAATCAGAGGTATGTTCTGCAGAGGTTTAGAGGGAGCCCAATGGGGGGCAGAAGAGGAAGATAGCCAAGGAGGAGGCATAAGGGGAGGCAAGGAAGATGAGGAAGGGAAAGAAGGGACAGTAGGAGAAGAAAGGAAATTTATGAGGCGTGGGAAGCATCTATCAAAGAGGAGAAGGTTGGCCTGAAGGCCTTGGGCCAAACGGTGCCATTCAAGTAAGCATTAACGATGACCTTAGAGGAGTGGAAGGGGGGCAGGAGGGCCTACTACTGGGTGCCCAAATTTATGGAAGAAGAAGAGAAAGGAGAATGCACAGAGACCATATGAAGAGTTCATATGTCTGGCGAGGGAACAACTAAGAGGATGTCGGTGAGGGTCTTTCTGGAGGAAGCACTGATATAGGTGTCAGTAATCATGATGGACGTCCTTAATTCTGAAAAGCTGTATGAACTGTTATATGAAAGTTCTGTAAAAGCTCCTAAAAGCAGCTCAATTGACCGGACAACAGGACAAGTATTACAGCCGTTTTCCCTCATGCTGGTACTAGTACAAAAATCAGGTGCCCGGAACTACTAATGGCGAGACTGCGTGACGGCAACAGGTTTTTGGCTGATGGCAGCATTCTGGAATGTGCTGAGGTTATCTATCTCGGCTTTCCAGTACTGGCTAATACTGGAACATAATATCGTCTCACTGGTGTATCAAATGAAAAGGATCTTGATTAAATCCTGGAAATGTTCAATAAAGCCATAAAGTTTTATTTAGGAAAGGTTGCACCAAATGGTTTTGTATGTCTCGAATGTGGATCCACGCTTTTATGAGATAACATGGGAAAAATTGGAGGGTCAAGTATGGAAGCAAACTCAAGCAATACCAATGTCATTTTTGCAGTTTGGATTGGGTCTTCTGTCCCTTCAAGCCTGGTTCCACTGTTGAGTCTTAACAGTGTATGGTAAAATAGTTTTCCCTACACAGGGAACTTTGTATGAGGATTTGTGTTGTGTGGTAGAAATATGTCTTATTTCAATGCTAATCCAGTATGGATGAAAAAGTGTCTTCGGGAAATTGATTGGATAGATACATTAAATAAGAATAGACATTATCGTCTCCACTATACTTTGTCAAATGAAGATACACCATTTGGTGAATTACATAAATACTTGGAGCTTTATCTGTGCCGTATTACCAGGGACAATGTCTCCAATTTCGAGTAAATTTAGTATTAACAGGAGAAGTTATGTCATCTCGCCCAGCTTCACCACACCCCTTTAAAGGCACATGTGGTTTTTGCTAAAATTCAGAAATGATATGATATGATATGATGATATGATATGAAATTTGTAACGCGCCTATACACAAGTGTTTCAAGGCGCGACGAGGCAGGGAGGGAGGAACAAAGGGAGACAGACAACGATCCTACTAGGCCAGGTATCATTCAGATCACGCAAGTGCAAGGTTAAGGGGACGGGAAAAGTGCAAGGGGGAAAGGGAGAGGGGAAAGTGCAGTACACGGTTAGTAACGAACAAGATAAATAATAAGGGCCAGCTGGTGGCAAGTGCAAGATAAGTGCAGACAAGTGCTGGGAAGAGGGGCTGTAGGGATACAGATACAGTCCCGCCGGGCAGGGGTTGCCGGGAAGGCAGTGCAGGGGAGAGTGGCTGGGCCAAGGACCGAGATTGGTGAGTGGCCCAGTTGCTGATTTAGTAAAATTTCAGTGACTTAGCAGGGGAGAGGGGGAGAGAAAGCAGAAGCAAAGAGGAGGGTTTGAGGCGCGTCCGGAACCGGAGATGGTTCTCCTCAAGTTTCAGGGAGGCAGGAAGGCTGTTCCAGAGGGAGGCCCCTGCAGCAGAGAGAGATCTCCCACCAACTCGTTGCTTAGAGAAGCGGCTGACCCTGAGGGAGTTGGAGGCGGATGAGCGAAGTGCACGAGAAGGAAGATATTTAGGAAGGGAGAGTTGAAGGTATTTTGGCCCCAGGCCTCAGAAGGCCTTGTGGAGAATGCAGAGGGTTTTGAACTTAATCCTCGCAGCCACAGGGAGCCAGTGTAGCGATTTCAGTCCTGGAGAGATACGGTCCCGGGGCTTGAGGCCAAGGACAAGTCTCGCAGTCCTGTTCTGGATGAGTTGCAGAGGGCGGAGAGTAGAGGCAGGCAGATTTAGGTAGAGGCTGTTACAGTAGTCCAGCTTCGAGAGAACCAGGGCTCTGGAGACAGTGAGCTTCTGGGGGAAGGAGAGGAAAGGAAGGATACCTCTGAGGAGGTGCAGCAGGTAGTGTGACTTCTTAGAAACATCAGAAATGTGAGGTGGGAAGGAGAGTGTGGAGTCGAAGATGACCCCGAGGTTTTTAGCCTTGCAGGTAGGAGCAGGAAGAGGGCCAAGAGAGGCCGGCCAGAGAGCTGCAGGGAAGGAGGGAGTGGGTGTGCCGATGAGTAGAATCACGGTCTTACTGGCATTAAGGCAGAGGTCGTTGGCGGCACACCATTCCTGGATAGCAGTAAGACAATCAGAGATGAGGGAAGGAGAAGAGGAGGACGAGGGTAGCCTGGAAATGAGCTGGGTATCATAAGTATAGCACTGAAAATAGGGGCAGAGAGCAGCGATGCGGTGGGCGAGAAGTGCCAGGTACTGGTTGAACAGTCAGGGAGAGAGGTTAGAACCCTGGGGGACACCACAGGTAGAGAAAAAGATGTCATACAGGAAAGACCCCAGTTGGACCTGGGAGGGTCGATTTGAGAGGAAAGAGGTCAGCCAAGCCAGAGCCTGACCAGTGATACCCAGGTTATCACAGAGACGGTTGAGCAGGATGGTATGGTTGACAGTATCAAAGGCAGAAGAGAGATCAAGCAAAATGAGAACACAAGGAATGTTAGAGTCAAGGTTCGAGAGCAGGTCCTCACGTATGTTCAGGAGAGCAGTTTCCGTGCTTCTGGCAGCTCTGAAGACAGACTGATGGTCATGAAGGCTACCAACAGATTCAGCATGGAGATTAAGCTGGGAGATGGCAAGTTTCTCCAGGAGCTTGCCCAGGAAGATAGAGTGATAGAGATAGGGCGATAGTTAGCTGGGCAGGACGGGTCGGAGGAGGGTTTCTTAAGAAGGGGGTGCACAAGGGAGTGCTTGAGAGGGGATGGGAAGATTCCAGAGGTGAAGGAGTGATTGCAGAAGTCAGCAAGGGCAGGAGCCAAGGAGTCAATGTGGTCCTTAATAGTTTTGGAGGAGCAGGGGTGGAACTGTGTTGACGAGACTTTCATAGATCGGACTTGTCTTGAAACCTCATCAGCAGAACAAAGGGGAAAGGCAGAGAAGGAGGAGAGAGGAGGGGTGGCTGCAGAAGGGCCAGAGGACGGGCAGGGAATAGAGGGGGGGAGGTGATGGGAGGAGAGTGAGGACAAGATGTCCTGAGTTTTTGAAATAAAGTGAGAGGCCAGTGCCGTACAGAGGGCCTGGGAGGGGACAGGAGAGGTAGAGACTGCAGCTGGGTTGGCCAGCTCCTTGCAGATTTTAAAGAGTTCAGCTGAATTGTTAGATGCCGCAGTGATGCGGGCTTTGATAAGGGCTCTCTTTTTGGTGAGAATGGAGAGCCGGTAATGCCTTTGGAGCAGGCGACAGGCCAGTTTGTCAGAGGATGAACATGAAGCATGCCATTTCCTCTCTGCCACCCTGCACTTGCGTTTGAGGGTGACGGGATACGAGTCAAACCAGGAGTTACATTTGGCTTTGGGCTTCAGGCGGATTCTCATGACAGGGGCAAGGATATCAAGAGTATCAGATATAGCAGAGTAAAGAGTGGAGAGGGCTGTGTCAGGGTGGGAGTCAGCCGAAGGGGGAAGATGGGGTGAGAAGGTGGCAGCGAAAGCCTCAACTGACACACGCTTCATGGGTCGGATGACCGAGAAGGAGGATGGCAGTGATGAGGGTGGCTTTTCCTGTGGGGTAGGGAGGGTGAGGTGGGAGGAGAGGAGAAAGTGATCACTCCAGGAGAGAGGAGTGGAGAGAGGGACAGAGAGGGGAAGGTCAGAAGAGATCAGGGCATCAAGAGTGTGCCCAGCAGAATGGGTCGGCCCAGACAGGAGAATAGAGAGTGAGAGTCGCAGAGGTCGCCAAAGAGTCCAGAGGGGGGACAGGAGACATCCAGGTGAATGTTGAAGTCTCCAAGGAAGAGGAGTTGAGTGGCTGAGGACAGGAGTGAGGAGGAGAGGACCGCCCACTCGTAGAGGAAGGAGGAAATTTGACCAGGTGGCCGATAGATAGTAGCCACGGTAAGGGAATGGCTAGGAGAGGGAGAGAGTTGGCAGACAAGACATTCAAAAGAGGATTAGGTCTGCGTGGGAATAGCAGTGGCAGGAATCCACTCAGGGAAGATAAGGGCCACATCCCCCCAGCACGGTTGGGCCTGGGCACGGAGAGGATCTTGTAGCCGTCAGGTAGGGGTGTGTCAAAGCTGGTGACAGAGCTGGCCGTGAACCATGTCTCAGTGAGACCGAGTACGTCAAGGTCCAATTCCTCAAGAATGTGGCAGATATCAGAGGAATGTTTGACGGCAGAGCGAGAGTTAAGAGTGGCAATATGGAGACGGTTGCCATCTTTGAAGGACTTCCGGGCAGGGGTACAGATCAGAGGTACGCCCTATGGAGGAGAAGAAGGAGCAAGGGAGGGGGCAGGGAGGGAGAGTAAAGGCAAGGTAGCCGAGGACAGAGGGGGGGGACAGCAGGAGAGGAAAGGAAGTTGATGAGGCGCGGGAAGCGTCTATCAAAGAGGTGAAGGTTGGCCTGAGGGCCTTGGACCAAGATGGTCCCATTAGCGTAGACATTAATGATGGCCTTTAGAGGAGTGGAAGGAGGCCAAGAGGACATCCCAACGGGTGCCAACATTAATGGGAGAAGAGGAGATAGGAGAGAGCACAGAGACCATATGAAGGGTCCATAGGTCAGGTGAAGGCACGAAAAAGAGGATGTCAGTGAGAGTTTCCTTAGAGGAGGCACTGGTGTAGGTGTCAGTGATAGGGAGGCCTGGGCTGGAGACCAGGATGTCCTTTTTAAACGTTTTCCTTCCAGATTTAGTGAGAAGAGCAGGATAGTCAATGGAGAAGCAGTTGGAAAAAATAGGTGAGATAGAGCACAGAGACCATATGAAGGGTCCATAGGTCAGGTGAAGGCACTAAAAAGAGGATGTCAGTGAGAGTTTCCTTAGAGGAGGCACTGGTGTAGGTGTCAGTGATAGGGAGGCCTGGGTTGGAGACCAGGATGTCCTTTTTAAACTTTTTCCTTCCAGATTTAGTGAGAAGAGCATGATAGTCAATGGAGAAGCAGTTGGAAAAGATAGGTGAGATAGAGAGCACCATGGGATAGGAGGGAGAGGGGGGGTAAGACAAGCACGAGCGGACAGGAAGAGAGCAGCAAGCCCTAGTTTACCACAAATTCAGAACACAGTGAACACAGTAATGCAATATCAGGTACCCAGTGGAGAGGCCACCTAAGTTTGAAAATCCTGCGAGGGGAGAAAAAAACCCTCGTTTACCACAAATTATGAACACAGTGAACACAGTAATGCAATATCAGGTACCCAGTGGAGAGGCCACCTAAGTTTGAAAATCCTGCGAGGGGAGAAAAACCCTAGTTTACCACAAATTCAGAACACAGTGAACACAATAATGCAATATCAGGTACCCAGTGGAGAGGCCACCTAAGTTTGAAAATCCTGTGAGGGGAGGAAAAAATAAATAAATAAATAAACCCTAGTTTACCACAGTTTGTAAGGCATAGTGAAGTCAGGGTGACAGGTCTAAGTGCGGTGGGCCGAGGGAGCAGGTAGAGCCAACAGGTGGACCGGCGCCAAGCGTCCCCTGCGGACACCTGCAGACACACAGGGAGCCGCAACCGTTGGAGCCGCCCTTAGCCGAGGGGGCTGCCGGGCAGGGGGGTGGTTATAGGCAGAGGGAGGGAGGGAGAGTGTGGGCGGGCAGGGAGGCGGGAAGGGAGAGGAGGACCAGGAAGTGGGAGGGGGGGAGCAGGCACCAACAACACGCACAGAGCGCAAAAGCAGAATTTAACAATTTAGGTACAAGAAAAGAACTCACGGAGGCCCGCAGGGCCAGACAGGGCTTCGCTTGGCCTGCAGTTCCCTCAGGGCCACCGGCGACTGCTCACCCATGCTCCGCTGAAACAAAGAAGCGAGCGGGGAGAGCAGCCGGCGAGTAGGCCAGAGGGAAGCAGCCAGTCAGCCAATCAGAAGTGGGGGTGGGCGGGCAGGGAGGCGGGAAGGGAGAGGAGGACCAGGAAGTTGTAGGGGGTGAGCAGGCACCAACAACACACACAGAGCGCGAAAGCAGAATTTAACAATTTAGGTACAAGAAAAGAACTCACAGAGGCCCGCAGGGCCAGACAGGGCTTCGCTTGGCCTGCACTTCCCTCAGGGCCACCGGCGACTGCTCACCCACGCTCCGCTGAACAACAGTCTCTCACAGAAAGTGCTGGTGCGCTCACTAAGATCCAGCTCCAGTACCTCCTTGGTTACTCCTCGGTTTGTATGCTTCCAAATCTCTAAGGTTTCGCATTACTGCTTTGTTGAACCGGTCTCTAAGTAACACGTGATGAGTTCAAAGAACTATGTTTTGGACAGGAATGTGACTTTGTCACGGATCGGGTCAGGATTGGCTGCGGTTCTCTCGCCACTTGGTACTGGTTCTGCGCACAGCCATCTGGGTCAGCTCTCAGTCCTGCACAGTTCTGGTCTCTCTGGATCTATGTTTTCTCTGGATCTCTGGTCTCTGGAGATTGATGGATTTGAAGTCTGGAGTCTCCCGGCAAAGCGTCCCGCAAGAAAGTGGAAAGTGAATGTCTAGAATAGTTTAGATGATGAGGCACATATTAGTGTAGTGTCCTGCAGTACACATATATGGGGTGGAGGTACTCATTTGTTACAACCTTTCATTCCCCTAAAGACCTATCCAGCAGTGCCATTTCACTCCCCTCTAGACACTGCACACACTCTCTGTTCCCCTCCGCCTTATTCTCACACCACACCTCCCTTCATGCAGCTCAACAACTGCCATTTCAGCGTCATGTCCACGGACATGTGACGTGTTCGCTGATTGGCTGCGCTGAAGCGTGAGGTGGATCACAGTGTTTTGAAGCGCCCGCCCTCTTGGATCCGTGGATATCTGCGGACAGCGCTGTGTCGAACGGGGTAAAAATACAATTGTTTGGGGAGTGTGTTGGTGTGTACGAGTGCTTTGGGAGGGTGGGGGAGTAAGAGATGGGTCAAATACTGTAGTTGTTTAGGTGGCAGGTGCCCTTGATGTGTTTCCAATGGTCACGGCGACTGTCCACGGACAAATTAAATACTGGGCGCACTACAAGCTATTTTACTTTAGTATGATGTTGGTTTTGGGTTGTTAGTAGAGCATTGATTGTAATTAATATCCCCTATATCATATTTATAACGCGTTTAATACCCAGATGTTTCTAAGCATAGACCCGGAGATCGAACCTGTGTTGCTCCGAGTCGTCCTGCTTCCAAGGAGAGCCGATTGCACCTTAGCTATCCTCCCGAGCCCACATACCACAGTCAAAATGTTTGATTCTATGGGTGTGTTATGCTGCGGTGGTTGTGGCCAGGGCCTAGAGTCTTGGGAGCATGGCCTAAGGCCAATAACCAAGACTCTAGGCCTGGCCACAACTACCGCAGCATAACACCCATAGAATCAAATATCTATCAAATATCCACAACGCAAATGTTTGTGTACTGTTTGATTTGTAAAGTTTGTATGTGAATTCTTGTCTAAGTCAGGCAGTTAAGATTGTAATGTTCTGTAACAAGCACTGCAGTATAACATACCCATGGAAATAAACATTTTGGATTGTGGTGTATGGTTAGATGTTTGCTTGAATGGTTGTGTTATGCAGCAGTATTTGTGAGTCGAATTATTATATACTTACTGTTTGACTTTTTGTGATTGGATATATTTTTTTCATGACATGGGTAACTGGAGCAGATATTCTTTTTCAATCTCTGTGATAAAAGAAAAGATCATATGTTAGTGTAGGTAGTTCATAATGAGTTATTGCATTGCATAATAGACATGTCTGCTTTATTTTGACCCTCATATGTAGTACTTTAGAAGTACTATATTTCAAACCAGTGTACTGTGCAATTTGATCAGTTTCTGTGTTTGTTTATTAAATCACTGGGTCTGTGGGGAAAGAAAATCCACTCTGGATTAAAAAAAAACATTCTTTGTTATAGTACAATATATTTCTTTCTTTGTTGTCAGTGTTTATTTCTTGCTTATCTTCTATAATCTGTTGGCTTCTTGCAGATTCTTTGGAGCATTTAGATACCTGTTGGCATATTCTAACTGGTTATAGTTTGTTATTTAAACTTTCAAGTTATTCATCTATCTGTTGGGTTGTTGCAGAATTTTGGGGCAGTTAGATACCTGTTGTTGTATTCTAACTGTTTATTTCTTGTTATATTTTAGTGGTATTGATTTATCTGTTTGGTTGTTGCAGAATCTTGGGGCAGTTAGCTACCTGTTGGCAAATTCTAACTGTTTTTAGTTTTGTAATTGAATTTTTGCTAATGTTTATGCACAGATTAGTAATTACATTTTGGTTTTAAGAATATTAAATCTGCATTTACAAGGTTTGCTGGTAATCTTTGTTTTAGAGTAATGGTAGTATCATTACTTTCAAACCATCCGAGGTTCTGTTTTACATATATAGTGTAATGACCTGCATTGGTTGTGGCTCCTGCTTGGTAGATTATGCCTATTGTTGTGAAGGTTTTCTTACCAAGTGATACTTGACCAGGTGTGAATCCAGTCAGCTTGCAGTTGTTTTTGGTACCATCTGCATTGTAACGTAAAAGCATTACTATTATGTATTTACTATGTGTCTGTATTTGTAAGGTGGAGTGATTATCTGAACTGCAGGTAGTACATAATCTTCCATGGTTTGCATTTTGTACAAGTTTCTGAAATGGAATGGATTCACAGTTAGGTATGGATACATACACAAAGCGTTATTTAGGGATTTGTTCCTGTGCCACATGGCTGCAGAGAGTGCATGTATGTTTCCACATGATCTTCACATGGAGCCTGTGCTAGAGATACTGCCACTAAGGTAAGCATGGATGCTTTGAGAGAGAATGGATCACAACACCCTTTAAGAATGGAACACTATTATGCTACCCAGACTTATTGACATAAGATATTATCTTAATACAATAGCAGACATATCCTCTAATTGAATTTGCTGCCTGAATGGGATATTTAATCAGCACTTAAGTAAATTACCTTTTTGAAGTCATGTTAAAAACTATACAACATAGATGTTGAAGATTTTTCTATTGGAGCGCGGTGAGTCCTGCCTCTGTCTGCTGCCGGTGTTTCTTGGTGTAATTTTGCTGATTAGAGGAGGCCCCGAGCCCCAGTAGACCCATTCCCACGCCGTGCCCTCTTCCTGCATCTCCTTCCCTCCCGCCTCCCGTTCTGCCCCCCCTGCTCCCATTGGTCTGAGGACCGTGCCTGTAGCATAGTAGCGAGGAGCAGGGCTCACAGCCCCATTTCCATCGGAGCGCGGTGAGTCCTGCCCCTGTCTGCTGCCGGTGTTTCTTGGTGTAATTTTGCTGATTAGAGGAGGCCCCGAGCCCCCAGTAGACCCGCTCCCACGCCGCGCCCTCTTCCTGCATCTCCTTCCCTCCCGCCTCCCGTCCCACCCATACTGCTCCCATTGGTCTGAGGACCGTGCCTGTAGCATAGTAGCGAGGAGCAGGGCTCACCGGCCCCATTTCCATTGGAGCGCTGTGAATCCTGCCCCTGTCTGCTGCTGGTGTTTCTTGGTGTAATTTTGATGATTAGAGGAGGACCCGAGCCCCCAGTAGACCCGTTCCCATCCCGCACCCTCTTCCTGCATCTCCTTCGCTCCCGTCTCCCGTCCCGCCAGCCCTGCTCCCATTGGTCAGAGGACCATGCCTGTAGCATAGTAGCGAGGAGCAGGGCTCACCGGCCCCATTTCCAACAGAGCGCGATGAGTCCTGTCCCTGTCTGCTGCCGGTGTTTCTTAGTGTAATTTTGCTGATTAGAGGAGGCCCCGAGCCCCCAGTAGACCCGCTCCCACCCCGCACCCTCTTCCTGCATCTCCTTCCTTCCTGCCTCCCGTCCTGCCCCCCCTGCTTCCCTATTGGTCTGAGGACCATGCCTGTAGCATAGTAGCGAGGCGCAGGGCTCACCGGCCCTATTTCCATCGGATTGCTGTGAGTCCTGCCCCTATCTGCTGCCGGTGTTTCTTAGTGTAATTTTGTTGATTAAAGGAGGCCCCGAGCCCCCATTAGACAAGCTCCCACCCCGTGCCCTTTTCCTGCATCTCCTTCCCTCCCGCCTCCCGTCCTGCCCCCCCTGCTCCAATTGGTCTGAGGGAGCATTGGCCTTGTGACTCCACCTGACCCCCCCAGCATAGGTGTGCCTCCGTCTTGCTCCAGTAGCCCCCCTGCGCTCCTCGCTGCCCAGACCCTCTTCCCTGCATCCACTTCCCTGCTCCACCCTCCTCCCACCTCCCAACCCGCCCCAGCAGACTGATTGGACCCAAGCCTCCTGGTGCCTACAGCCCACAACGCTTGCCGCCTGCACTCAGTATCCAGGGCTGCAGAGCAGGTGAGTGTTCTCCACCTGACCCGCGCAGCCTAGGTGGGCCACCATCTTGCGCCAGTAGCCCCCCTGTGCTCCTCGCTGCCCCAGACCCCCTTCCCTGCATCCACTTCCCTGATCCACCCTCCTCCCTCCTGCCAACCCGTCCCAGCAGCCTGATTGGACCCGAGCCTCCTGGTGCCTCCAGCCTACAGCCCGCAACGCTCGCCACCTGCACTAAGTATCCAGAGCTGCAGAGTAGGGGAGTGTACTCCACCGCCCAGCCTAGGTGGGCCTCCATCTTGCGCCAGTAGCCCCCCTGTGCTCCTCGCTGCCCCGGACCCCCTTCCCTGCATCCACTTCCCTGCTCTACACTCCTCCGTGCTCCCAACCCTCCCTAGCCGCCTGATTGGGCCAGAGCCTCCTGGTGCCTCCAGCCTACGGCTCGCAACGCTCGCCTCCTGCACTCAGTATCCAGATCTACAGAGTAGGTGAGTGTACTCCACCTGATCCACCCAGCCTAGGTGGGCCTCCATCTTGCGTCAGTAGCCCCCATGCGCTCCTTGCTTCCCCTGACCCCCTTCCCTGCATCCACTTCCCTGCTCCACTGCACCCTCTTCCTGTTCTGTGTTCCCTCCCGCCTCCCGACCCGCCCATCCCCGATCTGATTGGGCCTCGAGCCCTTCATCACTGATCCTCCCAGGGCAGGCCCCTGCCCAGCAGCCCCCCGCGGCTGAGGGCCCCAAGGCTAAGGACTGCTCCAACAGAGGGGGCTCCAGGAAGTGTCAGCAGGTGTCCGCAGGGGAAGCCAGTGGCCAGCCGTCAATCAGCAACTACAAGGAGCAATTAAGGTAGGGTGGCTTGGGTTGGGGAGAGGTACAGCTGTACCCCAGAATCCTGACCACTTGGCAAAACCAATGTTTAACATTGTGATCACACCCCCGTTGCCCAAATTGCATTGTGTGATACACAAACTGCATAGATAGGCCTCTCTCCCACTATACAGGTGTCTCAAATATAGCAGGTGTCTCAAATTTAGCAGGGCCTCTGAGCCCAAACTGCATTTCGTGTTATTTAAATCACATTGATAGGCCTCTCTACCACTATACAGGTGTCTCAAACTTAGCAGATGCCTCAAAGTTAGCAGGGCCTCTGAGCCCAAACTGCATTTTGTGTTATTTAGATCATATTGATAGGCCTCTCTCCCACTATACAGGTGTCTCAAACTTAGCAGGGCCTTTGGGCCCAAATTGCCTTGTGTGATCGCCAAACTGCATTGATAGGCCCCTCTCCCACCACACAGGTGTCTCCAACTTAGCAGGGCCTCTGTGCCCAAATTGCATTGTGTGATCCCAAACTGCATTGATAGGCCTCCCTCCCACCACACAGGTGTCTCAAACTCAGCAGGGCCTCTGTGCCAAAATTGCATTGTGTGATCTCCAAACTGCATTGATGGGCCTCTCTCCCACTATACAGGTGTCTCAAAGTTGACGGGGCCTCTGACCCAAACTGCAATTTGTGTTGCGTAGATCACATTGATAGGCCTCTCTCCCACTTTACAGGTGTCTCAAACTTAGCAGGGCCTCGGGGCCCAAACTGCATGTTGTGTTATTTAGATCACATTGATAGGCCTCTCTCCCACTATACAGGTGTTTCAAATTTAGCAGGGCCTATGTGCCCAAATTGCATCGTGTGATCCACAAACTGCATTGATAGGTCTCTCTCCCACTATACAGGTGTCTCACGCTTAGCAGGGCCTCTGTGCCCAAATTGCATTGTGTGATCTCCAAACTGCATTGATAGGCCTCTCTCACACTGTACAGGTGTCTCACAGTTGATAGGCCTCTCTCCCACTGTACAGGTGTCTCAAAGTTTGCAGGGCCTCTGGGCCCAAAACTGCATTTTGTGTTATTTAGATCACATTGATAGGCCTCTCTCCCACTGTACAGGTGTCTCAAACTTAGCAGGGCCTCTGTACCCAAATTGCATTGTGTGATCCAAAAACTGCATTGATAGGCCTCTCTCCCACCTTAGCAGAGCCTCTGTGCCCAAATTGCATTGTGTGATCTCCAAACTGAATTGATAGGCCTCTCTTCCACTGTACATGTGTCTCAAAGTTAGCAGGGCCTCTGGGCCCAAACTGCTTTTGTGTTATTTAGATCACTTTAATAAGCCTCTCTCCCACTGTACAAGTGTCTCAAATTTTGATAGGCCTCTCTCCCACTATACAGGTCTAACAACTTAGCAGATCAGCTGGGCCGAAACTGCATTTTGAGATCCCCAAAGTGCATTGATAGGCTTCTCTCCCACTGTGCAGGTGTCTCAAATCTAGCTTACTCTCAAATCTAGCTCACTCACAAATTTAGCTCACTCTCAAGTGAGACAGAACCCACCAGTGAATTACAGTGGAGTGTCTCTCTGACTAGGGCCTCTCGCATCACAAGGCAAAAGTCTAATCTGCGCCCGTCCAAGCCACCCTTCAATCAGCAGATACCCTTCCCAAACCCACATAGCCTGCTCACCAGAGTGAACCGCGCTCAGGGAGATGGACAGTAAAGAGCCACCGATAACACCCAACTAAATAACCCTTACCACCCCCCTTCCCCTCTTAGTACAGCGACTGAACGACTCGCCAACTTCAGATGGAATACCACCTACAGACGGAGCCCAAACTAGTAGCGGACACCCCCCTCAACACCACACTACACCACAAGACAACCAGAACAAAGCAGGACCAACTAGACGTCACCAAACAAAGACTAAACAACTCTCAATCTTATAATGCCGCGCAAACGACCCATTGCAAGGAAAAGACGAAGAGACGAAAGAACAGACACTCCAAAACAGTAACTAAGAACGACAACTATAGAATGGACCCCCACAGACAGGAACACAAATCGAACCAATACTGAGAGAATAAACAACTCCCACTACCTAACTCCAAACCTCGCTGACAACTGGCCACCACAGCAATCCAACCCAACGTTAGAAGCAGCAACATCAAACAACCTAACACAAGCAAGTAGAAGAAGGATGAACAAGACAAACAACAAACAGACGACTGATGTGATAACACCCTACATCACCAAAGCAAGAGGAACTTCCAATCAACAACCACAACTCCCGGAAGACGAACCTGATGAAAACAAAAGTAACCCAAGACAGAACCTAAAAGAACTCTTCGAAGATGCTGACACCCCGAATCTCAAAGCCCAACAAGAGATCGACCAGGAAGGAATCCTGAACACCGAGCAGAAGACGAGCTCGACAAGAAAGCCCAAACCAAACAACACCTCCAAACTTCACTGCAATCTAATAAACGCAAGATCTATGTGGAAACACTCAACAGAAATCTTCGACCTACTCGACAACAATGGCATTGACATCCTGTTTATCACAGAAACGTGGCTGGACAACAAATACAAAATCACACTCCAAAGCTGCCTTCCAACCAACTTCAAATGCCTGCAAATAAACAGAAAAAAAAGTAGGAGGCATCGCTATAGCATTCAAAGAACACCTGAAAATAAAAACTGACGCACCACTCAACATCCTCAACTGCGAAACCATGGTAATACACCTAAAAGCAAACTCAAAAACCAACATCACATTCATCCTGGTATACAGACTGCAGAACATTCATCGACAACTTCATAGAAGCCATCACCAACTTAGCCATCAACCACGAACACCAAATCCTCCTGAGGTACATCAACATCTGGTTTGAAGACAGCCACGCCAACTCCCAAAACTCAGTGATTGAACAACTCAGCACCATGAAACTACGGCAACTAGTCAAAGGGGCAACGCACTCGGCAGGACACACCCGAGACGCAAAACTCATCACCACGGCACCACCAATACAAATACTGTAGAGCGACCATCTCATCATCCGATTTGTGATCACTCTGCCTATTCAAGCCTACATCCAACATCCGAAACTCACAACCACCACAAAATGAAACTGGAAACATGTCAAAGAAAGCAACTATTCGAACAACTGGAATTAACCAAAGCCTCAACTACAGAACTAGAGTTAGCTGACCTAGACGGGAAAGCAGAGATACTACACAAATGGATTGCAGATACAATAGACAAGATCGCCCCAGAAAAACCGTTCACCCCATCAAAAAAAAAGAGCAATGGCAAAATGGTTCACCCCACTATTAAACAACATGAAAAAGGAAAACAAAAAGATGGAATTGGAATGGAGGAAAGAATACAACCCAGGGAAAAAAACACTGTACCAGAAACAAATCCACGCATACAAGAAGGAAATTCAAAAGGCAAAGAGAAGACATAACGATTACAGAATCAACAATGCCACCAACACAAAAAAAGAAATGTTTAGCATCATTGAAGAAATGAGAAACCCACCAGGCTGCGATAACACTCCAACCCCCTCAGAAAAACTATGCAACGACCAGGCAGACCACTTAAAAAAAAATCAATGACATCCGACAAACCATAAAAAAGGGACCAACCAACCACAACATACAACCCAACAAACCTAACACGGAAACCACAGCACAAACTCCAAAGCTTTCCTGAAATATCAGCAGAGGCATTCGAAATGCTGGGAAGATGAAGCAAGAAAGCGGGATCACCCATGGTCCCTGTCCCCCAGACATCTACAAGTCAATCCTAGCGCAAGGATCGCCATCAGAACACTACAGAAACCTTCTAAATCTATCACAAGTAACAGGGACTGTACCGAGGATCTTCAAATTGGCATACATCAAGCCACTCTTGAAAAACACAAATGGTGACGTAGCTGACCTTTCCAACTACAGGCCGATCTCTAACATCCCCTACCCAGCAAAACTTCTAGAAACCTACGTATACAAACTAACCCAAGAACACGTAGAAAAACACCACCTGCTGGACCAAGCTCAAGTCTTTTTCAGACCAGATAGAGGTACAGAAACAGCACTACTATCCATCTGGGATGACCTCAAAACTAATGCAGACTCAAACACTACCTCAGCCCTTATTCTGCTCGACCTCTCCGCAGCCTTTGACTCAGTTAGCAATGACACCCTGACCAAAAGACTAGAAGACATAGGCATAACAGACACAGCACTACGCTGGATCAAATCATTCCTAGCAGACAGAACAGAAACAGTATGGATCAAACCTTTCAAAGCCACCCCACGAGTTAATGACTGTGGAGTGCCACAAGGATCCTCACTATCTCCACTATATTTCAACATCTATCAGACTCCGGTCATAAGAATCTTCAAAAAATACATTACATGTTACAACTACACAGATGACACTTAAATCATCTACAAAATCAAAGACACCGATGCCCACTATTCAACCCGAATCGACTGTCTAAAAGAAGTCTTCAACTGGATGGATGCCAACAACCTGAAAATCAACACAGGAAAGACAGAAATCATGATCATATCCAAAGACCGAGAGAACAAAACCACCATCCCATGGCCTACGGAAATGGGAAACACACTGACTCCATCGAAGATAGTAACAAATCTGGGAGTCCTAATGGACAACACCCTGACCCTAGAACCACAAATAAATGCAACAGTGAAGAAATGCTTTTTCCTCCTCCACACGGCAAGAAGAATTCTACCTTTCCTCTCCTTCACGCACAAAACACTCACTATCGTCACCCTAATCATGTCAAAAATCGACTATGCAAAAAGCTTCTACCTCGGAATACCAGAATACCGCCTGAAGAAACTGCAACAGATCCAAAATGCAGCAGCAAGACTACTCCTCAAACTATCCAGAAGAGACCACATCACTCCGGCCCTAAAAACACTACACTGGCTCCCAGTAAAACATTGCATCACCTTCAAAACAATGTGCATAACGCACAGGGCAATCCGCGGACAAGGAGCAGAATTCCTACAAAAGAAAATAACTGTCTACAAACCAACAAGACCCCTCCGATCAAGCTACGAAATCCGCCTGGAACTCAAACCATAACTCAAGAAAAAACTGGGAGGCACCTCCTTCTACCACTTAGCCGCAAAAACCTGGAACAACATCCCAAAAGAAATAAGAAACACTGAAGATCACCTAACATTCAGGAAATCGCTAAAAACCTGGCTCTTCAACACAACAGATTACAAACTGAAAACCGAAACAGGAAAAAGGATGACTAAACTGGAAAGGACACAAACAACCCCGAACCGACAGGGAAGCTCCCATGGCACCTGAATGAATGACACCGGATAGAACGGAACACAGGCGACACGCATAGAGACTGAGTCAACTACCCCAGCCAACCCCACCAACACCTTCGGCCTGCCCATTAGCTACCACCAGGTACCATAGTGTTGTGGAATTGTCAAGATATTGGCAATCACCACACTACCTGAGATGTTGACATTGGCAGGTGTACTGGCCACAGGAGTATGACGGGAGGACAGGGGGGCTATGAGCGAAAGTGATAGAGGTGGGGGCCAAAGGGGTAAGGAACCTTGTTTGCCAACCAGACCCAGATCAGGACAGAGGCGCATCAGGGGAGACTACGCAAGCTGAGCGCCTCAATTCAGGACAGAGATTCAAACTAACCAACCCCACTAACACATTTCCCTTTCTGCATACACCTATCAAACTCCAAACCAAACACAACCAAAACTACAGCACAACAAACCGCACAAACGTCACTACATTGCAACAACAAAACAAAAAAAACACACATAGTCTCGCACAACAGTACACAACGACTACCGGCCGCAAACACCCCGGGCTCAGCCAACGGACCCACCGGGCTGAGGCCACCAATAGCACAACACTGTTCTCTTGCACTTTTCCTGCTTCGACCCACTAACTCAAACTACCTTCCTCTTTCAGAGCCATCAGAGCACCAGGGGACCACTCCGGTGGTGATAGTGCGCAGTACAAATGTCCTTTAACATTAACATTAACATGTATGAAATCTGGAAGATTTCATTCATGGGTATGTTTTTGTTTTCTAGTACTTGTAGTAAGTACATTAGAAATTGTTGTGGATCATCTTGTGAGTTTATAGTGAATTTGACCATTCCAGCACAGTAGTCTAATTCTTGTCTTATTCCAGAAGCACTGTAGGTGTTGTCAGGATTGTTGGTTTTATTTCTATAAAGGACTAACATTTGCAAACACAATTGGTCTGTATTGTGTAAGTAAATGTTGTCAATAATTGGTGGCAATCGAAATACAATATGTATTGCTACATTTGCATAGCAATTTACACCAGTTGTATTTGATAATTTGAATGGACCTGACAGTTCTGTGTCCAAGTCATTTCTTTGGAGTGTGTGTTGCTTTGAGCAGTAGATTCTTCTTTGGTTGTGGTACTTGATGAAGTATTAACTTCTTTTACTTTCGTTGGAGAAATTGCAGTGAGATCCTGTATCCTTTGTGATTGAAGTAGTTTTCTTTTACAACGTTTTGCTTTTTATGGAACAGGATAGGTTTTTTGATGAGGGGTGTACAGTGAACGTAGTCTATTGTATTCTAAAATGCAAGGAATATCAGTATTTACTTTACTTGCATCAAAGTGGATTAGAGATAGTCTGTCAAGTGCACTTAAGCGTGATAGTGCTGCATAGCTCATTCCTTCTTTAAAGACTCTGCTCTCACTATCTATCAATGCTTTATCTAGGGTAAGACCTTGTGATTTGTGAATGGTGACTGCGTATGCTAGAGTTAGAGAAAATTGTTATCTGCATACATACATAACATAACATGTCTTTGAAAAGAATGAAGCAGGATGTTGAGCATCCTATCCTTTTAACTTCTGATAGTTTGTCAAAGAGAATATTGACAAACTGAATGTTGTTGACACGTGGGTATGTTTGAAAGCCAACAACTGTACCATGTGCTCCATTAACTAGTCCTTGCTCCAAGTCCAGATTACGTTTAAGCATTACTCTACAGTTTATAGATCATTTTAATATTTTCTCCAAATCAGCTGTTTTGGAGATAGAGTTTTCTAAGGTATTTAGTCATGTACGTCCGGTTTGTCTGTGGAGCAAATTTCAATTGTTGGTTGCATTTCTTTTTTCAACATTGTTTCATTGAATTTTGAACAGCTTGCAAGAGTTGGCATCAAGGACATACAATTGACATTTTTGTGTGCTAATTGTTCCATGACATCAGTAGCACATGAGTTATGGCCATAGAGTGCATGGATGTGCCTGGTTTTTAATATTGCTTGTGCTTCTTGAGATAGTGCACCAACTCTAATACCTTTTAAAATGTTGTGAGGTATGCAGACTGGCGCATGTTTTCTGTTAATTCTCTGTATTGGAAATGTTGCCAAAGTTTGACATTTCCTATGCTGCCAAGAGTTTTACGGCAGAGTTTGTGCCCTAAGGTTTTAAAAATAGGTTTACCTTTCACTGGTGTTAATTGAAGAAGATCTCTAAAAACAATAATGTGTTTTCCACCAAAGAGCTCTTCATAGTCTATTTTTAGTACCTCTTGTAATCTGAGGTGAATAAAAGCCAACATTAGGTTGGAGACCATGCTCACCTCATCTATTAGTAGCATTTTCATTTGTTTCAAAACTCTGCGTTGTTCCATTGCTGCTTCTGTAGAAAGTTTGTAATAATCTATTTTTTTTGGTGTTCTACTGGAAGGAGTAGTAATCGGTGTAAAGTGACACCACCTATGTTGTAGGCAGCTAAACCTGTGGGGGCAGTGACAACAGCTGACAGTTTGTTGTTTGTCAATTGTTGAAGGAACTTGCTGATGATTTTGATTAAGAATGTTTTGCCTGAACCAGCTTGACCACTGACGTATAGCAGTAAAGGTTTGTATTGTTGGTAGGTACAGTTTGTATTTACACCATGTTCAATTTGTTTTTTTACTTCTTGGAAAATGCTTCACTGCTCATTGTTCAGTTTTGATGTCAGTACTGTGAAGTCTTCTGTAGCTTGTTCATACTGACACATGGTGTTTTCTACTTCTGTCATAGCTAATTTTGCCTCATTTGCTATTAGTGGCTTCCAGTTACAGAAGGTTGACTACTATCAGGAGTGTCCTCATCTAGTTGGGCCTGGAGTTCTTCTTCGTGTTGTTGTTCATTCTGCAACATTGTTTTATACTGTGTAAAGTTACACCTGTTATAGTACTTTCATTTGCTTTGAAAGTGTCTTCATAGGAGTCATGGGCATCTAGTAGTCTTCTTCTTTTCTCCATGGTTTAAAAAGTTGTAGCAGGGACATGTAATATAGTTCTTTATGTTGAGGAGTTTTTAGTGACAATTTGATATGATTATTTAAGCTTTGTTTGGTAAGTTTCTCTAAGCTGCATTCACAATTAGTCACTCTGTATCTACCTTTCTTTTCATCTCGTTTTATATTATTTTTGTATGTGAAGTTTTGGTTTATGTGGTATAGACACATGGTTTCCAAAGTGGTACTCCTGTTTGGGCAGTATGTGTCTAGTACATTGTTTTTCAAAATGTCTTGGCTATTGGGATCATTTTTGGCTATTGTTTCTATGTCCTCATATGATTTGAGAACTCTTTTTCTCGATTTAGCAGGACCAAGAGTTAGCCATACTATGTTTTCAGATTTTCCATACAAGGCAGTACCAGTTAAACAATCTGCTGCTTCATAGCAGCCACATTCTCTATGAGAGAGCATTTTGTTGCCTAAGCTGTACAATTTCTATGACAGTGTTTTGTCAGATGATAATTCATCCCAGAGGTCTTGAAGCTCTGTTTTTTCTGCTTTGGTTAAGTAGGCTGTGACATATCGTGGAACTGCAGTCGAATTGGCTGCAATATACTGCACATTTATGTTTGCATTCCATAAGAGGGCAATGATTGCATTGTAATCATTGATATATTTTGCTTCTTCTTTCCTTTTTTTTTTTTAAACGTGTTTATTTTAAACAGGCATGTTATGGCAATGCAAAGCTTAATCACTTGCGACATGTAGCATACAGTAATACCATTTGACGCTCCTCCCACCCCACCCTTCGGTCTCAAGTTCCGCCTTCACGTCCCCGCAGGGGATCTCCATCCTGAATAGTTCACCTGGCCAGTTGGGGCTTGAAAGAACCTTTGGTCAAAATCCAATACTAGACACCCAGATGTTGCGAAAGCGATGTAAAGTGCCTGCCCCGGCAGCCGTCACCTTCTCGGCGATCAGGATGTCCCAGACTTTCATCTACCAGAAAGGCATGAGAGGGCCTTCCGTCGTTTTCCAGGTGTTCCTGCCCGCAAGTAGGCATTGTGATAATAGTTTGGCCTTGGGACCAGACCTTGAGTAGATCCCGGGGATCGGTGCTCCAATTAGGATAGGTTCGGGGGCCAAGGGCAGTCGCACCTGAGTGATGTCCACTATCATCACTAGGCATTGTTTCCAAAAGGCTTGAGCCTTGGGGCAGGACCACCACATGTGGAAGAAGGAGCCTATTTGGCCGCATTGCCTCCAGCATTGATGGTTGAGTGTGGAGTTCATGTGGTGAAGTCTTAGGGGAGGGTAGTACCCCCAGAGGAGGATCTTGTAGGCGCACTCTCTATTTGTGATGCATGATGAGGAGGTTTGAGCCCGGGACCAGATGTCAACCCACTGTTGGTCTTCAATCTGATGGCCCAGGTCCGCCTCCCATAGGGCCATATACCGGGTCTTGGAGGTTAGGAAATCCGTTTGGAGGCGCTTGTATAGAGTGGAGATTCTTCCTCGGGGCAGGAGCTCATTAAGGGTCAATTCGATGGCTGTGGGAAGTCGAGTAGCCACCTGGTGAGTCTGTGGGTGGGTGCACCAGTGGCGTAGCTGGGTATATGTGAATCTATCTTGTTCCTGGATCCTAAAGAGTTCTTTGCATCGCTCAAAGGTGCAGGGTTGGCCCCCTTCAAAAAGTTGACCCAGGGTCTCTAGGCCTCCTGGAATCCAGGCCTTAAAATTCCAGAGAGACAGACCAGGAGAGAAGGCTGGGTTCATAAACACCGGGGAGAGGGGGCTGAGCCCCGTTGGGATCCTCTTCTGTTTCAACGCCTTGTCCCACACCGAAATGGTGTGTTTGGTGGATGCCAGAAGATTACGCCACTGTCACCGTTCCGGAGGAGGGACATGTGGGAGAAAGCGTAGTGGGTGGGGTAACTGCGCTTGTTCGAGGTCCACCCATCTAGGCCGGTTGGTGAGGACTTACCATGATTGGATACAGGACAGTTGAGCCGCCATTTGGTATTTCTGTAGGTCAGGGACCCCGAGGCCACCCAGTTTCGCGTTGCCCAGCATTGTGGATTTAGGGATCCTGGGCTTTTTCCGCCTCCAAATAAACTGCAGCATTTTCTTCTGTAGGCGTTGAAGGGCTGGCGCTGGAACCGGCACCGGGAGTGTGGAGCACGTATACAGAAATCTCGGTAGTAAGTTCATCTTACAGGCTGTAATACGACTCATCAGCGATATCTCTTGTGCCGCCCAGCGTCTCAAATCTGCCTCCAAGTTTGTAAATAATGGGGGAAAATTAGCCCGATAGGTCTCGCTTGGGTTGGCCGGGATCTGAACTCCCAAGTAGCTAATTCCTTTGGTCGTCCATTGTATTGGGCACAGCGGAACTAGGGCCTCTCGGTCTTCTCGGGTCAAACCCACTCCCGTGGCGACCGATTTCCGGTAGTTGACTGTGAAGCCTGTGACCCTGCCATAGCTCGTTTTCTCAGCCAGGGCTTGAGGGAGGGAGGAGCAGGGTTTCGTGATAGTCAAGAGGACATTGTCTGCGTAGAGGGCCAGCTTGTGGTGTGTTGGGCCTGATTGAAAGCCTTCGACTGCAGGGTTCAACCTGATCCGCTGGGCAAACGGTTCCATAATTAGAGTGAAGAGAAGTGGCGACAGCGGGCATCCCTGTCGGGTTCCACAAGTTAGGTTGATGGGGGAGGAGAGGGTGCATTAACTCTGAGAAGGGTTTTGGGAGCTTTGTAATTTGCCAGTGTCATAGTGCAGAACTCTGGGCCAAATCCAAAAGCCTCAAGGGTGAGCCTTATGAAAATCCAATCCACTTTGTCGAACGCTTTGGTCGCGTCCAGGGCCAGAAGCACCAATTCACGGGAATCCCGGGAGGCAAGTTCCACCAGATCCAAGGCTCTTCGAATGTTGTCGGCCGTGGAGCGGTGTCTGAGGAAGCCACTCTGATCCGCACTGATTATCTCCGGCAAGAACTGAGACAGACGTGATGCCAGGATTTTAGAGTAAATATTAGCGTCTATGTTGAGCAGGGCATTCGGTCTATATTATGCAGGGATCTTCGGATCGCCTCTAGGTTTAGGTAATAAGACTGTAATTGACTCCTACATGGACGGGGTTACAGTGCCTGTGGTGCTGAACGAGTTAAACAACTGTACCAAAGGTGCTAATAGTTGGGGTTTGAAAATCTTGTAAAACCTGGTTGTATACCCATCAGGGCCAGGGGCTCGGGATTTAAGGGCTTTTATTGCCTCGTCCACTTCTTTGTCAGTAATCAGCGCCTCCAGAGAGTCATGGGCTGTTCTTTCTAGCCGGGGAAGTGCTGCACCCCGTAAGTATTTCTTCTGTTCCTCCATGTCCCGCACTGGAGCGGTCATCACCTGAGTCAGGTGGGTCGCAGCGAGCTGCATGTTTTTCCTGGTCAGCGTAATGGACCTTACCTCATTGGTCCCGCAGGCCCACAATTGTATTGTTCCTCTTCGCCTTGGTAAGTTTGGCCACTAGTAGCTTATTTGCTTTGTTGTTTTTAGCATAGTAAAACTGTTTTGCTTTTGCCATTTGGTGGGCAGTGTGTTCGTCATAGTGGGCCTTGATCTTTATTTGTGCTATCCGATGGCCCGCTGAGTTTTAGGGGTCCAGCCCTTCTTCTTATAGGTCCTTTCTGCATTTCTAAGGTCTTCCTCAAGGCCCTGGTGAGTTTGACGTTTGTGTCTATGATAGGCCGCTCCTTGAGCAATCAGTTCACCCCGCACTACTGCCTTCATTGTGTCCCAAGTATTGGCGGTAGAGGTGTCCTCACTGGGGTTCTCCTTAAAGAAGTTGGTGATCGTGGTTGCGATCGCATCTCTGAGTGGCATCTCGTTGAGAATCGGATCATATAGAGTCCATCTGCGCTGTTGGGGGTTAGCTGGTTCCTTCACTCGGATTTCCAGGGTCACCGGAGCGTGATCAGACAAGATTCTGGAGCCAATTGTCACATTGTTGATGAACGTGAAGATTTGTGAAGACACTAAAAGAAGATCTATCCTGGAGAAGGTTCTGTGGACATAAGAATAAAAGGAAAAGTCTCTTTTGAATGGGTGGAGTACTCTCCATGAATCCACCACCCCCAAAGTTCTAAATAGTTGTAGGAGAGCCAGGGCTATGGTGAGGTCTCCGGCACTGGGTGGTTGTGACTTGTCTTTCGTGGGGTCCGGGACCCCATTGAAGTCCCCTCCAATCACTATCTGGCCTTCCAGAAATGGGGAGAGAGTTGTACTCAGGGATTCATAGAACAGCGCCTGGCCTGAGTTTGGTGCGTATACGGAAATTATAGAATAGAGTTGTCCTAGTAGTAGGCATTTCACCGCCATTTACTGCCCCTCCAGGCATCTTATAGAGTCTAGAATTTGAGGGATCAGTCTCCTCCCAAATAGGATAGCTGTGCCACCCCTCTTGGAGATCCAAGATGCGAAAGGTTGCTTCGGAAAGTTTTGGGAGTGTAGGCGGCTATGGTCCGCTGGCAGCAGATGGGTTTCTTGTAGCATAGCCACTGCTGCACCGTCGTTCTGAAGCTTCTGTAGGATGGACTTGCGTTTGGCGGGTGAATTTAGTCCCTTGACATTCAGAGAGACGAACCTCAGAGTTTGATGTTCTGGGGCCAGTTCCGGGGAGGTTGACGAGTCCTGGGGGACAGGGGGAGGTGTAGAGGGATCAGCCATCATGTCGCGGAGTGTGTGGCCATTCCCCAACCTGCCTGTGGGGTTTTTTCTCAGGCCGCCCAACGGGAGGGCCGAGTTTTAACGAAGGGTGACTGACCTTTTGCGCATCTAATGCCTCCCTTGGACAACGGGGCCATAGAACAGTGTGTAGCCAACATGGCTAACCTTACAGGTCATCTTAGTGGTTTGTTCCAAGGACTCATAGATGGACTGTGCCTTGGAACCGAGCATGGACCGTGGAATAATGCCCGCTGCTTTAAGGATGAAGCTTATCTGTGTTCCTGAGGGTGCTGATCGGATCATGGTGCTGGGCTGCGAGCCGGGATCGAGGTGGAAGCTCCATCATGGGGTCGCATCCAGCTATTTTCTCTTCCGGATTCTGGGAACCTTCGACCAAGAATCTTGTGTGGGATTAGGGGAGGCCACCAGGTTTGAGTCAGCCGTTGCTTCGGAGGGCAGAAAGGACGAGGGTTTGGAAGCATCTGGGCGCAGGATGTCGGTAGCATCTTCCAGGTGGCTAATTTTCCTGAGTGAGCCCTTGTAGGAAAATTGCAAAGCTGTGGGAAAGAGCCATCTGTAGCGGATTTTTTGAGCCTGATGAAGGGTGGTTAGAGGGCGAAGGGCTCGCCTCTTTTGAAGAGTAAGAGGAGAAAGGTCCTGAAAGATCTGATGGGAGGTCCCTTGGAATGTAATTTCGTCTTTGGAGCAGCTTATTGCCGAGATGGCTTCCTTCGTGGTAAAGAAGTGCACCCTAGTGATGATGTCGGGGGGGCCATCCGATTCCACTCTTCGTCGGGGGTTCAGCCTGTGGGTGCGATCTAGGAGAAGCTGTGAATCTTTGAGGTCAGGGAGGAGAGATTGGAAGAAGAGGCCCACATATTCAGCCAACCCCTTGTCTGGGATCGAAGTGGGAACCCCCCGAATACGGAGGTTGTTGCGCCGGGCCCTATTTTCAAGGTTCTCTTGCTTGTGTTCCAGGATGTCGTACTTGTCCTGCAATAGTCCGATTGAGCGTTGGACCTCAGTTAGCGTGGAGGCATGATCTTGGATAAGATCCTCAACAACTCCCACTCTTTGTTCAACCGCCAAGACTTTTTTATCTGTACTTTCCAGTTTAGTTGTGAGTTCTGCCATACAAGAGCGGATTTCTGATTTGATATTCGCCATGAATTCACGTATATCTTCTTTGGTCGCCAAAGGTCCCTTGTTATCTAGGGATTCCCGTGAGATAGAGGGGCAGGAATCTTGTTTTTTTGCTTTGTCGGAAGCGGTCAGCAGAGTTGCTATGTCCGAAGACTTGGTGGTCTTTTGTTGCTTGGTCATCGCGCTGGTTTTTCAGCGGCAAGACAATGGCCGCCGGGAGCGATGTAGCGGTGAAGAAGAGTTGCTATGGGAGCTGCTCACGGGCCCCCAGAGGCTAAGACGCGCTGCCCGTGCGGGATATAGGCCTTATCCGCGGGCAGCAGGGCCGTGGGCCGGGGCGCCCCAGGAAGGGCTCAGGGAGAAGAGCATGCGGGCTAGGCCTACCTTAAATCTCTCAAGGGGCTCCTACTGAGGGCTCCCGCCGCCAACCATTAGGGGGGAGGGTTTCCCATCTCCGCTCCAGGAAATTGAGTCACTTCAAGGGCCATTGCAAATGTCCATAGGCTGGAAGGTAGGCCCCACCAGGCACCCAGGTGGGCCACTAATGCAGCCCGCGTAGATCTCCGTCCGCTGGCTGTGTAGCTGTAAGGTGGCGTGGGCCGGGGTACCTCAGGAGGAAGAGGGAGAGGGTGCACAAAACGGGGCCAGTGCATGCGGGGGGGCCCAGGCAGCCCTCATCGGCCGATGGAAACAGTCCCCGCTTGTCTTGATATCTTGATGCTCGTCCGTCCCCTCCGGCTCTAGTGCTACGGGGAGGATCGCCTCCAACTCCTGACTGTGCACGCCATCATACGTGCACCCGCCATCTTGGATTCTCCAAGCGGCAGAGGGGGGGACCGGGATTCAAGCGGCAAGTACAGACATAGTGCTCCCTCTCCCGGCTTTCATCTTTGAGCTGCTAGTGCCCCATCGGTTCTGATCCACATAGCTGGCATTGATGGATCGTGTAGGCCACAGGAACCACACAATTTTGGCTATAGCAGCGGGCAGTCCACGGGCGGCTTTAGAGGAGCGACTGCATCGCGGCGGCTCCAAGCCACGCCCCTCTTCTTTCCTTTTTATGTAATATGTGTTCTTAGGTGATTTACCTTTGACACTATGTCTAACTGAAGACTTGAAGTTGTTTACTTGACCTGTTGTTGTAACTGGTCTAGAGAAACCAAAGCAGCATTTGGTGTAGCATTTCCCTTTGTTTTTATATTTGCAACGACAATATTTCCCACATTTGTGTCTTTGACATTGTAAAATGTGTGCATGAAGGTCACTATGTCTTGTCTGTGAAGGAATTTCACAAGTGACATATTTTTGATAAACTGTAAAACAGTTGTGTCACTGTCTTGACCAAATTTAGGAGCATCTTTAATAAAAGCATGTGGATATGTGGTGCTCCTCTGGCTTGGTATTCTTTTCTCCAAAAGAAGTGTTTCACTTCTCCGAGGGGAGGTACAGTTTTATTACAAATAAAGTGTAGCATAGCAATGAAGCGATGATGGAAATATCTTGAAACATTGACAGGATCTAGAGAATTGAGTTCTCCAGGTGTTAGTATATTTATGTTTGTTTTGTTTTTGTTCGCTATGCGTAGGAAATCATGTAAATCTTTGCATGCATATTCTACACAACTTAATGTAACACACCAAGTGGGTGGACAAAGATTTCTTATTATACAGCGTACATCTCTGTGACGTCAGAACTAGTATTATTTTGTACCACTCATGTTTGCTAAAAGATTTGTAATGCATGACTGTAGAACCTCATCTTTTTCTTGCACTTTTTGTAGTAATTGCGTAGCTGACATATTTTGAAAATGGGTACCTGAGTCCAATGTGTGTGCAACTCTGTAGCATAGAGTTGCAAGTTCACTTTCATAGAGAAGGTGGAATATGCATTTCACATTTTGTCTAAATCGGGGATCTTCAGAATACAATTGTAAAGAGCCGTATTCTGAGGCAATTATTTGTGTGGGTTTATCATTGTACCTTCCTACTTTTCCAGTAGGAAAGAGTAGAGGAAAGGCACGTGCTTCTATACTTTCTTCCCATATGCTGATTGGTGATTCTTTGGCTTGTCACATTTGATACATTTCCAGTGCATCATCTATGGTGTTTTTAGAGTGTAATGGATGAATTGTATAATGGTCTAAAATATTGGATACTGTAGCAGGATCTAGAAGTAGAAATGACCGGTTTCTGGTGACTCTTGAATTATTTCAATGGTTTATCTCAGGATTTCTTCAATATTCATTTCTTTGTATATATTTATTGTTGTCTTTTAGCTATTGTAAGTCCACGAGTTGTTGCCATTTTTTTGTGTCTTTTGTAGGTACACCATTTACTAAAACAATTAAAGATTGATCTATTAGATGTTGCACTCCCAGAGTGTGTACATTGTCTTTCAGATCTAATGGTAAATAAACTACTTTGCCACACATGCCTTTCACTAATTCAGAGGGGGGTAAATTTGCTGTTTTTGGTTGAAGGTGTATTATTGCTTGAAAGGGGTGCACTGTTTTAATTATGATGCTTTCATATAAATTGAGTTGTTGCAGGGGTTTTGTTAGTGGGAATAATTCCAAGTTATTTGTGATAGCACGTGAAGGAGTTTGGTTTTTGTCAAGGTTTGCAGTGCAATAAATGCAAAGTACTAAGGGGTCAGTAATTTCGTATTTGTTTTCTGCTATAAGGTAGAGAGCTAATTCAAACCATTTGGAATCTTCATTGTCTTCTATTTATACGTTATGCCTACAGTTTTTGTACTACTGTTATACAAAGTACTGCGGCAACACAAACACATATGGTTTGGTACTTCAACTGATGTATTTTTAAATTTTAGTATTTCTTTTTTGTATGTGTGTAGTAGAAGGTTGCCATCTCTACAGTTGTTGCTAGTCTGTTCAAAAGATATTAAATTTTGTAAGTGGCTTTTACTTCCAAAATATTTTCTCTGGATATGCTCTATTTCTTCGAGTATTTCTCTGGCTGTACCATGTAGAAGATTGTTATTTAAATTGGCTAGTGCTGAAGCAGAACTTTTAGCATAGTACAGTTTATGGACCAGATTTCTTATAGTTGAATGATGTGTTGATATCATTTTGATATGATGTAAGGTGCTTTTGCAAATAGGTCCTGAAATGCAGGCTGATGAATGTCTTTGTAGTCCTATGTATTTGTGCAAGTGACAGGTATCCATATTTTGTAGTAGTTTCATTTTGAATGTGTCTTTGCCTTTCACATACTGATTGAGGAACTGGCGTAAAGATTTGAAAGATTTTTTGACAATGTTACACATTGACATGCACAGCCATTTGTACACTGGACGCTTTGGTTCAGTGGAATGGAGAGGTGATACTGAGTTTTCTGGGGATATTTTTGTGAGCAGCATTTCTTGTTCCATTATGGTATTATTACGCTTTTCATACCCTCGCCCACTGCTATGTATGGCAATTGTGCTTGTTGGCTTTTGTTTGTATGCTTCTTTATTAAAATATGGTTCTGTGCTCGTGGTGTGTCTCCATTCACCTCCACAGATATTTAAGACATTATTTTGTTGACATTCCGTTTATTGAGAAGTCTTTTTTGTAGTTTAGTAGTTAGTTTTGTTAGTGGTTTCATTCTTTTTAAAACTAAAATAAATAACTTCCTTTGGAGAAGGATTGCACTGTCTATGAGAGCTTCCAAGATTAATTATCTACATTAGGTTTTAAGGGTTGTGCATGATTTCTCACCTGTTTTTATAAGGTTCTGAAGGAATCTGATGCAGAACATTTTTTGTAAAATACTTTTTTTGGTATGGTTACTTGCCACTTCATCAAGACTTATAGGTGTAGTGTTAGCAGTAGTGGTAGCTGAATTCTTGTTAATCACTTTCTGTTTCGTTTTACAAGAGGAGGCAAAGTTTCTGTACTGGAAGCTTGTTTTGTTTCGCTTAATGACTGTATTAGCTGTTTTGTTTGAACTTTTTGTACAAATTCTGCTAGAGATGGATGCTTATTTTGGACACTTTTATTTTAATTTGCTCTACTTCTGGTTGCTTTCTACAGAGTTGCTTTTTGGTAGGCATTCTTTGGGACCTGTTGGAGAAAAAAAGAAAGTGTGGGTTGGGCTGCTGGGTAATGTATGTGTGCTGTGTGCATGAGTGTCTGAGTATGATGGTAAGGATGTATGTGGAGGTGTGAGATTATGTAATGGCCAGCTACAACAAGTTGGGAAGGCTATTCTTGTATTTGTGTGTTACTATACTGGGGTTCAGATGACAATACAAAGTAAGCTAGTAGGGAAGCACTAATACTAAATCTAATGGTATAGAATTAAAACATTTGTTCGTTCTGCAATAATAACATTCTAGTGTGTTTGAGTAATAGTTAAAACATTATGGTAGTATTGTACTTACTTTTCTGTATGGAAAGAGTAGGTTTCTTCTGAGTTGTTGTTCGTACTTCAGATGCTGTTGCTTTTCAGGAGAGTGGCCTTCACTGCAATTGTAAAAGAAAGAAGTTAGTAAATGTGTGTGTTTATAGCACTGTTGTTAATTTAGACATTGATTTTTTTGTTTTTGTAGTAGTAGTGTTTTTTGATAACTGAACATAGAGTGTACATGCAGTGTCCTTTGCCTATGTGCAGCCTGTATATTTTACTTAGAATCTGTTAGTTGAACATGCTTTACAAATGAGTATAATACTAGGCTTATGTAGCTCACTTGGCTTCTTAATGCTGTGTTATTGGATGTTAGGAGATAGAAGAAATAATCATATGCTTATTTTGCTATTTTTATATGGTAAATGGCAGAAACTGTATAGAAACGCATGGAATGTATACAATTTTGAAGGCGTGGGTAATAAAGCAGAAGGATTTGATGTAGAGGCAGTGGTGTTGTTTCAGCTTGGAGCCTTTCTAATGATAGTGCCTATCTGTGTGAGTGTATAAAGATGCATCAACTCATCCTGGCTGCGTGTGATTTTATAATACACTACATTTTTTTCTCGAATGATACTGATTTTCTCCCATCTTTCAATATGAAATGACACTTTTTTAGATAGCTTTGTGTGTAAAAGAAAATTGTTGTGCAGACAGGTTTGCAAGTGACAGTTGATTATAGCAGATGGGAGAAATGACAGTAAGTTCATTTCGTAGGTTATAGAGGTTAAGTAGCAGTTACCCTATTTATATGCATTTATACAAGAGCTGTACATGTACTGTGCAGAAAATATGCATACCTGTAGTTTGTATTCAAGCATGTGGATATGCATGAAGCTACAAGTAGACATCTTGGAGATTTGTACAGTAGTTTTTGTAGAAGATGCTTTCAATGACATGAGACTTGTACTCAGAGTGATCAACAGTACATCCAAAGTGCTGAACTATGATGATGGAGTTAGATGTAGAGTTCTTGGATGTGATTTGTGGATGGCTGTGTGACTGCTTAGCTGTAGCCAATGAGGGAATGGTGCAGGGAGTGAAGTGGAAAGGCTAGAAGGGCTGCTAAGAGTTACATGCTCTGCGGACACCGCGACTGTCCGCGGACAGAACGTGCCAGATAAGGGACTTGTGAACATATTTGGCATGGTAATAGGATGTAGGGATTAGCCAATCAGGTGTTGTGGTTGTGGATTTGTGTTGAAAGAGGCTGTGTGTAGTGGAGAAAGTCAGGGTGTTGGTGGTTGGATATATGTTTGTGCATGGTTTTAAAGGAGTGGAGGTGGTGTGGAACTGTGCCTGATTTCAATGTGCTGGGAATTGTACAAGTTTGTGAAGATATGGGCAGGGTGAACAGCCCCCATGTGGTAGTTTTGCACTGTGGTGTTTTGCATTTGTGCTGTGTCAGTGTCCATACTTTGTTGGCAGATTTGGAACACTTGGTTCATGCAGTAATGAAAGTCCTTCCAAATGCCGAGGTTATTTTTTCTGGTTTAGTACCTAGGGCAATATCGGACAATAGTTATGTTTTTTGTCCTCAGCAAAACTTTGCTAGGTGTGCAATCAACCGAGGCATGTTTGTTTCCATGATTAGAGCTCTTATGTTCTTTTGTAATAATGAGAACATTGAATCTGGTAATGTTGTTTATTTTAAAGAAGATGGCATTTCTTTATCTTTTATGGGAAATGTCATGCTGTTTTGGAACATAAGGGTTGCTTTGGAGAAGCTAATGTGAAGATTTTTGGAGTAAAATAAGAAAAAGAAAATACAAAATAAAAGGTGTCTCTCGAGCATCTGCAAACGAAAAAAAAAAGGCTCTTTTCAGAGTCAATCTCAAAGGGGAAATGGGGCCTACTATTTAAATTTACATTCACCACGCTCAGATTTTGGATTTGTCAGTGGACACTGCGGTTATCCGTGGACAATGCGTATTACATACAGGGATTTTGGGGTTGAGAGACATGCAAATGAGACTGAGCAGAGCAAGGGATGGTCAATAAAGTTTACTGGGTGTGTTGTGTAAGGAGAGAGTGTGTCCGAATTTTTCCTGAGAGAAGAACAGATAGCTATGGCTGTGTGTTTCAGAAAACAGATTATCTGGATTTTGGGAGACTCATGGATACATGGGTTGGAGGTGCATGCAGCACGCTGTGGAGTGGTTACACATCTTGGATTCCCTCATGTGGAAGTACACTGGCATGGAGTGCGTGGAATGAAGTGGCTGGATTTGGTACCTTTTTGTGTTACTTTGGTGACACAGTGTCATCCAGATATTTTTATTATTCATTGTGGAGGGAACAGTTTAGGACATGTGTCTGGAATTTCTTTGCAATTTGTAATGAAAGAAGGACTTGGGAATGTTATGGACATGTTTCCAAATTCCCAAGTAATTTGTTCCTGTATTGCGCATAGTCAAATGAGGCTGTGTTCTTCTTTATTTGGTCCACAAATGGAGAAAGTGAGACACAATGTCAATAAGGCTTTTTGTACCTTTTTAAGAGATGTTGGCATGTCCTCTTTTCACAATGAAAATGTTATGTTTTGTAGCACATACATTTTTCGCAGAGATGGAGTACATCTTACTTATGCTGGCAATCAGATTTTTCTGCGAAATATACAAAATGCATTGCAACCTTTTTTGGAATTACATTGATACATTTTGCAGTAGGTGTTAATCATTTGAAGTTTTTGAACCACAAAAAACACAACCAAAAGGCTCTTTTCGGAGCCTCCACTTCCTTTCAGAGAAAAGTTTAATAGTTCTTATAGTGCAGCCCCTCAAAAATGTTAATGTCCGCAGACGGTCCGTGGACTCCTAAAAAAAATGCACATGGCCCTGCACTATTTATTTGTCACTTCTATTTTTAAACTGTGAAAAGTGGCTCTGAAAAGAGCCTTTTTTTGTTTTGTTTTTGTTGTTTTATATTTTTTTTGTTTTTTAAACATGACAAAAAAGGAAAGGAGGGGAAAGGAGGTTAAGGAAGGGACACCAACTATGGGGATAAGAAAGCACAGCTGGAGAGAGGAAGATGTAGCCCGGACCCACCGGGCTGAGGCCACCAATAGCACAACACTGTTCTCTTGCACTTTACCTGCTTCGACCCACTAACTCAAACTCCCCTCCTCTTTCAGAGCCGTCAGAGCACCAGGGGACCACTCCGGTGGTGATAGTGCACGGTACAAATGTCCTTTAACATTAACATTAACATGTATGAAATCTGGAAGATTTCATTCATAGGTATGTTTTTGTTTTCTAATACTTGTAGTAAGTACATTAGAAATTGTTGTGGATCATCTTGTGAGTTTATATTGAATTTGACCATTCCAGCACAGTAGTCTAATTCTTGTCTTATTCCAGAAGCAGTGTAGGTGTTGTCAGGATTGTTGGTTTTATTTCTATAAAGGACTAACATTTGCAAACACAATTGGTCTGTATTGTGTAAGTAAATGTTGTCAATAATTGGTGGCAATTGAAATAGAATATGTATTGCTACATTTGCATAGCAATTTACACCAGTTGTATTTGATAATTTGAATGGACCTGACAGTTCTGTGTCCAAGTCATTTGTTTGGAGTGTGTGTTGCTTTGAGCAGTAGATTCTTCTTTGGTTGTGGTACTTGATGAAGTATTAACTTCTTTTACTTTCTTTGGAGAAATTGCAGTGAGATCCTGTATCCTTTGTGATTGAAGTAGTTTTCTTTTACAACGTTTTGCTTTTATGGAACAGGATAGGTTTTTTGATGAGGGGTGTACAGTGAACGTAGTCTATTGTATTCTAAAATGCAAGGAATATCAGTATTTACTTTACTTGCATCAAAGTGGATTAGAGATAGTCTGTCAAGTGTACTTAAGCGTGATAGTGCTGCATAGCTCATTCCTTCTTTAAAGACTCTGCTCCCAATATTTATCAATGATTTATCTAGGGTAAGACCTTGTGATTTGTGAATGGTGACTGCGTATGCTAGAGTTAGAGAAAATTGTTATCTGCATACATACATAACATAACAGATCTTTGAAAAGAATGAAGCAGGATGTTGAGCGTCCTATCCTTTTAACTTCTGATAGTTTGTCAAAGAGAATATTGACAAACTGAATGTTGTTGACACGTGGGTATGTTTGAAAGCCAACAACTGTACCATGTGCTCCATTAACTAGTCCTTGCTCCAAGTCCAGATTACGTTTAAGCATTACTCTACAGTTTATAGATCATTTTAATATTTTCTCCAAATCAGCTGTGTTGGAGATAGAGTTTTCTAAGGTATTTAGTCTTGTTGTGGCTTGTTTACACATGGGTAGTGTCATACCATGTACATCCGGTTTGTCTGTGGAGCAAATTTCAATTGTTGGTTGCATTTCTTTTTTCAACATTGTTTCATTGAATTTTGAACAGCTTGCAAGAGTTGGCATCAAGGACATACAATTGACATTTGTGTGTGCTAATTGTTCCATGACATCAGTAGCACATGATTCATGGCCATAGAGTGCATGGATGTGCCTGGTTTTTAATATTGCTTGTGCTTCTTGAGATAGTGCACCAACTCTAATACCTTTTAAAATGTTGTGAGGTCTGCAGACTGGCACATATTTTCTGTTAATTCTCTGTATTGGAAATGTTGCCAAAGTTTGACATTTCCTATGCTGCCAAGAGTTTTACGGCAGAGTTTGTGCCCTAAGGTTTTAAAAATAGGTTTACCTTTCACTGGTGTTAATTGAAGAAGATCTCTAAAAACAATAATGTGTTTTCCACCAAAGAGCTCTTCATAGTCTATTTTTAGTACCTCTTGTAATCTGAGGTGAATAAAAGCCAACATTAGGTTGGAGACCATGCTCACCTCATCTATTAGTAGCATTTTCATGTGTTTCAAAACTCTGCATAGTTCCATTGCTGCTTCTGTAGAAAGTTTGTAATAATCTAATTTTTTTGGTGTTCTACTGGAAGGAGTAGTAATCGGTGTACAGTGACACCACCTATGTTGTAGGCAGCTAAACCTGTGGGGGCAGTGACAACAGCTGACAGTTTGTTGTTTGTCAATTGTTGAAGGAACTTGCTGATGATTTTGATTAAGAATGTTTTGCCTGAACCAGCTTGACCACTGACGTATAGCAGTAAAGGTTTGTATTGTTGGCAGGTACAGTTTGTCTTTACACCATGTTCAATTTGTTTTTTTTACTTCTTGGAAAATGCTTCACTGCTCATTGTTCAGTTTTGATGTCAGTATTGTGAAGTCTTCTGTAGCTTGTTCATACTGACACATGGTGTTTTCTACTTCTGTCATAGCTAATTCTGCCTCATTTGCCATTAGTGGCTTCCAGTTACAGAAGGTTGACTACTATCAGGAGTGTCCTCATCTAGTTGGGCCTGGAGTTCTTCTTCGTGTTGTTGTTCATTCTGCAACATTGTTTTATACTGTGTAAAGTTTACACCTGTTATAGTACTTTCATTTGCTTTGAAAGTGTCTTCATAGGAGTCATAGGCATCTAGTACTCTTCTTCTTTTCTCCATGGTTTAAAAAGTTGTAGCAGGGACATGTAATATAGTTCTTTATGATGAGGAGTTTTTAGTGACAATTTGATATGATTATTTAAGCTTTGTTTGGTAAGTTTCACTAAGCTGCATTCACAATTAGTCACTCTGTATCTACCTTTCTTTTCATCTGGTTTTATATTATTTTTGTATGTGAAGTTTTGGTTTATGTGGTATAGACACATGGTTTCCAAAGTGGTACTCCTGTTTGGGCAGTATGTGTCTAGTACATTGTTTTTCAAAATGTCTTGGCTATTGGGATCATTTTTGGCTATTGTTTCTATGTCCTCATATGATTTGAGAACTCTTTTTCTAGATTTAGCAGGACCAAGAGTTAGCCATACTATGTTTTCAGATTTTCCATACAAGGCAGTACCAGTTACACGATCTGCTGCTTCATAGCAGCCGCATTCTCTATGAGAGAGCATTTTGTTGCCTAAGCTGTACAATTTCTATGACAGTGTTTTGTCAGATGATAATTCATCCCAGAGGTCTTGAAGCTCTGTTTTTTCTGCTTTGGTTAAGTAGGCTGTGACATATCGTGGAACTGCAGTCGAATTGGCTGCAATATACTGCACATCTTTGTTTGCATTCCATAAGAGGGCAATGATTGCATTGTAATCATTGATATATTTTGCTTCTTCTTTCCTTTTTTTTTTAAACGTGTTTATTTTAAATAGGCAGGTTATGGCAATACAAAGCTTAATCACTTGCGACATGGAGCATACAGTAATACCATTTGACGCTCCTCCCACCCCACCCTTCGGTCTCAAGTTCCGCCTTCACGTCCCCGCAGGGGATCTCCATCCTGAATAGTTCACCTGGCCAGTTGGGGCTTGAAATAACTTTTGGTCAAAATCCAATACCAGACACCCAGATGTTGTGAAAGCGATGTAAAGTGCCTGCCCCGGCAGCCGTCACCTTCTCGGCGATCAGGATGTCCCAGACTTTCATCCACCAGAAAGGCGTGAGAGGGCCTTCCGTCGTTTTCCAGGTGTGGGCTATCACGTTCCTGCCCGCAAGTAGGCATTGTGATAATAGTTTGGCCTTGGGACCAGACCTTGGGTAGATCCCGGGGATCGGTGCTCCAACAAGGATAGGTTCGGGGGCCAAGGGCAGTCGCACCTGAGTGATGTCCACTATCATCGCTAGGCATTGTTTCCAAAAGGCTTGAGCCTTGGGGCAGGACCACCACATGTGGAAGAAGGAGCCTATTTGGCCGCATTGCCTCAAGCATTGAGGGTTGAGTGTGGAGTTCATGTGGTGAAGTCTTAGGGGAGGGTAGTACCACCAGAGGAGGATCTTGTAGGCGCATTCTCTATTTGTGATGCATGATGAGGAGGTTTGAGCCCGGGACCAGATGTCAACCCACTGTTGGTCTTCAATCGGATGGCCCAGGTCCGCCTCCCATAGGGCCATATACCGGATCTTGGAGGTTAGGAAATCCGTTTGGAGGCGCTTGTATAGAGTGGGGATTCTTCCTCGGGGCAGGAGCTCATTAAGGGTCAATTCGATGGCTGTGGTAAGACGAGTAGCCACCTGGCGAGTCTGTGGGTGGGTGCACCAGTGGCGTAGCTGGGTATATGTGAATCTATCTTGTTCCTGGATCCTAAAGAGTTCTTTGCATCGCTCAAAGGTGCAGGGTTGGCCCCCTTCAAAAAGTTGACCCAGGGTCTCTAGGCCTCCTGGAATCCAGGCCTTAAAATTCCAGAGAGACAGACCAGGAGAGAAGGCTGGGTTCATAAACACCGGGGAGAGGGGGCTGAGCCCCGTTGGGATCCTCTTCTGTTTCAACGCGTGGTCCCTCACCGAAATGGTGTGTTTGGTGGATGGCAGAAGATTACGCCACTGTCGCCGTTCCGGAGGAGGGACATGTGGGAGAAAGCGTAGTGGGAGGGGTAACTGCGCTTGTTCGAGGTCCACCCATCTAGGGCGGTTGGTGAGGACTTGCCATGATTGAATACAGGACAGTTGAGCCGCCATTTGGTATTTCTGTAGGTCAGGGACCCCAAGGCCACCCAGTTTCGCGTTGCCCAGCATTGTGGATTTAGGGATCCTGGGCTTTTTCCGCCTCCAAATAAACTGCAGCATTTTCTTCTGTAGGCGTTGAAGGGCTGGCGCTGGAACCAGCACCGGGAGTGTGGAGCACGCATACAGAAATCTCGGTAGTAAGTTCATCTTACAGGCTGTAATACGGCTCATCAGCGATATCTCTTGTGCCGCCCAGCGTCTCAAATCTGCCTCCAAGTTTGTAAATAATGGGGGAAAATTAGCCCGATAGGTCTCGCTTGGGTTGGCCGGGATCTGAACTCCCAAGTAGCTAATTCCTTTGGTCGTCCATTGTATTGGGCACAGCGAAACTAGGGCCTCTCGGTCTTCTCGGGTCAAACCCACTCCCGTGGGGACCGATTTCCGGTAGTTGACTGTGAAGCCTGTGACCCTGCCATAGCTCGTTATCTCAGCCAGGGCTTGAGGGAGGGAGGGAGGAGCAGGGTTTCGTGATAGTCAAGAGGACATTGTCTGCGTAGAGGGCCAGCTTGTGGTGTGCCGGGCCTGATTGAAAGCCTTCGACTGCAGGGTTCAACCTGATCCACTGGGCAAACGGTTCCATAATTAGAGTGAAGAGAAGTGGCGACAGCGGGCATCCCTGTCGGGTTCCACAAGTTAGGTTGATGGGGGAGGAGAGGTGCCATTAACTCTGAGAAGGGTTTTGGGAGCTTTGTAATTTGCCAGCGTCATAGTGCAAAACTCTGGGCCAAATCCAAAAGCCTCAAGGGTGAGCCTCATGAAAGTCCAATCCACTTTGTCGAACGCCTTGGTCGCGTCCAGGGCCAGAAGCACCAATACACGGGAATCCCGGGAGACAAGTTCCACCAGATCCAAGGCTCTTCGAATGTTGTCGGCCGTGGAGCGGTGTCTGAGGAAGCCACTCTGATCCGCACTGATTATCTCCGGCAAGAACTGAGACAGATGTGATGCCAGGATTTTAGAGTAAATATTAGCGTCTATGTTGAGCAGGGCAATCGGTCTATATGATGCAGGGTTCTTCGGATCGCTTCCAGGTTTAGGTAATAAGACCGTAATTGACTCCTACATGGACGGGGTTACAGTGCCTGTGGTGCTGAACGAGTTAAACAACTGTACCAAAGGTGCTAATAGTTGGGGTTTGAAAATCTTGTAAAACCTGGTTGTATACCCATCAGGGCCAGGGGCTCGGGATTTAAGGGCTTTTATTGCCTCGTCCACTTCTTTGTCAGTAATCAGCGCCTCCAGAGAGTCATGGGCTGTTCTTTCTAGCCGGGGAAGCGCTGCACCCCGTAAGTATTTCTTCTGTTCCTCCATGTCCCGCACTGGAGAGGTCATCACCTGAGTCAGGTGGGTCGCAGCGAGCTGCATGTTTTTCCTGGTCAGCGTAATGGACCTTACCTCATTGGTCCCGCAGGCCCACAATTGTATTGTTCCTCTTCGCCTTGGCAAGTTTGGCCACTAGTAGCTTATTTGCTTTGTTGTTTTTAACATAGTAAAACTGTTTTGCTTTTGCCATTTGGTGGGCAGTGTGTTCGTCATAGTGGGCCTCGATCTTTATTTGTGCTATCCGATGGCCCGCTGAGTTTTAGGGGTCCAGCCCTTCTCCTTATAGGTCCTTTCTGCATTTCTAAGGTCTTCCTCAAGGCCCTGGTGAGTTTGACGTTTGTGTCTATGATAGGCCGCTCCTTGCGCAATCAGTTCACCCTGTACTACTGCCTTCATTGTGTCCCAAGTATTGGCGGTAGAGGTGTCCTCACTGGGGTTCTCCTTAAAGAAGTTGGTGATCGTGGTTGCAATCGCATCTCTGAGTGGCATCTCGTTGAGAATCGGATCATATAGAGTCCATCTGCGCTGTTGGGGGTTAGCTGGTTCCTTCACTCGGATTTCCAGGGTCACCGGAGCGTGATCAGACAAGATTCTGGAGCGAATTGTCACATTGTTGGTGAACGTGAAGATTTGTGAAGACACTAAAAGAAGATCTATCCTGGAGAAGGTTCTGTGGACATAAGAATAAAAGGAAAAGTCTCTTTCGGATGGGTGGAGTACTCTCCATGAATCCACCACCCCCAAAGTTCTAAATAGTTGTAGGAGAGCCAGGGCTATGGTGAGGTCTCCGGCACTGGGTGGTTGTGACTTGTCTTTCGTGGGGTCCGGGACCCCATTGAGGTCCCCTCCAATCACTATCTGGCCTTCCAGAAACGGGGAGAGAGTTGTACTCAGGGATTCATAGAACAGCGCCTGGCCTGAGTTTGGTGCGTATACGGAAATTATAGAATAGAGTTGTCCTGGTAGTAGGCATTTCACCGCCATTTACTGCCCCTCCAGGCATCTTATAGAGTCTAGAATTTGAGGGATCAGTCTCCTCCCAAATAGGATAGCTGTGCCACCCCTCTTGGAGATCCAAGATGCGAAAGGTTGCTTCGGAAAGTTTCGGGAGTGTAGGCGGCTATGGTCCGCCGGCAGCAGATGGGTTTCTTGTAGCATAGCCACTGCTGCACCGTCGTTCTGAAGCTTCTGTAGGATGGACTTGCGTTTGGCGGGTGAATTTAGTCCCTTGACATTCAGAGAGACGAACCTCAGAGTTTGATGTTCTGGGGCCAGTTCCGGGGAGGTTGACGAGTCCTGGGGGACAGGGGGAGGTGTAGAGGGATCAGCCATCATGTCGCGGAGTGTGTGGCCATTCCCCAACCTGCCTGTGGGGTTTTTTCTCAGGCTGCCCAACGGGAGGGCCGAGTTTTAACGAAGGGTGACTGACCTTTTGCGCATCTAATGCCTCCCTTGGACAACGGGGCCATAGAACAGTGTGTAGCCAACATGGCTAACCTTACAGGTCATCTTAGTGGTTTGTTCCAAGGACTCATAGATGGACTGTGCCTTGGAACCGAGCATGGACCGTGGAATAATGCCCGCTGCTTTAAGGATGAAGCTTATCTGTGTTCCTGAGGGTGCTGATCGGATCATGGTGCCGGGCTGCGAGCCGGGATCGAGGTGGAAGCTCCATCATGGGGTCGCATCCAGCTATTTTCTCTTCCGGAATCTGGGAACCTTCGGCCAAGAATCTTGTGTGGGATTAGGGGAGGCCACCAGGTTTGAGTCAGCCGTTGCTTCGGAGGGCAGAAAGGACGAGGGTTTGGAAGCATCTGGGCGCAGGATGTCGGTAGCATCTTCCAGGTGGCTAATTTTCCTGAGTGAGCCCTTGTAGGAAAATTGCAAAGCTGTGGGAAAGAGCCATCTGTAGCGGATTTTTTGAGCCTGATGAAGGGTGGTTAGAGGGCGAAGGGCTCGCCTCTTTTGAAGAGTGAGGAGAAAGGTCCTGAAAGATCTGAAGGGAGGTCCCTTGGAATGTAATTTCGTCTTTGGAGCAGCTTATTGCCGATATGGCTTCCTTCGTGGTAAAGAAGTGCACCCTAGTGATGACGTCGGGGGGGCATCCGATTCCACTCTTCGTCGTGGGTTCAGCCTGTGGGTGCAATCTAGGAGAAGCTGTGAATCTTTGAGGTCAGGGAGGAGAGATTGGAAGAAGAGGCCCACATATTCAGCCAACCCCTTGTCTGGGATAGAAGTGGGAACCCCCCGAATACGGAGGTTGTTGCGCCGGGCCCTATTTTCAAGGTCCTCTTGCTTGTGTTCCAGGATGTCGTACTTGTACTGCAATAGTCCGATTGAGCGTTGGACCTCAGTTAGCGTGGAGGCATGATCTTGGATAAAATCCTCAACAACTCCCACTCTTTGTTCAACCGACAAGACTTTTTTATCTGTACTTTCCAGTTTAGTTGTGAGTTCTGCCATACAAGAGCGGAATTCTGATTTGATATCCGCCATGAATTCACGTATATCTTCTTTGGTCGCCAAAGGTCCCTTGTTATCTAGGGATTCCCGTGAGATAGAGGGGCAGGAATCTTGTTTTTTTGCTTTGTCGGAAGCGGTCAGCAGAGTTGCTATGTCCGAAGACTTGGTGGTCTTTTGTTGCTTGGTCATCGGGCTGGTTTTTCACCGGCAAGACAATGGCTGCTGGGAGCGATGTAGCGGTAAAGAAGAGTTGCTATGGGAGCTGCTCACGGGCCCCCAGAGGCTAAGAAGCGCTGCCCGTGCGGGATATAGGCCTTATCAGCGGGCAGCAGGGCCGTGGGCCGGGGTGCCCCAGGAAGGGCTCAGGGAGAAGAGCATGCAGGCTAGGCCTACCTTAAATCTCTCAAGGGGCTCCTGCTGAGGGCTCCCGCCGCCAACCGTTGGGGGGAGGGTTTCCCATCTCCGATGCAGGAAATTGAGTCACTTCAAGGGCCGTTGCAAATGTCCATAGGCTGGAAGGTAGGCCCCACCAGGCACCCAGGTGGGCCACTAATGCAGCCCGCGTAGATCTCCGTCCGCTGGCTGTGTAGCTGTAAGGTGGCGTGGGCCGGGGTACCCCAGGAGGAAGAGGGATGAAGCGATGATGGAAATATCTTGAAACATTGACAGGATCTATAGAATTGAGTTCTCCAGGTGTTAGTATATTTAAGTTTGTTTTGTTTTTGTTCGCTATGCGTAGGAAATCATGTAAATCTTTGCATGCATATTCTACACAACTTAATGTAACACACCAAGTGGGTGGACAAAGATTTCTTATTATACAGCGTACATCTCTGTGACGTCAGAACTAGTATTATTTTGTACCACTCATGTTTGCTAAAAGATTTGTAATGCATGACTGTAGAACCTCATCTTTTTCTTGCACTTTTTGTAGTAATTGCGTAGCTGACATATTTTGAAAATGGGTACCTGAGTTCAATGTGTGTGCAACTCTGTAGCATAGAGTTGCAAGTTCACTTTCATAGAGAAGGTGGAATATGCATTTCACATTTTGTCTAAATCGGGGATCTTCAGAATACAATTGTAAAGAGCCGTATTCTGAGGCAATTATTTGTGTGGGTTTATCATTGTACCTTCCTACTTTTCCAGTAGGAAAGAGTAGAGGAAAGGCACGTGCTTCTGTACTTTCTTCCCATATGCTGATTGGTGATTCTTTGGCTTGTCACATTTGATACATTTCCAGTGCATCATCTATGGTGTCTTTAGAGTGTAATGGATGCATTGTATAATGGTCTAAAATATTGGATACTGTAGCAGGATCTAGAAGTAGAAATGACCGGTTTCTGGTGACTCTTGAATTATTTCAATGGTTTATCTCAGGATTTCTTCAATATTCATTTCTTTGTATATATTTATTGTTGTCTTTTAGCTATTGTAAGTCCACGAGTTGTTGCCATTTTTTTGTGTATTTTGTAGGTGCACCATTTACTAAAACAATTAAAGATTGATTTATTGGATGTTGTACTCCCAGAGTGTGTACATTGTCTTTCAGATCTAATGGTAAATAAACTACTTTGCCACACATGCCTTTCACTAATTCAGAGGGGGGTAAATGTGCTGTTTTTGGTTGAAGGTGTATTATTGCTTGAAAGGGGTGCACTGTTTTAATTATGATGCTCTCATATAAATTGAGTTGTTGCAGGGGTTTTGTTAGTGGGAATAATTCCAAGTTATTTGTGATAGCATGTGAAGGAGTTTGGTTTTTGTCAAGGTTTGCAGTGCAATAAATGCAAAGTATTAAGGAGTCAGTAATTTCGTATTTGTTTTCTGCTATAAGGTAGAGAGCTAATTCAAGCCATTTGGAATCTTCATTGTCTTCTATATATACACGTTATGCCTACAGTTTTTGTACTACTGTTATACAAAGTACTGCGGCAACACAAACACATATGGTTTGGTACTTCAACTGATGTACTTTTAAATTTTAGTATTTCTTTTTTGTATGTGTGTAGTAGAAGGTTGCCATCTCTACAGTTGTTGCTAGTCTGTTCAAAAGATATTAAATTTTGTAAGTGGCTTTTACTTCCAAAATATTTTCTCTGGATATGCTCTATTTCTTCGAGTATTTCTCTGGCTGTACCATGTAGAAGATTGTTATTTAAATTGGCTAGTGCTGAAGCAGAACTTTTAGCATAGTACAGTTTATGGACCAGATTTCTTATAGTTGAATGATGTGTTGATATCATTTTGATATGATGTAAGGTGCTTTTGCAAATAGGTCCTGAAATGCAGGCTGATGAATGTCTTTGTAGTCCTATGTATTTGTGCAAGTGACAGGTATCCATATTTTGTAGTAGTTTCATTTTGAATGTGTCTTTGCCTTTCACATACTGATTGAGGAACTGGTGTAAAGATTTGAAAGATTTTTTGACAATGTTACACATTGACATGCACAGCCATTTGTACACTGGACGCTTTGGTTCAGTGGAATGGAGAGGTGATACTGAGTTTTCTGGGGATATTTTTGTGAGCAGCATTTCTTGTTCAATTATGGTATTATTACGCTTTTCATACCCTCGCCCACTGCTATGTATGGCAATTGTGCTTATTGGCTTTTGTTTGTATGCTTCTTCATTAAAATATGGTTCTGTGCTCGTGGTGTGTCTCCATTCACCTCCACAGATATTTAAGACATTATTTTGTTGACATTCCGTTTATTGAGAAGTATTTTTTGTAGTTTAGTAGTTAGTTTTGTTAGTGGTTTCATTCTTTTTAAAACTAAAATAAATAACTTCCTTTTGAGAAGGATTGCACTGTCTATGAGAGCTTCCAAGCTTAATTATCTACATTAGGTTTTTAGGGCTGTGCATGATTTCTCACCTGTTTTTATAAGGTTCTGAAGGAATCTGAGGCAGAACATTTTTTGTAAAATACTTTTTTTGGTATGGTTACTTGCCACTACATCAAGACTTATAGGTGTAGTGTTAGCAGTAGTGGTAGCTGAATTCTTGTTAATAACTTTCTGTTTCGTTTTACAAGAGGAGCAAAGTTTCTGTACTGGAAGCTTGTTTTGTTTCGCTTAATGACTGTATTAGCTGTTTTGTTTGAACTTTTTGTACAAATTCTGCTAGAGATGGATGCTTATTTTGGACACTTATTTTGATTTGCTCTACTTCTGGTTGCTTTCTACAGAGTTGCTTTTTGGTAGGCATTCTTTGGGGTCTGTTGGAGAAAAAAAGAAAGTGTGGGTTGGGCTACTGGGTAATGTATGTGTGCTGTGTGCATGAGTGTCTGAGTATGATGGTAAGGATGTATGTGGAGGTGTGCGATTATGCAATGGCCAGCTACAACAAGTTGGGAAGGCTATTCTTGTATTTGTGTGTTACTGTACTGGGGTTCAGATGACAATACAAAGTACGCTAGTGGGGAAGCACTAATACTAAATCTAATGGTATAGAATTAAAACATTTGTTTGTTCTGCAATAGTAACCTTCTAGTGTGTTTGAGTAATAGTTAAAACATTATGGTAGTATTGTACTTACTTTTCTGTATGGAAAGAGTAGGTTTCTTCTGAGTTGTTGTTCGTACTTCAGATGCTGATGCTTTTCAGGAGAGTGGCCTTCACTGCAATTGTAAAAGAAAGAAGTTAGTAAATGTGTGTGTTTATAGCACTCTTGTTAATTTAGACATTGATTTTTTTGTTTTTGTAGTAGTAGTGTTTTTTGATAACTGAACATAGAGTGTACATGCAGTGTCCTTTGCCTATGTGCAGCCTGTATATTTTACTTAGAATCTGTTAGTTGAACATGCTTTACAAATGAGTATAATACTAGGCTTATGTAGCTCACTTGGCTTCTTAAGGCTGTGTTATTGGATGTTAGGAGATAGAAGAAATAATCATATGCTTATTTTGCTATTTTTATAGGGTAAATGGCAGAAACTGTATAGAAACGCATGGAATGTATACAATTTTGAAGGCGTGGGTAATAAAGCAGAAGGATTTGATGTAGAGGCAGTGGTGTTGTTTCAGCTTGGAGCCTTTCTAATGATAGTGCCTATCTGTGTGAGTGTATAAAGATGCATCAACTCATCCTGGCTGCGTGTGATTTTATAATACACTACAGTTTTTTCTACAATGATACTGATTTTCTCCCATCTTTCAATATGAAATGACACTTTTTTAGATAGCTTTGTGTGTAAAAAAAAATTGTTGTGCAGACAGGTTTGCAAGTGACAGTTGATTATAGCAGATGGGAGAAATGACAGTAAGTTCATTTCGTAGGTTATACAGGTTAAGTAGCAGTTACCCTATTTATATGCATTTATACAAGAGCTGTACATGTACTGTGCAGAAAATATGCATACCTGTAGTTTGTATTCAAGCATGTGGATATACATGAAGCTGCAAGTAGACATCTTGGAGACTTGTACAGTAGTTTTTGTAGAAGATGCTTTCAAATGACATGAGACTTGTACTCAGAGTGATCAACAGTACATCCAAAGTGCTGAACTATGATGATGGAGTTAGATGTAGAGTTCTTGGATGTGATTTGTGGATGGCTGTGTGACTGCTTAGCTGTAGCCAATGAGGGAATGGTGCAGAGAGTGAAGTGGAAAGGCTAGAAGGGCTGCTAAGAGTTACATGCTCTGCGGACACTGCGACTGTCCGCGGACAGAACGTGCCAGATACGGGACTTGTGAACATATTTGGCATGGAAATAGGATGTAGGGATTAGCCAATCAGGTGTTGTGGTTGTGGATTTGTGTTGAAAGAGGCTGTGTGTAGTGGAGAAAGTCAGGGTGTTGGTGGTTGGAGATATGTTTGTGCATGGTTTTAAAGGAGTGGAGGTGGTGTGGAACTGTGCCTGATTTCAATGTGCTGGGAATTGTACAAGTTTGTGAAGATATGGGCAGGGTGAACAGCCCCCATGTGGTAGTTTTGCACTGTGGTGTTTTGCATTTGTGCTGTGTCAGTGTCCATACTTTGTTGGCAGATTTGGAACACTTGGTTCATGCAGTAATGAAAGTCCTTCCAAATGCCGAGGTTATTTTTTCTGGTTTAGTACCTAGGGCAATATGGGACAATAGTTATGTTTTTTGTCCTCAGCAAAACATTGCTAGGTGTGCAATCAACCGAGGCATGTTTGTTTCCATGATTAGAGCTCTTATGTTCTTTTGTAATAATGAGAACATTGAATCTGGTAATGTTGTTTATTTTAAAGAAGATGGCGTTTCTTTATCTTTTATGGGAAATGTCATGCTGTTTTGGAACATAAGGGTTGCTTTGGAGAAGCTAATGTGAAGATTTTTGGAGTAAAATAAGAAAAAGAAAATACAAAATAAAAGGTGTCTCTCGAGCATCTGCAAACGAAAACAAAAAAAGGCTCTTTTCAGAGTCAATCTCAAAGGGGAAATGGGGCACACTATTTAAATTTACATTCACCACGCTCAGATTTTGGATTTGTCCGTGGACATTGCGGTTGTCCGTGGACAATGCGTATTACATACAGGGATTTTGGGGTTGAGAGGCATGCAAATGAGACTGAGCAGAGCAAGGGATGGTCAATAAGGTTTACTGGGTGTGTTGTGTAAGGAGAGAGTGTGTCAGAATTGTTCCTGAGAGAAGAACAGATAGCTATGGCTGTGTGTTTCAGAAAACAGATTATCTGGATTTTGGGAGACTCATAGATACATGGGTTGGAGGTGCATGCAGAACGCTGTGGAGTGGTTGTACATCTTGGATTCCCTCATGTGGAAGTGCACTGGCATGGAGTGCGTGGAATGAAGTGGCTGGATTTGGTACCTTTTTGTGTTACTTTGGTGACACAGTGTCATCCAGATATTTTTATTATTCATTGTGGAGGGAACAGTTTAGGACATGTGTCTGGAATTTCTTTGCAATTTGTAATGAAAGAAGGACTTGGGAATGTTATGGACATGTTTCCAAATTCCCAAGTAATTTTTTCCCGTATTGCGCAGAGACAAATGAGGCTGTGTTCTTCTTTATTTGGTCCACAAATGGAGAAAGCGAGACACAATGTCAATAAGGCTTTTTGTACCTTTTTAAGAGATGTTGGCATGTCCTCTTTTCACAATGAAAATGTTATGTTTTGTAGCACATACATTTTTCGCAGAGATGGAGTACATCTTACTTATGCTGGCAATCAGATTTTTCTGCGAAATATACAAAATGCATTGCAACCTTTTTTGGAATTACATTGATACATTTTGCAGTAGGTGTTAATCATTTGAAGTTTTTGAAACACAAAAAACACAAACAAAAGGCTCTTTTCGGAGCCTTCACTTCCTTTCAGAGAAAAGTTTAATAGTTCTTAATATGCAGCCCCTCAAAAATGTTAATGTCCGCAGACTGTCCGCGGACTCCTAAAAAAAATGCACATGGCCCTGCACTATTTATTTGTCACTTCTATTTTTAAACTGTGAAAGGCGGCTCTGAAAAGAGCCTTTTTTTGTTTTGTTTTTGTTGTTTTATATTTTTTTTGTTTTTTAAACATGACAAAAAAGGAAAGGAGGTTAAGGAAGGGACACCAACTATGGGGATAAGAAAGCACAGCTGGAGAGAGGAAGATGTAGGGTGGGCCTTATTCAGGTAGTATGCAGTTATTCTTGTGCTCCTTGACCGCAGTCTCGAAAGCACTCCAAAGATTCTCCCCCCTGCAGACTACTTCGTCACAGTACATGCCCAATATTGTGACCCTCGAAAGATAAGGGTCAGCAGCATCATGAATGGCCTGCGATGCAGCTGGAGGGATGTGTGTCCCACAGGAGTGTCTCTAGTGGTGGCAGGAGCGGAAACAGACGATGCTGCAGGGGAACTCAACCTACTACGTTTATCGCAAGGTACAACCTTACTAATAGCCCCACAGTGGAACGACCTTAGGTGTCACTTCATTGATGTTGTACCAAAGCTATATTAACCATGCCTTCCACAACTCAGCACCATACAGCACTGATTGTAGATCACCTTATTCACAAAAGCATTTTGCACTCCATCAAGAGGGGTAAATAAGCACTCCATCAAGAGTGGTAAATAACCGCCACACCCAAGATTCACAGCGAGTGCTGGTAGTAGGGACTTCCACTACCTCATCCTCTTCACCCTCTTCATCCATCTCCTCTGCATCCTCACGCCTGTTCCCTCTGCAGGCCCTTGGGGAGGTGGTGTGGTGGATGGGGTGGGGGTGGTGATGAAGCTGAAGCAGTCATGGTTGCCATTTGGAGAACAGCAGGCAGAAGTCACCAGAAATGCAGTCAATGCAGGTCAGAAGCAATGCTCTGTCAGGTAGTCAGAAGCACAATGTGGATGTGCTCTGGGGTGTGGCCTTTTATAGGGGTGCAGGTGCACGCTTCGCGGTCACCCGAGCTGTCTGCGGACAAGTCGAACACCAAGAAAAGGCTGAAAAGTTCCAAAAAAGTATGTAGATCACCGGGGACATTGTCTGGGACATGTGCAATGGTGAAAGTTTACTGTAAAATACCTTTGATTGTCAAAAAAAGCACTTTTAATATGTTTGGGGACCCGGACAGTGTCCACAAATAAGGACACACGCTCAGAGTGGGTGCGGTGAAATGATGACGTTGCGGACATGTTCGCGAATGGGATGGCTGTCCGTAGGACAACAAATGTACAGGATCAATTATGCGCATGCGTGGGGGTGTTCTACGGACAGTGTTCTAGTCCCTGAACTAATTAAAAGTGAGACACATGTGCGGCGGATAGTTACTGACAGTCGCAATATTCGTAGCACCCATGGGTGTGGTGCGCATGTGCGCAGGTGTTCTACGGACAGTGTCGAAGACCCTGAATAAAATAAATGTGCATCATAACATTGCGGACAGGTGGACGGGATAAGTGTTCTACGGACATATCCATTCTGGTTGTGGACATTGTGAACAGGGGGATGTTCTTAAGATACCTTAATTTAAATAATTACGGACATGCGAACAGATGTCGTGTCCTGCGGACACTCCCATTTTAATTACGAACAGTAAGAACAGGCATAGTGTCCTTAGGACACCCCATTTTGGGTAATTACGGACATCCCGGACATCGAGTGTGTTCTAAGAACACCTCCAGTTTGATTGCGGACGGTACGAACAGATATAGGGCCTCATTACAAGTGAGGCGGTAAGGGGTTAATGGCGCCGGTAAAGGTGCCGGCGGCGTTAACCCCATACCGCCTCATTACGAGGTCCCCTTGCGGGACCCGCAGTGGATGTCTGGTCAGACCAGACGTCTTTTGCGGGTCCCGCGAGGGGACCAGCATACTTACAATGGGCTGGTCATTATCAGGCCCATTGTTAGCATGCTCCCCATTCCCATTGAGCCCCATAGGGGCTCAATGGGAATGGGGATGGTCCGGGTTTCCCTGAATGGGGAAATACCAGGCCCTCCAAAGTCGAAATGGGCCAGTATTTCCCCATTCAGTGACCACGTACCCAGACCCGAGTTTCTCGTAATGAGGCCCATAGTGTCCTTAGACCACTCCTATTTGATTAAATGCAGACATCCCGGACATTGAGTGTGTTCTAAGAACACCCCCCATTTTGATTGTGGACAGTATGGACAGGTATAGTGTCCTTAGGACACCCCCATTTTGGTTAATTGTGGACATCCCGGACATCAAGTGTGTTCTAAGAACAGTTCCATTTTGATTTCGGACAATAAGGACAGGTATATTAGGACACCCACAATTGTCCAAAAGTGCCTCCCGTCCCATTACTCCGCACAAGCAGCGGAACTAACTGCATTAATTGAAGCATTACGCACAGCCAAAGGATGCACAGTGACAATATATTCAGATTCAGCATATGCAACTACCACTGTTTATTCAGGACTATCGCGCTGGCGTAGGAGGGGTTCCGACGAGCCGATGGCTTACCAGTACAGCACGCTGCACTATTGAATGAATTGATAGATGCATTAGCGGAGCCATCGGTAGTGGCAGTGGTGAAATTCCAGGCCCATACCAACAACACAGATGCGATCTCATTGGGGAACGAGGCAGCCGACACAGCAGCGAAGGAGGCCTTGTATTTCAATACAACACCAGCAACAGAATGCATTGTAAAAGCAGCTACTACAGAACCACTAGACAAAGCTTATAGTAACACACCCATAGCACAGCTAATAGAGCTACAGAGGAGAGCCGGAGGATCAAGAGTTGTGGAGCAAGCGAGGGTGCAAACAATCAGCCACAGACCTCATATGGAGACAGGAGACAACGGGAAAGGTAGTGATGGCGGTAGAATTACTAGAAGTAGCATTCCAACAGCTGCATTTCCCAGCCCACGTGGCGAAACAATACATCGCAGCAGACATTCAGGAACATTGGGTTGTTCCTAATCTACAGGAGCATTTGTCAAAGTTTGTCATAGAGTGTTTGACATGTCAAACATACAATTCAGGCATGACACTGAGAACATTGCGAGGCACCTTGCCACGACCAGTAGGGCCATTTTGAGAACTCCATATTGACTACACCGACATGGGAGAGAGATGTAATGGAGCAAGATATCTAAGTGTGGTGGTGTGTCCCTTCTCAAGGTGGGTGAAGGCGGGTCCATGTTCCTACCCAGACGCGAAGTGTGCAGCAAAATTTCTAGTACAAGAAGTGTTTTCTCGGTGGGGAATATGTGATGTGATATGGTCAGACAATGGCACACACTTTGTGAATGACCTCTTCAAGGAAGTGATGGCACTCTTGGGGGTAAAGCACAAACTGTGTTCCATTTATCATCCGGTGGCAAATGGGATGGTGGAGAAGATCAACGGCCTGCTCAAGAGCAAATTATCAAAGTTGTGCAACACACTAAAAAAGAACTGGGTATATTGCCTGCCCCTACCACTGTTCCAACTCAGAACGCAACCATGCAAGGACCACCATCTGAGCCCCCATGAAATTGTGACTGGGCGGCGAATACACACACCGCTCTCCCTGATTAGAAGAGCGTCAGATGCACACCGGGCTGCCACAGTGCTGGGGAAAGAATTCAGGGAATATTTAACTCAGCTGATGTGCGCAGTTCGCAGCATAGCGTGCCAAATAGCACCACCATTCACTGAGAATGTGGCAACTGATGCTACCACACCAGCTACATACAGCACCAGCGGGTCACTGATGCCAGGGTCACAGGTGCACGTCCGAAGCTTTGTAAGGAGATGGAATTCACCTAGGTTTCAAGGCCCCTACAAGGTCATATATAGTACACCGACTGCAGTCAAAGAGTCTGGATAAAGGGACTGAAATATTGGGTGCACCTCTCATATGTGAGGATGGCATGCCATAGTACACTCCCTCATATCGAACAAGAATGTGCAACTGGTACTACAAATTATGTTGATAAACAATGACAATGTGATTTAATGAAGAAGGAACATGAAATAATGTTATGTCCTCTGGTTTGCTCTGCTATATGTTCGTAGCAATTTCCTTTCACTGTCCTTTATCTCTCTCTCTCTCTCTCTCTCTCTCTCTCTCTCTCTCTCTCTCTCTCACACACACTTTCTCTCTCTCTCTCTCTCTCTCTCTCTCGCTCTCTCTCTCAATAGAAATGCCTAGAACAGAGGACGTAATTGAAACACAGGGCTGAAAGATGCATATAACTATGAAATCACAAAATGGAAATAATGAGTAAATATGAAATGTAAATATATAAATAAATGTACATATTATGTTGACTTAACACCTTTGTATCACCCCTCCAGGTGATAAATGGCCCAACGAAGTACAATTGCGGCGAATGCAATTATGTTAGATAGTGATAGGGATGCCATCAGGGCAAACAGGTTTAGCAATGTTGAATGTGTTTTGAAATGTGCTGCAATATTGTTTAGAGTGATGCTGTTTTTATGGCCTGGTACTATACTCTCTTATCTCTGGCTAATGATTTGCCCAAAGGGGGGCATGATGATATAAGAAGGTTCCACCCTAATTTGGACTGAAGTAAAGACAATGTGGGGAGAAACTTATAATATTGGTATTAACGGTACAAATGTAACGCAACCTTCGGGACACGCCATTACAGGTTCAACAATTGTCTCATTATTACATCCTGGCATAAATATGAGTAATGATTATGAATCAAATGAATATGATGGCGACTATTATTGGCCGAAAGACTTGGCTAATACAAGTGCATATACACAGGCAGATGTAGAACCTACCTCATATTACGCTGCTAGCACTAGTGAATGTACACATGCCATGTTCAACAGCAATGACATGACCTGGGCTGGAATGTTTCCAATACATTGCCAAAGAGTGAGAAGCCACAAGGAGGGAAAAGGGGGACGGGATAGAAAAAATATGACATTTATCAGGAACTGGGGTTAGATGAAATAGAAGACCCCCGCCACCCTGACCAATCTAACAAATGGTACTCGGACATGAGTGCTACAGCAAAGCAAGCAACAAACGAAAGCTGCTATGTCTGCTCACTCATTCCTCATGCATGAGGGACACCAAAAATGTTGATACCCCAGGAAGGGCCCTTGTCGGAGGCTCAGTGTTTAATTTATTTAGTTCTGTGTAGGATAAAAAGCACCTTCCAGGCACACACCGTCAGCCTAGAAAGAATGGAGAGCAAGAGAACTTGCACGAGCCGGCGTCAAGGAGTGATATGCCTCAAAGAGCCATTTCTTGTCATAAAGGGGACGAGGTATGCTGAGAAAAAATGGCACGATAAAGCTATTAAGTGCAGAGCAGAAGCACTCTAGGGGCTGAAAGAAGACACATTCCAATGGATAAAAGGAGTGTGCACACCTATCTGGTCACAGCATGTTGCTAAGCTAACATGGATTACAGCAGTGGAAAAGCCCATAAAAACGCAAAAAGAAATGCCGCACAAACTATGCTTCCGTGGAGAAGGAAAGGTGAACATGGGGGAAGCAAGAAAATGCAACAAGACAGTAATAATACCAGACATGAAAAAAGGCACTGCAGCCCTTATAGACATGTACTGGGTTTGTAGCAAGCAAGCATACCTGAATCTACCCGCATCCTGGAAGGGTACTTGCGCCTTAGACACTCTCCATTCAGCACTGATGGTAATACCGGAAAGCCATATCCAAGGGGCAGCAGAGGATTCGGCTGGCAGATCGGCAGCAGGAGATTCAGCTGACAAATCGGCAGCAGGGAAATCGGCTGGTCCATCGGCAGCGCCCCAACAAGCAAACACAGAACTTCCAGTTTATGAACTATTGTCAGAATACGAGCTGAAATCAAAGTTGTCACAAAGCAAAAGATCACCCAACTACATTTTGTCCGAATCATCAAAACTCCTTGCTGAGATCCCGCAAAAATACAAGCTGTTCTCATCTGCAGAGAAATCTTTTGCATCGCTCCTAACACCAGGGCTCCAAGCGCAAGCAAACACCAAATGGTTGCAAATAGTACGCTGGGAGCTCATCCAACTGCCCAACAACACTGAAGAAGGATTCAACGTTATAAAAATAGAACTCCGTGCCCTACGCCTGATGACAATGCAAAACAGATATGTTCTAGATCTCCTCACGGCGATGGACGGTGATGTTTACCGAAAAATCGGGGGGGCCTGTTGCACATCCGAAGATGCAGATAACGGGACACTCTCACATGTGATAACAGCAGTCCACAATCTAGGAGAGAAGATGAGAACAGAGGGCGGAGCGCAAGAAAGTACATGGTTTGACAACTTGTTCAGCTGGATACCATCATGGGTAAACGTGATGATGAAAATACTAGTTCCTATCATCGTCTTTGTGTTACTATTCTTATGCGTGTGCCAACTGGGACTCTGGTGTTGTGCAAAAAGTATGCCCACCTCGACTATGATGATGGTAACAATGGGCCGACCGACAACGGTAGCAACTATGATAGATGGCCAAATACAAACAGGGGAACATAACCCTCCAAAGTACAGGATGACTGCCATCTATAGGCAATATGGGGACAGAGTCGATAATTTGCGCCACACCACAATAAAGGAACCAACAGAATTGCAATGGTATAACGAGGTATGGGTAGACTTGGATGGGGATGGTGGGATATACCTAACATGCACTCCAGATGAATATGTAAGAAGAGGGAATAGTTTGAGAAGTGTGTGCAGAGCATGGATGCCAATAAAGGGTACCCCAGCCTAGGAAGAAGCAGTGGCTGAAGCTGAGTACTACTGAAAGGAGAATGAAAAGAATAAAGTGTCATAATTTGTTACTTTAGATGTAACGAAAGGGGGAATGTGTGGGAGCGAGGGGCCATCAGGCCCCTCGCATCCTCTACTTCTCAGTACAAAACTCGGACCAAGTACATCCATTAGTGGGTTCGCCTCTTGCACTTATCTGATGTTAACCTTGGTTGACTTTCGCATAGATGGGACCACTGAGCAGGACACGGGGCATCCATTTTTGTACCCCCTTTCGACTCCATCTTGGTGACTAGGCCTCACTGCGATAATACAAAAACGCTTCTCTCCCCTTTTCTCGCAGCAGCACGGCCAGGCGTGCAGGGCACAGTGCCCCCACCCTCGTCCTCACTCTGACTGGAAAACTTTGCGGGTCCATTCTCACGCTGAAACAGGAGATGCTTGCAACACAATCATAAATGTACCACATCGCTCTTCCTCTGAGATCACTGTCCTGCATGTGAACCAGCATGAGCTAAGCACATAGCTCGTCCATCTCCACAAACGTGTCGTTGCCCCTCCCGCACCCTCGCCAGTGGAATCTTACTGCCATTGTGACCCTGTGTCCCTGCAAGATATTTCTTTCATGTGCCAGACCACTGACCATGCCATGATGCCCACCCAGCACATCCCCAACTAACATTAGAACCCTACTGTAATATATTGTTGCCTACCACTAACAAATGCCACATACCAGAGATTCTTATGTGTACAGACCTTAACTTCCACCAGTGTATTATAGCGGTCAAGACCTTTAACCTAAGACTTGTATAATCCTATTTTAGTGATAGTATAGATATATGTGTGACTTTTATAGAGACATGATAAACTACTGAAGGTCTTTTGAACAATTATTATTTAGTGCATGCATTTTTTGAGAATATATTATGTTAGCTTAGATAGTGACCATCCTGACTCCCAACGACCTGACCTTCACCCATGCGGAGCACAGATACTGACGTCAATCCTACCGCCAACCAAGCGACCAACCCGGATGAAGAGATGCCACCCCACCTGAGACATCGAGTAAACTGACCAATCCGGGACCAACATACTATCCTATGTTAGTTGCGTCATTTACCCTATAAAATGTAATGTAATGATAATTTGTGCAGAGCGCTCTCAGATATCTCTTGAATACTAATCACCAGATAAAACCTTGCCTTGAACTCTCGCAGCCTGCTCTCTTTGCCTTATTTCCCATCAGGGGTGTGTTTGTTTTATTCGTTTGCACGTCAAAGACGGGGAGGGCACAAACAATATCTATATTCAGTAAAATAAACTTTGTTAAACGGACGTTATGTTTAAGTTGTGCTACTAAAAACCTATGAAATTCAGTGAAAAAACTTTGGTAAAGGGACGTTATGGCTCCAAGTAAAACCAAAAAACCTCTGTAATTCACTAAGTAACCATAACTCGCACCACTGCCATGCACTGCTAAGACTAACACCCAGGGCATCAACGATGACATCACAAATGTCATTGATGACATCACTGCTGACATAGAGAACAGAGAAATCCAAATTATGGAAAGCTACGTTCCCTGCACACTTTCCATGGGGCAATAGGCCTGAAAACTATTTTGACAAATTTGTGTGGTTAAAAATGGCTTTTTAACATATAGTACTTCGTAATCAAACGAGTAGAGGTGTTTTGTAAACAATTTAATTCAAAGAATACATTCAAAGACTCCTTTAGGTTAGAGAAAGAAAGGTCCTCTCCTTTTCAATATTTTCAAGCAGGCCCAACGCGTTTCGAGATTCATATTCTCTTCATTAGGGGCATAGATTCCCAAAAAAATTTCACATAGATCTATAGAAACAGAAATTAATCCAACATTAACTGATGTTTACTCAAAATTAGAATAACAAAGTTAACTCACTTTAAAAAAAAGGAAAACTAATTAAACACTTGTTTAGATGGCCATCCTGTTGCACGTGTCACTCTGAACCTGATCATGCTAGTGTACAACATTTTTATAGAGAGTAAGAGGAATACATGTATAAGTGTCTTACTTCTAATCCACACTCCACAGTGATTATAAAGTAATAAAATAGAAAAAATCTAGAAGTAAAAGAACATTACACCCTTAAATCTGGGTAGTTTAAGTGATGTGCTGAATTCAGCCACAACAATGCCTAAGTTAAATAGTTGGTAGAAAAATTTAGAGTCTGATCAAAAACTGGCTCACCCTTCTTTTAAACAATTTTGTAGAAGAGGATAATCCCAGCGGAATGTTAAGAGCTACACAACTAGCCGTTGAGGCAACGTGTAGTGGTCAGTTGAGATCCTGTAGAGTAGGAGGGTGAAAGGCTTCATTCTCCTGGGGGAGAATGAGAGCATGAATTAAGATGTGGTATCTATGGGCCTAGTGAAAGCTCAAAGGTGGGAGCCCAACTTACTTGTAGATAATGTAGTTGTTGTAGTTCATGGCTCGGATGTGGTCAGGAAGCGCACCTCTCCGACCGCATCTGTCGCGGACTGTTTATATATGCTAATTCTTGGTCCGGTGATGTCATGCTCGAGCGGCGTCACAAGCCATGAAGTCACCCGCGCACATGCGAGCGGCGTGATGCAAGCACAAAAATGAGAGTAAGTTGTGTTACAAGTGTGCGTGCGCAGGGTACGCCATAAGCAATGACGTCACCTGCACAAGCTCAGGAGGTCTAATAAAGACTGGTAAGCTGGTAAATGCCTGAGTATGGTGGCATATGCGTGAGTGGCGTGATGGCACTCCTTTGTGTGTGTACTGTAATCAATTATGGGGAACAATGAGCTAATGTGAATAAGGCCATTAGTAAAAACTAAATCGGCAGAAGTATTAGTCTTAAAAAGCATTAGAAGGGTTATGGTATCAGGCATATATAAAGCTGTGGTGTGCTAGAAATGATATGTGGCTAAAACGTCGACAGTAGTGCATATGACCTACCAAGCCATTGCGCTGGAACGTGGGGAGTAAAATGTGGTTACCTATAGCTAAATCATTTACTGTTTAGCAAACAGGGGTGCAAGTTGTGACATGAGTGGAAAGAACAAATGAGTAAACTGAGGGCCGTAATAACCTGTTATATACATATACAGATTAGATCTCTGAGTAGTTAATGTTCAGAATCTCAAGAGAAAGGCATTGCTATGTCATGAAACCATTCATCAAACTGTATAGTCCATATTATTTGTGTCAAAACAGGACAACTATTCAATAAAAAATTAACATCTTTACAATTTGTCTACCCCAAAACAAATGGCTGTACAATCTACTGTCAACACCTTTTTCTTGGATTACTGTAGGTGTTTATAGGCATTTACACCTTTTGGAGTTAATACACATAGCACTAGACCCAGAGCAGTCATTCCCTAAATTTGTGTAATGCTCTGTGGCTATAAAAATGGACCTAAGTAATAATTCTCCTTAAGGCCTAATGGGGTCATTGCATCTAGTCTGTTGATCCAAAATAATTCTCTCTGAGCCAATTGTCTGGGTAGGTTTCCTCCCCTGCTAAATGGATGTATCAGTTCCAAAATCACTAATCGCATTTGGGAGACATTATGTCTCATGTCGCGGAAATGTCTGAAGACGGGTGACTTGATGTTCTGTGTCCTGATACATGATTGTGTTCTGTCCACCTATCTTTGGCCCTTCTGTTGGTTTTGCCGACATAGTATTTGCAGCAAGGGCAGCGTATGGCATAGATGACATTTTTCTTGTCGCATGTTGCGAAATTTTTCAGCATGACCTTTTTTCCGGTGTGTGGGTGACGAATGTGGTCTCTTTTGATCAAGTTGTTACAATGCTGACAATGTAGGCAGGCAAAGGTTCCAACTTTGGGTTTGCTTAGAGTCCTCTGGGTTGTTGGTTTGCTCCTTTCCACTCTTATCAGTTGATCTCTGAAATTCTTTCCTCGTTTATAAGCAATCATGGGTAGATCTGGAAATAGCTGTGATAGAGTTTCATCGGATTTGATTATGTTCCAATTTTTATGTATAATTCCTTTTTTTTGGAAGCTTTGGCTCGAGTACTTGAATATGTGTATCAGGTTGTGATCTTCTCTCTTACGACTGCCCTGTAAGAGTACATTTCTGTCATGTGTCTCTGTGCGAGTGATTGCTTTGTCTATAGTTACTGGAAGAAATCCTCTATCTAGAAACCTTTTCTTCATGGTATTGTATTCCTCCTGTAGTGTGTCAGTTTCAGAGGTGATTCTTTTAAGTTGTAACAGCTGACTGTATGGTGAATTGTCTTTTAGGTGTTTTGGTGATGGCCTGCATGATGCAGATAGCTATTCACATCTGTAGGTTTTCGGAAATGTTTTGTTTTCATATGCGCACCAGTATATTCCACCGTGACATCAAGGAAGTTCACCAAAGTTTTGCCAATTTCCATTGTGAAGCCAATTCTTGGGTTACAGGTGTTGAGAAAATTCCAAAATTCAAGTAACTCTGATTCTGTTCCTCTCCAAATTCCAAATATATCATTGATATATCTTAACCAAGTTAGCATCTTGTTCTGCCATGTTGGATTGTCCAATACGTGTGTTTTCTCAAAATGATACATGAAAATATTTGCATTGGATGGGGCTACAGAAGACCCCATCGAGGTGCCTGAAATTTGGAGATAATATTGTCCGTTATACCTAAAATAGTTATTGTAGAGTATGATATGTAACAATTCTAAGGCAAACACTTTTTGGATGTTCACATCTCTGTGTGTCAGTAGGAACCATTCCATAGCTTCTATACCTTCTGAGTGGGGGATGGAAGTATATAAGCTATTTACGTCCATTGTAAAAAGTAATACATTTTCTTCAACCAACTGTAAAGATTGCAAACTTCTCAAGAAGTGGGTAGTATATTTGAGATATGTACTGATGGATTGAACTAATGGTTGGAGAGCAGTGTCCAAGTAGATAACTAGCGGTTGGAAAATGCTATCTGTCCTTGCAACAATGGGACGGAATGGCGGATCATTTAGATTTTTATGGATTTTGGGGAATCCATAGAATACCGGAGTAACTGGATGTTTTTGAATAAGGTATTCTGCTGTTTTTTTCATAAATCCAGCTCATGGTCTCAGCTTTATCCACAGTTGCCTGAATTATTGAGACAATACCAATAACAGGGTCACTGTCCAGTGGTTTGTATGTGCGGATATCTTCCAGTAGTTTTCGACAACGTTTATCATAAAGTAAAGAGTCCATCAGGACAAGGGCTCCTCTCTTGTCAGCCTGTTTTAGCATCAAAGTGTTATCTTCTGCTAATTGTTTTATCAATTTCAATTGATGTTTCCTGAAGTTACATTTCTTTGGAGGAGAATATTTGAGGCGTCTCAGGTCCTTCATGGTTCTTTATTTAAACACAGGTTAATGAGAGGGTGGTTCACTTGAGGGTGAAATGTACTGTTATTCTACAGTTCTAGATATCTTGTTATGTCTTTTGGTTGTATGTTATCTTCAATGTCGTTAAAGAAGACTTTTAGCTCCATTTTCCGTATTAATTTAAATAGGTTGACTTCTTCTTCAAAGAAGGAGCTAGAAGATGTTGGTATGAAGGAAATTCCCAAATTGACTGTCTGTATTTGTACAGTGGTGAGTGGTTTTGATGAGATGTTGATTACCAGATTTTTGTATATTTCTTTTTTTGACGCAGTTTCCTTCTTTCCTCGTCTTTCGCAAAAACGGCATGCAACCACACTTGCGCACTACTACAGAGCTAGACATAGAACAAAGAAAAATCAGAAAATTCCGCTGATATGCCTTGGATTACGCCAGAGACATTGTTTATTCCTGGCAGGAGTTCTATGCGAACAACAGACCACCACGAAGGAGACCACAGAGACCCCAGAATACACCAGATAGCAACACGGATAGTAGTGAAGTACTAAATGGGGAAGTTGATGATAGATCTCAAATGACAGCAGCATCAACTTCTGCAAATATCCCAGTTACAGATCAATCGAAGGAGAGCAGAACTAGGCCAACACAGGAAAATCGACCTATTCCTTTTTTAGGAAACGGAAACACACACTACAGGTATGCATATTTTCTGTATAGTAAATGTACAATTGTTAAAAATGCATATAAACATATTAACCTGTATAACCTATAAAATGAACTTACTGTCATTTTCCCATCTGCTATAATCAACTATCACTTCCAAACCTATCTGCTATTTAATTTCTTTTTACACACATTGCAAAGCATGTTGAACTAACATATTTAAAGTAAAATATAAAGACTGCACATAGTCAAACAAAATTGCATGCACACACTATGCCTAAATTAACATTAGTGCTATAAACACACTCAGAAGAAACCTGCTCATTCCACACAAAAAAGTAAGTTATATACCACCATAATATTTTTACTGTTACTCAAACAGACTGTGGGGTTCATTCATGATATTTCTGCGCCAAAAAAATCGAGATTGTGCACCATTCTGCCCACTAATCCCCATTTGTTAAACAGGGATTTGCAGGCAGAATGGCACACAAATCCCTTTTTTTCGGCTCACAAATGACATAACTCAGCCCCTAGAATGTTAGTATTGTAGAACAAAGAACTGTTTTAATTCTATACCATTAGATTTACTATTTGTGCTTCTCCTCACCACTAGCTTACTTTCTACTGTCATCTGAACCCCAGTATAGTAACACACAAATTCAAGAATAGCCATCCCAACTAATTGTAGTTGCCCAATGCACAATCACACACCATCACATGCATCTTTACCATCATACTCAGACACTCATGCACACAGCACGCATACATTGCAGAACAGCCAAACCCATACCTTCTTTTTCAACAGACCCCAAAGAATGCCTACCAAAAAGCAAGTCCGTAGAAAGCAACGCAGAAGTAGAGCAAATGAAAATAGAAGTGTCCAAATAAGCATCCATCTCTAGCAGAATTTGTCTACCCATTTCAAACAAAACAGCTAATACAGTCATTTAGCGAAACAAAACAAGCTTCAAGTACAGAAACTTTGCCTCCTCTATCAAAATGTAAAACGAGACAGAAAACAAATAACAAGAATTCAGCTACTACTACTGATAAAACTGCTCCTATAAATCTTGATATAGTGCCAAGTAAGCATACCAAAAATAGTATTTTAGCAAAAATGTTCCGCCACAGAGTCCTTCAAAATCTTATAAAAACAGGAGAGAAATCATGCACAACCCTTAAAACCTACCGTAGAAAATTAATCTTAGAAGCTTTGATAGGCAGTGCAATCCTTCTCAAAATAAAGTTATTTATTTTACTGTTAAACAAAATGAAACCACTAACAAAACTAATGACTAAATTACAAACAAGACTTCTCAATAAACAAAGGGGGTAATTCATAGAATTTAGCGCACAAGTGGCGCACGCGGCTGGCGCACAGTGTGCGCGTGCGATTGTCTGCGCCAGCCGCGTGCGCTAAAATCCATTTCCGCGCACAACGTATTCATGGATTTTAGCTACCAAAACCAGCCGTAGCGCACAGTGGCGCAGCAACCCTGCAGCAGCACCAGTTACGCCCCCAAGAACACGCGGGTTCGCGGGAAGTTTTACAAGCGATTGGCCCTGATTGGCCTATCACGTGTATTACTGGGGTTCGCAGGAAGTTTTACACGTGATAGGCCCTGTGCGATTGGGGTACGTGTATTACTGGGATTCGCGGGAAGTTTCACACGCGAAGGGCCCTGTGCGAGTGGGGTACGTGTATTATTACTGGGGTACGCAGGAAGTTTCACACGCGATTGGCCCTGTGCGAGTGGGGTACGTGTATTACTGGGGTTCGCGGGAAGTTTTACATGTGAAGGGCCCTGTGTGAGTGGGGTACATGTATTACTGGGGTTCACAGGAAGTTTTACACGCGATTGGCCCTGTGCGAGTGGGGTACGTGTGTTACTGGGGTTCATGGGAAGTTTTACATGCGATAGGCCCTGTGCGAGTGGGGTACGTGTATTACTGGGGTTCGCGGAAAGTTTTACACGCGATAGGCCCTGTGCGAGTGGGGTACGTGTATTACTGGGATTTGCGGGAATTTTCACACGCGAAAGGGACCTATGCGAGTGGGGTTCGTGTATTACTGGTGTTCGCGGGAAGTTTCACACGCGATTGGCCCTGTGTGAGTGGGGTACGTGCATTACTGGGGTTCGCGGGAAGTTTTACACACAATAGGCCCTGTGCGAGTGGGGTACGTGTATTACTGGGGTTCACGGGAAGTTTTACACGTGATTGGCCCTGTGCGAGAGGGGTACGTGTATTAGTGGGGTTCGCGGGAAGTTTTACACGCGATTGGCCCTGTGCGAGTGGGGTACGTGTATTACTGGGGTTTGCGGGAAGTTTCACACGTGATTGGCCCTGTGCGAGTGGGGTACGTGTATTACTGGGGTTCGCGGAAATTTTACACGCGATAGGCCTTGTGCGAGTGGGGTACGTGTATTACTGGGATTTGCGGGAATTTTCACACGCGAAAGGGACCTATGAGAGTGGGGTTCGTGTATTACTGGTGTTCGCGGGAAGTTTCACACGCGATTGGCCCTGTGTGAGTGGGGTACGTGTATTACTGGGGTTCGCGGGAAGTTTTACACACAATAGGCCCTGTGCGAGTGGGGTACGTGTATTACTGGGGTTCACGGGAAGTTTTACACGTGATTGGCCCTGTGCGAGAGGGGTACGTGTATTAGTGGGGTTCGCGGGAAGTTTTACACGCGATTGGCCCTGTGCGAGTGGGGTACGTGTATTACTGGGGTTTGCGGGAAGTTTCACACGTGATTGGCCCTGTGCGAGTGGGGTACGTGTATTACTGGGGTTCGCGGAAATTTTACACGCGATAGGCCTTGTGCGAGTGGGGTACGTGTATTACTGGGATTTGCGGGAATTTTCACACGCGAAAGGGCCCTGTGCGAGTGGGGTTCGTGTATTACTGGTGTTCGCGGGAAGTTTCACACGCGATTGGCCCTGTGTGAGTGGGGTACGTGTATTACTGGGGTTCGCGGGAAGTTTTACACACAATAGGCCCTGTGCGAGTGGGGTACGTGTATTACTGGGGTTCGCGGGAAGTTTCACACGCGATTGGCCCTGTGCGAGTGGGGTACGTGTATTAGTGGGGTTCGCGGGAAGTTTTACACGCGATTGGCCCTGTGCGAGAGGGGTACGTGTATTAGTGGGGTTCGCGGGAAGTTTCACATGCGATTGGTCCTGTGCGAGTGGGGTACGTGTATTACTGGGGTTCGCAGGAAGTTTTACACACAAAGGGCCCTGTGCGAGTGGGGTACGTGTATTACTGGGGTTCGCGGGAAGTTTTACACGCGATTGGCCCTGTGCGAGTGGGATACGTGTATTACTGGGGTTCGTGGGAAGTTTTACACGCGATAGGCCCTGTGCGAGTGGGGTACGTGTATTACTGGGGTTCGCGGGAAGTTTCACACACAATTGGCCCTGTGCGAGAGGGGTACGTGTATTAGTGGGGTTCGCGGGAAGTTTCACACGCGAAAGGGCCCTGTGCGAGTGGGGTACGTGCATTTCTGGGGTTCGCGGGAAGTTTTACACACGAAGGGCCCTGTGCGAGTGGGGTACGTGTATTACTGGGGTTCGCGGGAAGTTTTACACGCGATTGGCCCTGTGCGAGAGGGGTACGTGTATTACTGGGGTTCGCGGGAAGTTTTACACGCGATAGGCCCTGTGCGAGTGGGGTACGTGTATTACTGGGATTCGCAGGAATTTTCACACGCGAAAGGGCCCTGTGGAGTGGGGTACGTGTATTACTGGGGTTTGCGGGAAGTTTTACACGCGATAGGCCCTGTGCGAGTGGGGTACGTGTATTACTGGGATTCGCGGGAAGTTTCACACGCAAAGGGCCCCGTGCGAGTGGAGTACGTCTATTACTGGGGTTCGCATGAACTTTCACATGCGATTCCACTGTCAGAGCGGGTACGTGTATCTCGTGGGGAGTCCCACACGTGAATTGGCAGCGTTGGTCCTCCCAGGTGTGCCCTCCACCCCATCCATGGCCCCTGCAGGCAATCCACAACACAGGGGACTACCCTGCACCCCTGGCCATGCCCCCCAGCCAGCACACATGTCACCTTCCACTAGTGATCACCAACTCATGTCCCCCTGCACCCCCACACCCCATCAGTCAGGGGCACCTGCCAGCAGGCCCCCACTCATGTCCCACCCATGTCCCCCTGCGCCCCCACCCTCCAGGAGTCAGGGGCACCTGCCAGCAGGCCCCCACTCATGTCCCCCTGTGCCCCCACCCCCCAGCAGTTAGAGGCACCTGTCAGCAGGCCCCCACTCATGTCCCCCTGTGCCCCCACCCCCCAGCAGTCAGGGCCACCTGCTAGCAGGCCCCCACTCATGTCCCCCTGGACCCCCACCCCCCAGCAGTCAGGGGCACCTGCCAGCAGGCCCCCACTCATGCCCCCCTGCGCTCCCACCACCCAGCAGTCAGGGGCACCTGCCAGCAGGCCCCCACTCATGTCCCCCTGCGCTCTCCTACCACCCAGCAGTCAGGGGCACCTGCCAGCAGGACCCCAATCATGTCGCACTCATGTCCCCCTGCACCCCAGCAGTCACGGGCACCTGCCAGCTGGCCCCCACTCATGTCGCACTCATGTCCCCCTGCGCACCCACCCCCCAGCAGTCAGGGGCACCTGCCAGCTGGCCCCCACTCATGTCCCCCTGCGCTCCCACCACCCAGCAGTCAGGGGCACCTGCCAGCAGGCCCCCACTCATGTCGCACTTATGTCCCCCTGTGCCCCCACCCACCAGAAGTCAGGGGCACCTGCCAGCAGGCCCCCACTCATGTCCCCCTGAGCCCCCAGCCCCCGGCAGTCAGGGGCACCTGCCAGCAGGCCCCCACTCATGTCGCACTCATGTCCCCCTGTGCCCCAGCAGTCACGGGCACCTGCCAGCTGGCCCCCACTCATGTCGCACTCATGACCCCCTGTGCACCCACCCCCCAGCAGTCAGGGGCACCTGCCAGCTGGCCCCCACTCATGTCCCCCTGCACCCCAACCCCCCAGCAGTCAGGGTGACCTGCCAGCAGGCCCCCACTCATGTCACACTCATGTCCCCCTGCGCCCACACTCCCCAGCAGTCAGGGGCACCTGCCAGCAGGCCCCCACTCATGTCCCCCTGCACCCCCACCCCCCAGCAGTCAGAGGCACGTGCCAGCAGGCCCCCACTCATGTCCCCCCCTATACAAAATAAAGAAGCACAATCATGGCCCACTTCTGCACCAAAAAACCACATCACGCCACCCCATTCTTGATACGCAATGATTTCCCAATCCACCCCACACTGACATGCCTATCTCAAGACACAAACCAAAAGTCAACTATGTACATCAACACATGTCCGTCACACAGATACACTGGTTGGCATTGATTGTGTAAACCCACATTTTCACAATTATCAACCCAATGAGCAAATCCCACACATGGAAATAAAACATGAAAATGTATTATGTACAAAAGTAAATAAATGAAATGAAAACACACAAAAATACCAAACATGAAATGAAAAGCATGTGCAAAAGATGAGTGAATGAAAAATATAACCAATCAAAAAAAAAAATCGAAAGAAAAACAGTCCAACAGTCCAAACTCTCCCTCCACCAATGCAAATCCAAAGGAAATGTAAAAAAAGAAAATCCATTGCTTCATGTCCATAAGGAAAAAAAAAAAATCAAATTAATCCATGATCAAACTATTCACAATCCATTGTCCAAAAAAAAATTCCAGGATTCCATGTGCAAAATCAAAAAAACATATCAAATCAATCCATTGTCCAACTATGTAAAGGGTCCATGAGCCCAACCAAACAAATTAAACCTACCTAAGAAACTACCTAAAAATAGAAATATATACAAATGTGTGTGGGATTGTCCATTGCCCACAAATAAAAGGAAAAGGAAAAGGAAACCTAACTCTAAAAACTATTTACAATGGCAGCGGGCTAGTCCGACGGCTCACTTCCTGATTTCCCGGGCCAGGGCATCATCGAACTCCTGCTCGATATCCAGGAGGCGGTCCTCTCCCATGGCCCCGAGGGTTCGCAGGGATGTTGACATGTGGACCTCCAGGCCCCTGCGAATTGCCTCGAGGAACTCGGCCCGCCTCAGAGCCCTACGCATGGAGTTCTCTGCCCTGACCATCGTGAGCCGTGCCTCTTCTGCCCGCAGCCGCTCCGCATCTATAGCATGGCCTAACCGCTGATACACGGAAGACACTTCCAGTCCTGGCTCCTCCTGCCCTCTGGTCGATGCCTGCCTCTCCGATGTTGAAGGCCCCAAGCCATCATGGCTCCCACCTTGTTGCTGCTGTGCCTCTGCCTGTGCCCTGGCTCTTGCTGCCTGCACATCCACCTCCGGCTGTGGTGCAGTTGTTGAGGTGGCCACCCCTGCTGGACGTCCGATTCCCAACTGTGGCAGGGATGTGTCCTCTACCAGCCTGGCCGCAGGGTCAGAGGCAGCTCCACAGGGTACCCAGGTGATACATGGGTGGGAAGATGGCATGGAGGGTGACTGGCGCGTTGGGGGTCCAGGTGAGGAGGGGGTCGCAAGAACGTCCAGCACACGGAGGAATCCAGCACTGGTGGTCAAAGAGGCACCCGAGATGATGTGCATTCTCTTCACGAAAAGACCGCACGTCAACTCGCATGCCCCATTCACACAACGCTATCCCGGCCAGGACAGGCTCAACATGGCCCCGGATAGCCACGTCCGCAGGGAGAGGAAGGCCAGTTGTTGTGCGCTCATCCCCTCCCTGAAAACGGGTCTGGACGTAGGCATCCCTGCTGGTGTCAGATGATTCAGTGACAGGATCAGGGACAGGATTGCACACAGGCACCTCAGCGGCGGCCTATGCTGCCTCCTGTCCCTGGTCCTGCACTGCACCACTAGCACCAGTGGAATCCCCACCTTCCACGGCCTCCTCCTCCACCAAACCCCCCACCAACCTGGATGACTACATGCCATCTTCCTCTGTTGGACCCTGTGGGGTCTCAGCTGCCCCTTCTGCTGCCGAGGAGTCCACCTCCAACGTCCGCCTCTTGGACCTACCCTCGGCAGCTGCGGCCTGGGACACGGCACCAGACTCCTCACTCCCCGACTAGATGATAATCTGGGAGGAGAGCCGGGCCTTGCGTCTCCGGCTGGTTGTGCGATCCCTGCCGCTGTGTTCCACAGCACCCTCTCCGCCCTCTTCATCAGTCGACGCTGCAGACAGGGAGAAATAAAACACAGGCATCAGGGCACAGTACGTTGGACTGATACACACATGACAGTTGTACATGAGTGGCATTGTCAAACTTCAGACACGGCATCACACTCCACGACACACATGTCATTTAAACTCACACACATGAGCATTTCCACAGCAATATTGCACCAGGCAGCACCATCCATACACATACAACAGCATGTACAGCTAAAGGTGAGCCTGACGTCACATGAAACACTGGGAGTGCACTAGACATGCACACACACCACCACACTTCCATGCATGTGTACATCTCCTCCAACTGTCACAGTGATGAGATCGCCATACATGTCACATCTGACATTCAGCCTTCTACATATGAGTGTCATGTGCATCCATATTGCATCACAGTTGCACACTTGTCAAATACACATACATGCACATGTACACAGTGCAGATACATGCATTATGAACCACCATCCATGCCACAACCATGCCAATGTACATACACAATTCAAACATGTGTGCTCCCACACCTGCATTTGCCTAGCATGCTTACCAACACATGCACCATCAATGTGTCTCACACCTGAGAGGACTCACATGTGGCAGCCTCACGCCCATGTTCATACACATCCCTACATTGCCCTACAAAAACCCATGTGCAACCTGCACACTACTGGCACAGCACAACACGCACAGCGTCCAATCACCATGCATGTACACTTACCGCTCGACTCCAGACGGGTCTGCCTCTCAAGGATCTGGACGTAGAGATCTTGACATGATGTAAGTCGCGGACTGCCTCCCCCTCCGCATTGATGGTAGTCATGATGTCCATCCAGATCCTGGTCCGTCCTTCATAGTCGGCGTGCAAACTTCCAAAGAGGGCATCATACTGCCCCGGACTTGCTCCACCAGGACACCAACTTCCCTGGCACTGAAGCTGGTGGCCCTCTGGCTGGGGGTTGCCAGTGGTCTCAGATGGTGTTGTGCCCAACATGGTGTTAGGCGATCCTCTGCACACCGATCCACTGCACACCAGAACACTGCTCACATTTCCCCAACACCTCCCTCCAGGGTTCGAGGCTCATGTGATTCGGTTTTCCCAAAGGACCGAAAGCTCCGTACCAGGTACGATTTACGGGCTCGATTGCAGCCCTTCCTGCACTGACAGTTGCCATGGAGAACATACAGCAGAAGGGGCGGCGTTACACCTCCACGCCGATCGTTCACTTGCTCACGTGATCCAGAGTGGCGTTTCCCACGTGACCTTGGTGGACGTCACATGACCCCGAAACGCACAGTATATAAGGCTTGATGCACGGAACACTCATTGCTTCTCAGCTGTCTTCAGACCCTGGTTGGCGCTACGTTTGTATTACACTACTGGTTTACCTTGATCTTGGAACTCTCTCTTGGACTCTTTCGGATTACCCTTTTGTACCTTTGCTTGGAACTGTTTACCTATTGCTGGATTTCTGACACGGCCCTAACCTGTCTTCGGATTATCCCTTGGTACCTTGTTGAACTTCTACGCCATTTCCCTTTTGGGATTCAAGTCACGCCTTCAGTTCTATAGGTGGCTTATCCTGCATCCACGCTTGTCTGCTGTCCTCTTGTTCTAGGGACCGTATCATCTGAGTCTCGAACCTCCTTCCTAGGTTTTCTGGGTTTTCCAAACACCAGATAGGTAAGACTATTCAGATCCTTTGGTTCTTGTGATATATTGTAATTGCCTGGTACTTAACCTCGTTCTTTTTGACAGCAGCATCGGTGTTCCAGAGGTTCCGTGGATCCGGGAAGTAACATCTCCCACCTGTGGCCCCAAAGGTCACACAGCGGGTTTCTTTTAGTTCCCCTGTGCGTCACTTGAGGACGGAGGTTTCATCGGTCTACACGACACTCAAGTCAGAACAGACTGAGAAGCCGTATAGTCGTGTTAGACAATGCAGGGATCCACGGAAGAACCCATAGCTGCTTTAGTTCAGGCGATTACAGTATTAAGGGCAGATCTGGCCGCCGCTAATACGGTGATTCACCAAAGGTTAGATTCCATACAGAGTGTTCAGCATTCTCTTCCTGCAGACCCTGAATTCGGGGATGCTAGCACTTCAACCACACCTCCTCCATTGGCAAGTACCCCAGCTCCAACTCCGGTGGTCCTCCCAACCCCTTCCCCTTTGGCCGCTCCTGAACGTTATCAAGGTGACCCCAAGAAGTTCAGGACCTTCATCAATCAGTGCAAGTTACATTTCTTGTGCAGACCTCTGGCCTTTCCTAATTCCACTGCTAAAGCCGCCTTTGCCCTTTCCCATCTGGCTGGGACAGCTGCCGCTTGGGCTAACCCTTTATTGGAGAACAATAGCCCGGTTCTCTATGATTTTGATTTGTTAGCTTTAGAGATGTCTCGAGTCTTCGAAACCAGATACAAGGAACAGTCTAGGGATTTGTAGTTGTTAGAACTAACCCAGGGCTTAGGGACCTTGATAGATTACATCACATGGTTCAAGCAATTGGTCGCCGAGACATCATGGCCAGAAAGCAAGCGGGCGGTTATATTTTATAGGGGGTTGAATAACGCAATGAAAGATGCCTTAGCAGTGATTCCTTCCATGCCCACTCAGTATCAGTAACTAGTGGATCTTGCCCTGCAGGTAGATGCACGTCGATCAGAGAGCAGAGCTAAGTTGGGGGTTTCTTCCTATCCTACAGTTGTTAGTACCCCTGCTTCTTCTAGTACTGAAGAACCTATGCAAGTAGGAGGTTTGCGTAGTCCTATCACGACATCTGAGAGAGAACGTAGGAGGGTGGATAATGCATGCTTCTCTTGTGGCACCACGGGACATTATGTGAAGGAATGCCCTCGACGTCCCAAGAAGTCTCAGGTTTTTCGGACAGTTCGACCTTAGATCCGGAGATCAGGTCGAGTATCCAGTCTTCATCTCCGGGTACCACTCTTGCTTTTGCTCGTTTCCAGCCCGTCTTTGTACAGGCCACTCTTTGTCCCTCTACAGGTATCTCTCATGCAGTCATGATCATCATTGACTCAGGTGCCACTGGGAACTACATAGACATTGCTTTAGCCCATTCTCTCAATCTACCTTTAGTGGTAAAAACCCGACCTGAACCTGTTCAGGCCGTAGATGGCACTGCACTAGTCTCTGGTCCCGTTAGACACCAAACTGCTCCTCTATTATTGACCATACAAGAGATACACACAGAGACGCTAAGTTTTGACTTGATCACCACACCTCAATTCGGTGTCATATTAGGAATACCATGGTTACGTGAACACAATCCTTTGATTAATTGGCAATCAGGCACTGTGCTCTTCGAGTCTGATATTTGTCAGAACTATTGTCTCCCAACCCATCTAGCAACAGATACCCCTTCTCGGGCCTTGGGAGCTCTTGCTCAACTCACGCTGAATGATGATGGATCAGAGGTTGTGAATTCCCACACCGTTGGAGGGGTGGTTTCCGGGATTCCATCTGAGTATAAAGAATTTGAATCAGTTTTCGATCGTGGTTCTTCCGAGGTACTTCCTCCACACAGACCATATGACTGCCCGATCGAATGAATCCCGAATGCTACCATTCCTTCGGGCAGGATTTATTCTCTGTCCCCCTCGGAAGAACAAGCATTGAAACAGTATGTACAGAACGCCCTACGACTAGGACATATCCGCCCCTCTACTTCACCAGCTGCAAGTCCCATATTTTTTGTACCTAAGAAAGAGGGGGACTTACGTCCTTGTGTAGATTATTGGCTTCTTAATGCCATCACGAAAAAGGATAGGTATCCAATTCCTTTGATCACACCTCTTCTGGACCACTTATCCCATGCCTCTGTTTTCACCAAGCTGGATCTTCGCGGCGCATACAACCTAGTGCGCGTTCGCGAAGACAATGAGTGGAAAACTGCCTTTTGCACCCGTTACGGCTTGTATGAATACCTAGTCATGCCCTTCGGTCTATGCAACGCCCCGGCAACATTCCAGCGTTTTATGAATGACATATTCAGGGACATTCTGGACGTGTACATGGTTGTTTATTTGGATGACATCTTGATCTTTTCACGGAATTTTGATGACCATGTAAAGCATGTCCGGGAAGTCTTATCCCGTCTGAAGGAACATTCCCTATTTGCCAAACCTGAGAAATGTCAATTCCATAAAACGTCTGTTGAGTTTCTGGGCTTCCACATTATCCCTGGGGCATTATCCATGAACGAATCCAAGGTTAAAGCAGTCCTAGATTGGCCAGTTCCTCAGACACTCAAGTCCTTGCAGGCCTTTTTGGGCTTCGCCAACTTTTATAGACGCTTTATTTCATCCTTTTCCACGATTGTAGCCCCACTTACGGCCCTGACCAGCCCTCAGTTACCCTATCGGTGGCAGAAGGAACATCAAGAATCCTTTGAGGCTTTGAAAACCGCTTTCACCACCGCACCGGTGCTCCAGCACCCCAATCCCGATCTTCCATTCATAGTTGAGGCGGATGCCTCTTCTTTTGCCCTTGGTGCGGTGTTGTCTCAGACATGTCCTACAACAGGTAAATTGCACCCGGTGGCATACCACTCTCGTAAGTTTTCCAATACTGAGATCCATTGTACTGTAACGGAGAAGGAACGTCTGGCTGTCATGGACGCCTTTCGTGTCTGGCGCCATCATCTTCTGGGGGCTAAGCATCCAATCACTGTATACTCAGATCATCGAAATCTACAGGATCTGGCCTCCTTAAAGTGCATCAATAGCAGACAGGTCCGGTGGCATCTTTTCTTTTCCGCTTTTGATTTCCACATAACGCATCGTCCTGGAAACTCTCATGGAAAGGCAGACGCCTTGTCACGTTCTCCGGGTGGGGTCGAGTTGCCAACCTTCCCCGATACTGTACTTGGTAAGAGTCATGTGATTTGTCTCTGCACTCCCTCTCTGTCATTGTTGGATTCTGTACGAGCCTGGACGAGCAATCATTCCGACCAACTGCGGGATTGGGATTCCGTTTATTGTGAGGGTTTGCCTTTCGTGCATGAGCGTCTGTTTCTTCCCACGCCTGACACTCGTAACCTGGCCCTTGAGTGATCTCATGATGCTCCCTTTAATGCCCATCCCAGCCAAGAGCGCACTATGGATCTCCTGAAGCGCTGGTGCTGGTGGCCTTCTATGAAGCGCGATGTGGAATGCTATGTCAATTCATGCGCTGTTTGTGCTCAGGCCAAACATTGAAGAGGACGTCCAGTTGGGCTACTGCTTCCGCTTCCGGTACCTCCAAGACCTTGGCATACACTGACGATGGATTTCGTGACCGATCTCCCCAAGGTACGAGGTTTTGACACCATCTGGGTGGTAGTAGACACGTTCACAAAAATGGCTCGTTTCGTTCCTTGTAAGGGAATCCCTTCGGCCCCAGTCTTGGCGGACTTGTTTTTTGAATATGTGTTCATGTTATTTGGGCTTCCTTCGGTCATTATTTCCGATCGGGGGTCACAGTTTACCTCTCGTTTTTGGAGATCATTGACTAAATTACTTGGCATCGATACCAGGTATTCTTCGGCCTATCACCCTGAGACTGATGGGCAGACTGAAAGGATGAATCAATCTATGGAGCAGTATCTTCGGTGTCTTATCTTGCAGCAACAGGCCTCCTGGTTGAGTGCCTTACGGCTTGCCGAGTTCGCATACAATAACGCGGCTCATTCTGCTACAGGTTTTTCTCCTTTTTACGCCCTCTATGGGCAACACCCCAAGGTCTTGCCTGTCCCTGACTCCTCTGTCCCTTTGAATCCTGCGGCCACGGCTTGTCTTAGGGATCTGTCTGCTGTTCATGCTAGTACTTTGGTCCATTTTACCGAAGCAAAGGCTTCTATGAAAGCTCGAGTTGACGGCAAGCGCCTGGCTGCTCCTCCCCTGGTGGTGGGTTCTAGGGTGTGGTTGTCTTCCCGTCACCTTCGCCTGGTGGGTTGTCGGAAACTTCTGCCTCGTTTCGTTGGCCCGTATGTGATCTCTCAGGTTGTGAATCCGGTGGCTTTTCGTCTGGTTCTCCCGAGTTCTTGGCGAATCCACCCTGTCTTTCATGTCTCTCTCCTCAAGCCTTGTCCTGATTCTTCCCGCCTTCGGGCCCCAGCAGCCCCGGTGTCCCTGGCCTCCCCTGATGTTTTTGAAGTGTCGGCCATTTTGGGTTCCCGTTGGTTTAGGGGTAGGCTCCAGTATTTAGTGGATTGGATGGGTTATGGACCGTAGGAGCGCTCTTGGGTTTCCGCTTTGGATCTTGACGCTCCTCGGTTGGTAGCCCGGTTCAATAAGGATCACCCGTCCTGGCCACGGGGTCGTGGGCCGTTGGGGGGGGCTATGTTAGGCGATCCTCTGCACACCGATCCACTGCACACCAGAACACTGCTCACATTTCCCCAACAGCTCCCTCCAGGGTTCGAGGCTCATGTGATTCGGTTTTCCCAAAGGACCGAAAGCTCCGTACCAGGTACGATTTACGGGCTCGATTGCAGCCCTTCCTGCACTGGCAGTTGCCATGGAGAACATACAGCAGAAGGGGCGGCGTTACACCTCCACGCCGATCGTTCACTTGCTCACGTGATCCAGAGTGGCGTTTCCCACGTGACCTTGGTGGACGTCACATGACCCCGATACACACAGTATATAAGGCTTGATGCACGGAACACTCATTGCTTCTCAGCTGTCTTCAGACCCTGGTTGGCGCTACGTTTGGATTACACTACTGGTTTACCTTGATCTTGGAACTCTCTCTTGGATTCCTTTGGATTACCCTTTTGTACCTTTGCTTGGAACTGTTTACCTATTGCTGGATTTCTGACACGGCCCTAACCTGTCTTCGGATTATCCCTTGGTACCTTGTTGAACTTCTATGCCATTTCCCTTTTGGGATTCAAGTCACGCCTTCAGTTCTACAGGTGGCTTATCCTGCATCCACGCTTGTCTGCGGTCCTCTTGTTCTAGGGACCGTATCATCTGAGTCTCGAACCTCCTTCCTAGGTTTTCTGGGTTTTCCAAACACCAGATAGGTAAGACTATTCAGATCCTTTGGTTCTTGTGATATATTGTAATTGCCTGGTACTTATCCTCGTTCTTTTTGACAGCAGCATCGGTGTTCCAGAGGTTCCGTGGATCCGGGAAGTAACATTTCCCACCTGTGGCCCCAAAGGTCGCACAGCGGGTTTCTTTTAGTTCCCCTGTGCGTCACTTGAGGACGGAGGTTTCATCGGTCTACACGACACTCAAGTCAGAACACATGGCAACCCCAGAGGCAGGAGTGGGTGGGCAACTGGGTCCTGGGGCTGGGCTGTGGAGCGATGGAATCCCATTCGGGAGTCTTCGGTTCCAGCAGGGGTGGTCACAGCAACTGCACCCCTGGTTAACGTGCAGGCAGCAAATGGCAGGGCACATGGGCAGCAGGCAGTTAGGCAGCAGCAGATGGCAGGAGGGAGCGTTCTCGGAGCTCTGGGGGGCAGTAATTCGGCCTTCTGGGCAAGAGCGTGGTCTTCTATGTGTTTTCGGGTGGCCAGCTTGATACAGAGTGATTTGGCACGTGAAAAAATTGCACGTCAGCGTGTAATTGGAGGAAAGGCCCTTAGCGCATAAGCACGTCAGCACACGTATGCGTTTTCATTGGACCAAAGGACCTTAGCGCGTAAGCGCTTCTCTGACGTTACGTGCGCGGGCGTTTCCCTCGTGATGTGGGCATAGTGGATCAGCACGCATGAAAAAACTGCACGTCTGCGTGTGAATGCGTGTAATCCGAGAAAAGGGCCTATGCGCGTAAGTGATGTGACGCGCGCGGCCGTTTCCCACAGCACGGGTTAAAGGTGAGCGGGGCCAGCAGTTCGCTGTGCGTGCCTTTCGTGGAGACCGAGGTGTGTAGCCGCTTCGTGTTGTTTTGCGCGCCATCACATCTTCGCAGCGATCGAGGACGTATCTCTTCTTTTGGCGGGGGTATTGGCTATGCGTGTTTTTCATTATCATGCTAGTCAGACGTTGAGTTGCGCATGCAATTTTTCCCACTGCGGGTGCCCCTGTGTATCGCACCCTTTTTCGAGGTCATAGTAGCCTGCGTGTCCCACATGTATGTGTTTTTCCTGTTACTGGGTGCCACCGCGTACCGCGGGAGGTTGATTACACGCACGTAGGCTGACGGGGTTGCGTGATATGATAGTTTATGATAGTTTATTTATATAGCGCCTATACACAATGTGTTTCAAAGCGCTTCAAGGAGGGAGGGGACATAGGAAAATACAGTTACATTCAGCAAAAGTCCTTGAAACAATACAGAATGTGAAAATAACTATCATAATAGGCCTGTCGACATTTCTGATAGTGCAAGTGCATAGAACAAGTAAGGCAAGAGGTGATGGAAAGGAAGGAAAACAGAGCAAGCAGTAACATTACTAAGGGCCTCATTACGACCCAGGCGGTAAGTTACCGCCTGGGCGGTGACTTTACCACCATGGCGTAAACTACGTTTACGCCATGGTGGTTGGCGGACTTACCGCCCCATTCCGACCTTGGCGGGGCGGTAAGTCCCCAATCCCCATTTACCCTTCCCCATTCCCATTTTTGCCCCATAGGGCATAATGGGAGTGGGGAAGGCGTTAATTACGCCACTGTAAATTACGGTGGCGTAATTAACTCCATGGTCCCTTAGCGCCATGGATTTTAACACCTGCTAAAAGCAGGTGTTAAAAGCACCATGGCGCTAGGGGACCTCGTAATTGGTGGTAAGGGGTCGGCGCAGCTAACGCTGGCGTAAACCCCTTACCGCCAGGGTCGTAATGAGGCCCTAAGTCTGACGACAATTTACGCAGTGCAGGTGGTAACAAGAGGCGGGGTGGGAGGGGGGGCAAGTGGACGGAGGGGGGAAGGAGAACAAGACACGCTACTGAGCAAAAAGTCAGTGACAAATTGAAAAGTAGGGGAGTAGGGGAGGGGGAGAACAAAAGGGGGGGACAGACAAGCTGCTATCAAGAGTCACGGAACAGATGATAGGAGTAAGTGCTAGGAGGCGGAAGTCTAAGAGGGGGGAGAAAAGGAGGGGGGAGTAGGAGGGAAGTAGAAGAGGATGGAAATGAGGAGGGGGTGGAGTGCATAGCAAGAGGGGGGGCAAGCAGGGTGATTTCACACAGATACTCATGGGGGCAAACAGAATCTTAGGGGGGGCAAACAGACAATCACGGGGGGGCAGGGGGGCACACAGATACTCACGGGGGGCAGGGGGGGCAGAGGGGGGGCACACAGATACTCACAGGGGGCAGGGGGGCAGGGGGGCACACAGATACTCACGGGGGGCAGGGGGGGCACACCGATACTCACGGGAGGCAAGGGGGCACACAGATAGTCACGGGGGGCAGGGGGGCACACAGATACTCACGGGGGGCAGGGGGGGACACAAATACTCATGGGGGGCAGGAGGGGGGCACACAGATACTCACGGGGGGCTGGGGGGCACACAGATACTCACGGGGGCAGGGGGGCACACAGATAGTCATGGGGGGCAGGGGGGGACACAAATACTCATGGGGGCAGGAGGGGGGCACACAGATACTCATGGGGGGCAGGGGGGCACACAGATAGTCACGGGGGCAGGGGGGGCAGGGGGCACACAGATAGTCTCGGGGGCAGGGGGGGCACACAGATACTCACGGGGGGGCAGGGGGGGACACAAATACTCACGGGGGGCAGGAGGGAGGCACACAGATACTCACAGGGGCAGGGGGGCACACAGATAGTCACAGGGGCAGGGGGGGCAGGGGGGGCACACAGATACTCACGGGGGCAGGGGGGCACACAGATACTCACGGGGGGGCAGGAGGGGACACAAATACTCACGGGGGCAGGAGGGGGACACACAGATACTCACAGGGGCAGGGGGGCACACAGATAGTCACGGGGGGCAGGGGGGCAGGGGGGGCAGGGGGGCACACAGATACACACGGGGGGCAGGGGGGCACACAGATACTCACAGGGGGGCAGGGGGGGCACACAGATACTCACGGGGGCAGGGGGGGCACACAGATACTCACGGGGGGTAGACAAACACTCACATGGGGCCGGCGATCCGGCGTACCGCGGTGGACAGCGGTAGACAGGGCCTTAGGAGTGAGCCTTGTGAGGAGGGCCGGCCAAGCCTGCCGGCCTCCTCATTGGCCCAGATGTAGTGAGCAAGGGCCAATCCCAGGCCACCAGCAGCAGGATGGAAGGCACTCCGGTGCCCAACAAAGAAAGGAAAGAAAACGCCATCTTGGAATGGCCGTGCCTCGAGAACCCAGTGAGGCAAAAACACACAACAACACACAAAGCATGCCAGCATCTGCGAATTTAGCAAAGAAAGTACATGTAGCTGATGGCAAAGTCACGGAGTGAAATTAGCAGAATGCTGTGAGTATGCTGTGGTGCGATCATGTGCCGATACAATAAGCCCAGGGGGGCTTACCTGCAGTTCCGAAAATGCACCGTGTGCATTGCAGGGCCTCAGGATGGAAGTGGGGAGGCATCCAAGTCGCAGTTCCGGTCGTCGTAGATGGAAGAAGTCCCGGTTTTACTGTAGTTTTGGGGTGCCTGAGCGTAGCGTGACCAGTCACTACATCACCAGGGTCACTTACAGCCTTGCAGGTGCAGGAGGGCTGTTAACATCTTGCATCCCACCCCCTTCACCCCAATTGCCCAGGTCAATTGTGGTGTACACCTCCCATTGGCACTACTCCATATGTGCCGGCACTACTCTATCTGTGCCATGGTTGGGAGGCCACCAAAGGTGAGGGGGGCCTCAGCTGGGCGGACTCCTCGTGGCGGGCGTGGTCAGGGATGTGGCTGGGGTGTCAGGGGAGTCGGGGGGAGTCTCCCATTAATGGTGGCACCCGCTGGGACGTCCTCTTGGCCTCCTTCCATTCCTCTAAGCCATCATTAATGTCTACGCTAATGGGACCGTCTTGGTCCAAGGCCCTCAGGCCAACCTTCACCTCTTTGATAGACGCTTCCCGCACCTCATCAACTTCCTTTCCTCTCCTGCTGTCCCCCCTCCTCTGTCCTTGGCTACCTTGCCTCTGCCCTCCCTCCCTGCCCCCTCCCGTGCTCCTTCTTCTCCTCCGCAGGGCGTACCTCTGATCTGTACCCCTCCCCGGAAGTCCTTCAAAGATGACAACCTTCTCCACATTGCCACTCTTAACTCTCGCTCTTCTGTCAAACATTCCTCTGATATCTGCCGCCTTCTTGAGGAACTGGACCTTGACGTACTCGGTCTCACTGAGACATGGTTCACGGCCAGCTCTGTCACCAGCTTTGACACACTCCTACCTGACGGCTACAAGATCCTCTCCGTGCCCAGGCCCAACCGTGCTGGGAGGGTGTGGCCCTTATCTTCCCTGAGTGGATTCCTGCCACTGCTATTCCCACGCAGACCTACTCCTCTTTTGATTGTCTTGTCTGCCGACTCTCTCTCTCTCCTAGCCATTCCCTTACCGTGGCTACTATCTATCGGCCACCTGGTCAAAATTCCTCCTTTCTCTCCGAGTGGGCGGACCTCTCCTCCTCACTCCTGTCCTCAACCACTCAACTCCTCTTTCTTGGAGACTTCAACGTCCTCCTGGATGCCTCCTGTCCCCCCTCTGGACTCTTTCGCGACCTCTGCAACTCTCTCTCACTCTCTATTCTCCCGTCTGGGCCAACCCATTCTGCTGGGCACACTCTTGATGCTCTGATCTCTTCTGACCTTCCCCTCTCTGTCCCTCTCTCCACCCCTCTCTCCTGGAGTGATCACTTTCTCCTCTCCTCTCACCTCACCCTCCCTACCCCACAGGAAAAGCCACCCTCATCACTGCCACCTTCCTTCTCGGTCATGCGACCCATGAAGCGTGTGTCAGTTGAGGCTTTCGCTGCCACTTCTCGCCCCCTCTTCCCCCCTCGGCTGACTCCCACCCTGACACAGCCCTCTCCACTCTCTACTCTGCTATATCTGATACTCTTGATATCCTTGCCCCTGTTATGAGAATCCGCCTGAAGCCCAAAGCCAAATGTAACTCCTGGTATGACTCGGATCTCGTCACCCTTAAATGCTTGTGCAAGGTGGCAGAGAGGAAATGGCGTGCTTCATGTTCATCCTCTGACAAACTGGCCTGTCGCCTGCTCCAAAGGTAATACCGGCTCTCCGTTCTCACCAAGAAGAGAGCACTTATCCAAGCCCGCATCACTGCGGCATCTAACAATTCGGCTGAACTCTTTAAAATCTGCAAGGAGCTGGCCAACCCTGCTGCAGTCTCTACCTCTCCTGTCCCCTCCCAGGCCCTCTGTACGGCACTGGCCTCTCACTTCATTTCAAAAACTCAGGACATCTTGTCCTCACTCTCCTCCCATCACCTCCCCCCCTCTATTCCCCTTTTTTCTGCTGATGAGGTTTCGAGACAAGTCCGATCTATGAAAGTCTCGTCAACACAGGTCCACCCCTGCTCCTCCAAAACTATTAAGGACCACATCGACTCCTTGGCTCCTGCCCTTGCTGACTTCTGCAATCACTCCTTCGCCTCTGGAGTCTTCCCATCCCCTCTCAAGCACTCCCTTGTGCACCCCCTTCTTAAGAAACCCTCTTCCGACCCGTCCTGCCCAGCTAACTATTGCCCTATCTCTATCACTCCTTTCCTGGGCAAGCTCCTGGAGAAACTTGCCATCTCCCAGCTTAATCTCCATGCTGAATCTGTTGGTAGCCTTCATGACCATCAGTCTGGCTTCAGAGCTGCCAGAAGCACGGAAACTGCTCTCCTGAACATCCGTGAGGACCTGCTCTCGAACCTTGACCCTAACATTCCATGTGTTCTCATTTTGCTTGATCTCTCTTCTGCCTTTGATACTGTCAACCATACCATCCTGCTCAACCGTCTCCGTGATAACTTGGGTATCACTGGTCAGGCTCTGGCTTGGCTGACCTCTTTCCTCTCAAATCGACCCTCCCAGGTCCAACTGGGGTCTTTCCTGTCTGACATCTTTTTCTCTACCTGTGGTGTCCCCCAGGGTTCTAACCTCTCTCCTTGGCTGTTCAACCAGTATCTGGCACTTCTCGCCCACCGCATCGCTGCTCTCTGCCCCAACTTTCAGTGCTATGCGGATGATACCCAGCTCATTTTCCGGCTACCCTCGGCCTCCTCTTCTCCTTCCCTCATCTCTGACTGTTTTTCTGCTATCCAGGAATGGTGTGCCACCAACGACCTCTGCCTTAATGCCAGTAAGACCGAGATTCTACTCATCGGCACACCCACTCCCTCCTTCCCTGCAGCTTTCTGGCCGGTCTCTCTTGGCCCTCTTCATGCTCCTACCTGCAAGGCAAAAAACCTCAGGGTCATCTTTGACTCCACACTCTCCTTCTCTCCTCACATTTCTGACATTTCTAAGAAGTCACACTACCTCAGAGGTATCCTTGCTTTCCTCTCCTTCCCCCAGAAGCTCACTGTCTCCAGAGCCCTGGTTCTCTCGAAGCTGGACTACTGTAACAGCCTCTATCTAAATCTGCCTGCCTCTACTCTCCGCCCTCTGCAACTCATCCAGAACAGGACTGCAAGACTTGTCCTTGGCCTCAAGCCCAGGGACCGTATCTCTCCAGGACTGAAATCGCTACACTGGCTCCCTGTGGCTGCGAGGATTAAGTTCAAAACCCTCTGCATTGTCCACAAGGCCTTCTGGGGCCTGGGGCCAAATTACCTTCAACTCTCCCTTCCTAAATATCTTCCTTTTCGAGCACTTCGCTCTTCCGCCTCCAACTCCCTCAGGGTTAGCCACTTCTCAAGCAACGAGTTGGGGGGAGATCTCTCTCTGCAGCAGGAGCCTCCCTCTTGAACAGCCTTCCTGCCTCCCTGAAACTTGAGGAGAACCATCTCCGGTTCCGGAAGCACCTCAAAACCTTCCTCTTTGCTTCTGCTTTCTCTCTCCCTCTCCCCTGCTAAATCACTGAAACTGTACTGAATCAGCAACTGGGCCACTCACCAATCTCGGTCCTTGGCCCTGCCACTCTCCCCTGCACTGCCTTCCTGGCAACCCCTGCACTGCGGGACTGTCTCTGTATCCCTACAGCCCCCCTTCCCAGCACTTTGTCTGCACTTATCTTGCACTTGCCACCAGCTGGCCCTTATTATTTATCTTGTTCATTACTAACCCTGTACTGCACTTTCCCCTATCCCTTTCCCCCTTGCACTTTTCCCGTCCCCCCTACCCATGCACTTGCGCGATCTGAATGACACCTGGCCTAATAGGATCGCTGTCTGTCTCCCCTTGTTCCCCCCTCCCTGCCTTGTCGCGCCTTGAAACACTTGTGTATAGGTGCGTTACAAATGCAATATCATATCATATCATATCAGGATGTCCAGGGTGGCCGCAGAGGGGGAAGAGGCAGGGGTTCACCACTTGTGCACGATGTTGTACCATGTGTCGGTGCAGTCATGCCACCACCCCCTGTGGTTCTGGGAGATGCAGCTCCTGCATCTGGCACTGGTGCCTGTGTGACCCGGCAGTCTGCTTCATTGACTGCCATGGGCCCAAGGGTAGTGGTAGCTGCAGGTGCAGCTGTGGACACCACCACCCAGGCTCAAGGTCTGCCAGTGCAGGCTGCGTTGGCAATTGAAGAGCCCTTGGAAGATTTACAACACGCCCAGAGGGAAACCATAGGGGCACGCAGAGCTGCCCTGACCATGACACGTCTCCCTGGGGCAGTAATGTCATCTGCTGCCCTGAACAGCCGGGTGTTGGCAAGTGCAGGGGCAGATGCAGCCAACAACACCCCGGTTGTGAGTCTGCCAACCAGGACAGTCATGGTCAATGACCCTGCCACGGCAGATGTTGCTGCGCAGGGTCCATTAGAGGGCACCCAGCTGCCACAGACACAAGTCAGCCCTTTGGTCGTCCCGCCACCTGCCACTCCCTTGGCTCAATCCACCGGTCCCACTGGCCATACTGATCAGGGCGGCATCAGCCAGCCAGGGTCTGCGCCTCAATCCAAGAGGAGGAAGGTTGCACCTGCAGCACAGGCTGGGACCCCACACACAGCCACGACCTCCTGCACGTCGAGTAAGAAGCCTTTCTGCAACCAGGAACTGGACTACCTCGTGGACTACGTGCGGGACCACAGCCGTGACATGCTAGTGGGTGCTAATAGTCAGACTACGGCTGCCCACCGTGATACCCACTGGAAGCAAGTTGCGGAACATGTGAGTGCATTCGGCCATGAGGTGCGCACGGCGCAAGAGTGCAAAAAGCATTGGAATGACCTCAAACGCAGCGCTAAGGCTAAGCGTGCCTCAAATTACAACTTGACTCTGGTGACTGACGGTGGGCCTGCACCGGAGGAGGAAGACCTCACTCCACATGAGTCACTCGTTGCGGAGTTCATACCATCAGAATCGGTCGAAGGAGTGGGAGAGATGCCGGACTTTGATGCACAGTCCAGTGAGTGTTGATGCGTGTTTGTCGAGGACGTGTGTGTTTTACTTGTGTGATGTGATGTGCATGCATGTCACGTGTACATGGTTATGATGTGCAAGTAATGCAATGCTTCCCTGATGCATGTCTACTCTGCTGGATGGTGGACATGTGGATCAGACGGGGACTGTCCACATCACCACTTTTGCACCCTACTCACATGCTGGTTAACAGTATGCCCCTCCGGTCCATGTTCCAGCTCACTGGCAATTCTGCATGTAGCGTGGGGTGAGCTTCCTCTCAGCCCAGGAACTATGCATAGCATGACTTACATGCATGTGTTCTCTGCCTGCAAGGGGGTACCCAATGTAGGCATGCTCCCTTGCCCCTCAATCCCCTGCTCTGCACCCCAATTCCACCTTAGCACTGGTCTGCTACAATATTGCTGTTGGGTACTTCCCTGTTCATGCCTCTTGTGTACATGCTTACATCCAGCGGCTAATCTGCCAGACATATCCTTTGTGGTAAATCCTTAGTACTTGATGCAGGGTGTCTCACTTGGACTGTGCAGAGGTCAGATGCCCCGCAGGGACATGAGTGCCCATTCATGCTCCATGTGCATTCCACACATGCCCATATGTGTCCATGACTGGATGATGACTGTGATACAAGTGCAGGATGACCTAAATTGCATGGCATTTCATCTGCCTTGCCATGTCAACTGTGGCTCAGTACTGCGTTGCACACTTGTTTAGGGTCTGACAATCTGTGAAGGTCACAGGCCTCAGCCTGTTTAATGGCCAATGACTCTGTCCAACTGGTGTAGTGTCTTCTTCACATGTGGGTGGACTCCAGAGGTGTTATCATGTGTCCTGCTTACTGTCCCATCATCATTTGCAGTGTTGTCACTTGACTCATATGAAGCTGTTGATGCTAGTCAACACTGTCTGTCAATACACAGGTCTATGCTCAGCCTTTTGATACCATGCTAGGCATCCCTGCTTTTGCACTTGGGTGGAGGGGTGCTTTGCTTGTAGATTGAATGCACATTGCACATTGCACGTGATGCCTGAAGTTGACCTTGCACTGCCTTCACATTTTCTGACACACACCATGGAGTCCTTGTACATGTAGGTAGTGAGTAACATACATGTTTGCTGCACTGCCTAGACCCACTTCAGTGCAAACTGCCACCTTTCAACAGGTCTAATCACAGAAGCAAATTCAAGTTGACCCAGCATGCATGCCAGGTTCTATTTTGTGTGTCACATGTCTGCCTGATGTGTTTGTTGTCGGTGTGTGTGTGTGTTGTGTGCTTCTAACATGTGTAGTGACCTTTTTTCTCTCTATTTTTCAGATGATGACGCAATGGAGCCGGAGGATGGTGTTGTCATGCCAGGTACAGGGTTGTTATCACTACTTAAACCCAGCGCAAGTGGGGTTAGTGGGGTGGTAGGCCACGAAAACTCCCAAGTGCTACAGTCCATCTTGTCTCTGGCTGCCTAGGAGTCCAGCCCTGAAGAGCACTCTGACGACCATGTCGAGTTGGATGAGCATCAGGTCCATATGTCAGGGGTGAGTGGTTCTGATGTGGACACTCCTCTGCCCACGACACCTGCACTGAGAGGTCAGACAGTCTTGGAACCTCCGCCCGTGGTGGATCGGGACGCAGGGTCACCCTCCACACCAGTCACTGATGTGCCTGGGACATAACATCGACTGGGGCATGTAATCGTGCAGCCTTCGGCAGTGCCAACACAACGAGGACACCCGGTCCTTGGGTCCCGCAGGGGTCAAGCCCAGCAACGTGGTTGCCACGCGCAATCACAGTATACTGAGTGGGAGCAAGACATGACTGCCAATTCTGAACGGCAGGGGGCAGCAATGGAGAAAATCGCTGAGAGCATGGAGTGTGTGGCCCAATCTGTGCTCTCCCCTGCTAGGCAGGTGCTTCTCCAGCAGCAGGCGGCACGGTCCACGGCCCGCTCGCTCAGGCTGGCCATGGCGGCCTCAGACAGGGCACGCCAGGCTGAAATGTCGTCTCTGCGTCAAGCAATTGCTGCTCACGCAGAGGCACACATGAAGGCCCTGAGGGAGGAGCATGCGTCCCTCAGATCCACTATGGGTTTCCTTCTCATGTCCCAGAGGGAGTGGGCAGAGGAGAGGTTTGCACAGCTTGAGCGTACCATCTCGGCTGAGCTACATGCTTGCCGGGAGGTGCAGCGGTTGTCAAGCCAGGCCTTGCAGGAGGAACTCCGGGTTACACGTGCTACCTTGCAAGAGCAAGCACGTGTATCACGGGAGGTTCTGCATGCAGACCTACATGTCATCACCACACAGAACCAGGCTCAACCGTCCGGCAGACCTGCTACCGCCGAGGGGCAAGCTGCAGCTAGGCGTGGTCATGCTCCTGTGCCACATCCTCCTTTCCAGGAAGAGCCAGACTCGGACGACAATCTATCTCCCACATAGGTCGGGCTGTGCAGGCGTTGAGCCCATGGTTGTTTTTCTTTTCCTCAGCATCATCGCATGTGGGTGTTGAGCAGCACCCTGTACCCCCCCCCCTACTAGGTGCCTCCTCCCCCCAGGTCGTATGTGGCCATTTTTGATTTTTCTTTTAGTTTAGTTAGTTAAGCTTCTGTTTGATAGTTAGTTTAAATAGGTAAAGTAGGTTTTTCATAGTTAGCGTAATTAGTTAATATAGTTTAAAATTGCTAGTCTATTGTGCTTTCATGTGACGGTGTGGTGCTTTGTGGCTTTTGAAAGCATCCACTGTCTGTTCCAGCTGGGCCCTTTAAGCTTGTCTTGTGTAAGTGTTTGCTGCTTGGGGTCCTTGGCCCTCATTACGAGTATCCTGGTAACAGCGTGTCCATCACTGGCATGCCGGAACGTGCGAGTCCGTGCCCATATGAACCCGATAACAGCGGGTGATTACGAGTGCGCAAGAATGCGTGTTACCCCATGCCAGTAGTGGCAAAACCGCCATGCCGGTAACGGGCCACCAACCCCCCTATACCGGCATTGCGGGTACCGCCCATTCCGTAACCGCGTCATAACAACCACTAAGCACCGGCACGGTAATACAGGCACGGTATTACCGTGGTCGCAAAAAAGGACCCGGAAATTACGTCATCGCGCAGGAACGGGAAATGAGCCGGCGGCCATCTTTGAAAACACAATCCATTGCCATCCTCCATAACCACCACTACACTGGTATTGTTGTGTGCCACAAATGAAGCAGGATGTCGAAGGCCACCAGAAACTCCTCCCAAAGGAAGAAGAAGCAGCGTTTTTCTGATGCTGAACTTACAATGCTTGCTAACACCCTCGAACAGCATGCAGACACAATCAGAAGCACAGACCTCAAGCATGCGGTCCAAACCAGAAAAAAAGAGGTGTGGCAGGAGGTCACTCAGAGGGTGTTGGCAGTGGGGAGCACCCCAAGGAGTGTTCGTGACTGCCAAAAGCGCTGGGACGACCTCCGCCTCTGGGTCAGGAAGATCCTGGCGGATAACAGGAGGGCCGCAATGGCGACAGGCAGTGGCACACACTCCCCTGTGAAGCTCACCACATGGGAGGAGACCGCAAGTGCATTCATTGACCCGGAATCCATAGAGGGAATAGGAGACCAGGAGGTCGGCGCTGCAACTACCACAGAGGAAGGTGAGTGAACCATCACATCCATGTATACCAAAACATGATGTGGCACAAGTGATGTGGAAGTTAGGGTAGGCAAGGCAATGCATGCTCCAAGGCTACATCAACCCATCCATAGAATAATGAGTGCCACACCCTGCACCACAAGCATGCTGAGTGAAAATCCCAATCCCAACAGAGGTGCAACATGACCCAACCATGCCCATGGGACCCACCACACAGACACCAAACCAATGCTATGCCACCAGCCATGCATTTATTGCCAACATGTCCCCTTAGTACACCAAATGCCACACACCAGAAATGAAAGGATGCCTGAATGTATGAACATATCACACCGCAATACATCATAGCTGCCATTTGACAACATCACTGATGACCTGCATCTCTTCTATCTCCCAGGCACCAATGAGGAAGGTGGAACACAAGACAGGGGTGCGAGTACATCCAGTGCACGCAAAGGGACCAGGGCCACCGCCACCCCCCGTCCAAGAAAATGCCTGCAGCAACACCCAGTGTGCCACGCAAGGCATCAACCCTGCAGGGGGCACCTGCAGCGAAAGAACAGTAGCAGGCACCCACAACAGTGGGAGCCGTCCTGCCGGCCACCACGGACGTTGTGTCCACAGAGGTGGATGATGAGGCTGGAATCATGTCTGGAACACTCACCCCAAAGCCCATTGCCAGCCCCCTCCACCTGCGGAGTCTGAGAGCCTGGACGATCCGTGTCTCCATGACTCTGACCTTGGAGAATCAGACATTGGGATCTTCGAGGAGGACAGTGCCCAGGACGAGGACTTCACGCAGGTGCCTTCCACCACCCTGCCAGCCACCACCCTGCCTTCCACCACTCTGCCAGCCACCACCCTGCCAGCCACCACACTGCCCTCCACCACCCTGCCAGCCACTAGTACACCTGCGGCCGACACCTCCTTCGAGGGTCGCCTGGCAAGGGTAGAGGCCCGCCAAGAGTCAATGCTGCAAATCATGTGTCAACAGGTCGACGCTGGGAATGAGGCCATGAGGGCCATAGCCACGGCCATTGCAGCCAATAGGGGCAGGGAGGGCATTCCAAATTGAGGCATCTGCAAAGGAGAGAGATCTACCCCCCACTCTCTGCCTGGAGAACCGTCTCACCCTTGGAGGTAGCAGAATGAAGTGCTCAAGAAGGAAGGTATTTAGGAAGAGAGCATTTGATGTAGTGACAGTCCCAGCCCCAGAAAGCCATGTGACAATGCAAAGGGACTTGAACCTGATCCTTGCAGCCAGTGGGGAGATTTCAGGGCTGGAGAGATACAGTCCCTGGGTTTCCGGACAAGGATAAATATTGCAGTCCTGTTCTGGATTTGTTGCAGAGGGCAGAGAGTAGCATAAGGAAGATTGGAGAAAGAGGCTATTACCAAAGTCTACCTTAGAAAGAAACAGGGCTCTAGAGACAGTCAGCTTCTGGGGGAAGGAGAAAAAGAGAAGAGCACCTTTAAAGAGGTGCAGCTGGTAATGGAGTTTGTTGGGGTATTTACTGGGGTTTGTGGGGTGGGTGAGGGAGTTTGTTGGGGTATTTACTGGGGTTTGTGGGGTGGGTGAGGGAGTTTGTTGGAGGGGTCTGGGAGGGGGGAGTGGGCACATTTTTGCTGTTTTAAAGAATACTCAAGTTGTGAGATGAAAAATCCATGGCTGGACATTGTTATTTTTCATGTGCATCCATTTAATGTGTTACGGTGTTCAGTGCCCAACTCCCAACATTCCCTGTGTGCATGTTCACATTGGCCCAGAGTCTTTCATAGTCCCTGTGTTTCAGAAGTATACTTGAAATCGTGCTTGCCACACAGCATGGCCATCCGGTGCATCACATACTGACAGTGGGGCTACTTCACCTCCGTCTCCATCCTCATCATCCTCACCCGGCCCATGCATGTCAATGTAAGGTGACAATCGTACATTTCTCCGAACGCACATGTCGTGCAGCATGACACAGGCCATGGTGATCTTTGCCACCTTCCCAGGCCTATATAGGAGTGCCACACCAGACCTGCTGAGGCAGCGGAACCGCCCCTTCGACAGGCCAAAGGTCTGCTCAATGACAACACAGGTACGGTTGTGCACACGATTGTGCTCCTCCTCATGGCCGTTCTGCGGGTTAGGCACAGGGGTGTGTAGCCATGGCCTCAAGGGATATCTTCCATCACCTGCAAGCAGATTCAAATAGGTGTGTGTCACTCTGAACTCCTGTAAATCAGGGAGCACAGTCATGCCGCCAGCTATTTGGTGTGGCCATGCACATGTCCCTGTAAGCATGAAAAAATGCACTGTCATGAGGTGTGGTAGTCTGGTTGGCATTCAATAGATGATGCAGGGTGTAATCATGCTGAGGCAGATATGCTGTGATAGTGCTGTGATAGTGCAACAATATTTTGACTCCAATTCATGCTGTTCATTATTTACTATGCATGATCACACTGCCCACATAGCCACACTTGCCGTCCTGTTCATTCATGCATTTCTTGCCATCACCATGGTGGCCTGGTTGTGCCTCTTACTTGTTCTCATTGATATGCATTATTTGTGATCTGTGGCCCAGTGAAGTGTCATGTACCGTTTGACTGGTTCAGGTCAGGAGTGTTTGGCTCTGCATGCATTCTCCAATCACCGGCTATTCCCACCCAGGTGCAGTATTGCCCCCCCTCATGCATCCCCACACATCAGTACCCCAAAGCACTGCCATGGGACGGTTGTGCAACTCACCAAGCAGCCAGGCACGTGGTCCAGCTTGTCGCTCCATTTGATGGGGTACCGTGGATTTACCCAGTAACATGGCATCATGTGTTGATCCAGGAAATCGGGCGCAGCAATGGGTGATGATCTTCCTGGAGTCACTTACCATTTGCACATTGATGGAGTGGTATTGTTTGCGCTTGCGGTACACGGCCTCTATGGCATGGGGTACGATCAATTCCACATGGGTGCAGTCGATGGCACCGACACAATCGGGCATGCCTGCCAGTGCCTGGGAGCCTACTTTGGTTTCGGCTATCTTCTGGCCAGTCCGTGGTAGGGATATGTGGGTGCTTGCGTGCTTCAGGAGGGCATCCAGCACTTGGTTCAGCATGCGTGAAAATAGTGGTTGTGAAATGCCATGCAGCTGGCCCACTGTGTGTTGTTAGGTGCCTGTGGCCAGGAAGTGTGGCACAGACACCACATGTAGTAGTGGGGGGATGGCAGTGCATATTTGTATGTGGCTGGCAATGTCGTTCTGTATCATGTGCACTATGGTGGTGATGGTGTCATGGTCCAACCGGTACAGGGTGTGGATCTGCTCAGGGGTAAGGTTGAATGGGCTGGGTCAGGTGTGAGGTATTGCTGGCTGCCTACGAGGCTCTGGTGGCTGCGCTGGTGGTAATGGATGGGCCTGTCTCAACCTCCTTCTCCTCCTGTGTCTCCTCTATGCTGCCTGTTCTTGCTGCTGTTGTTGTTGTTGTTGTTGTTGTTGTTGTTGCAGTTGTTGCTGTAGTTGTATCAGTATAGGCAGGTCCTCCTGTGCCATGTTTGCAAATGCTAGTGGTGGCATTTTGGTGTAGGAAGGGGTGTGGTGTTTAGTTGTGCTCCTTTTGTACTGGGCAACTCTGCATTGCCTACACCGGAGGAAAGGGTGTGGTGTGTGGGTGTGCTCACTTCATACTGGCGCAGCCTCCTTTGACTCCACCTGTGGGGATTGTGTGCACCTGTGGCAGCTGCCTTGTATCTTGCTTGCTGTTTGCGGGTGGTCCGCGATGCCTGTTTTGCTGGCATCATGCAGCCCGTTATTACCGGGTTCACGATGCCGGTATTTGCATGTTTGCGTGGGTTGTAATTACCCCCTATTACCGGCATGCCGGTATTTACAACCTGAAGAGGCGCGTGTATGCCCCTATGCCGCTATTAGCGGCACCGTTGTTTGGTAAGCCGCTAATACCGGGGTTCCAGGTCGGAATGCTACAGAACGGTGAATGATGCCGGTATTTACATACCAGCATTGTTTTTCCCTTACCGACATACCTCGTAATGAGGGCCCTTACTCACATATGCCACTCCTGCTTCCCTTATCCATGGGCTCGCAAGGATGGTTCGGTGTAACAGCCTATTACACAAGGGCAATGGACTGTCATATCTGTGGCATGTCTGCTGCTGTGGAACTTGTGTTAACATCCCTAGTGGGGATGATTGGGGTGTAATTGTCCACTGTTCTTCTTTTGCTAGATGGGGTTTTTAATGATTCATGTGTACATTCATTGCAATGCATTGTGTAGTATGTTTCTTATCTTTAATGAACATGTGCTTGTTGCAAATCATGCCGTAGATAGTGTGTTCCACAATGTTGCTGTGAAAGACGGACTGATGGTGTGATTTCTGATGTACGTCTCTGACATGGTCCAGTCATGTAATGCCTGAAGAGACACACATAGATGAATATTAAGCATTAATCATGTATTTAATGCACTTTCTGCAGGGGGATGAGCCTCAAGACCACCTTTGCCAGCAGACATGGGCCATTGGACTTCTGAAATCAGGACACGTTTGGTGCTGCCGACATGCGCATGTGTGCGCAGGCAGAAGCACAGGGATTGCGATCATACACGCGGAAATCGCTGATGTGTTTCAAGGGACTCCAGGCAAGGTGAGCAGCACAGGGGGGTCACAACACAGCAAACCTTCCACCTGGCCAGTTGAACATGCATGCTTAGTAGCAGCATTGATGGTGAACTTGGACAAATATTGGTGTAGAAGCGTACAATACAGCTCAGATGTGTTAGTGGACTGATGGCTAGTTGATGTGAAAGTTGTCTGGGGCACCTGCAGGGGCAGTGGCACATACCCTCCGGTCCACCATGGTCCATTGAGTCACTTGAATTAGCCATGTAGCATTCCGAGACATGGAATGACGCAGCTCACAGGGACAGACAGCAAGGGACAGACTCGGGTGCAGTGCATTTCATTTCCAAGTAGAAATTGATACATGCACTGGCTACTTTATTTTGGTCATGGTGGTACAGGACTTGTTCTGAAGTCAGACCTTGCTATATGCGTCTGTCTGCTTACAAAGGGAACATTGCATGTTGTGTGAATCGTGACACATTGGTGTTCCATTTGCCACACACCCAGTGGTGCCTGACTTATTGCATTGACTGTGTATGAACCATCAGAGGGGTGATGTTACGTATGGGTATGAAGCATCCACACAAGTGTGTCTGTTTGTAGTGTATTTTGTTACTTTGGGGCATATCTGGTGGTGTGTTTGTGTGTTTTGGGCACGCACAGATTATTAACTGTGGCCCTCTTTGCAGCATTGAAATGCTCCTGTTACCGGACCTGAGAGTGCACAGGAAGGAGGCCAGCACTCACCCCAGAGATAAGTTTTTCTTTGACTTACATTTGAGTAATTTGGTGCTATGTGCATGTGAACAAGGTTGATCTCATTGTGTATGTGTTAATGTGTGTACTACATTTTGGTGCATTCCCTACTTTCCCGTGTCAATCCTACTCCCCTCTCCTGCCCCTCATTCCGGTTATCCAGTATGCCAATGCCTGTCCCAACTGCATATCCCTGACCCTCCTTCCCCACCAGGGTCTCAGAGGCCTGTGTGAGTTAGACCTTGCAGGCACCCAGACCACGGTGGCTGTGGTTGTTTTGTGCCACTCCTGCGCCTGTACACGGGAGCTGTGAGAGTAGACATCCGTTTGTGGAGCATCATTCTATGTTATGTGCCACACATGGTTCAGATCCTGTTGTGACATTGTTTTACTGTGCTACCTTGGTTGTTAACAGCATTGTGGTAGTACTTGGCCTTTATGGCGTACTGCTACTTCAAGTCATCTACTGGAGGCTGTTCTGGTTTGTTTTACTGCCTGCAGGCTATTTGCTTGGCTTCTGTGTTGTCCTGCTTTGAGTTCTGTTGGATTTTGTGCTTTTGCAAATTGAGGTGGACTCTGAGGGTGCTGGCAACTTTTTACATACAAGGAGAGAGATGGTGACAAAGGGGAAGGGTGATCCTGTGGCCAGGTGGAATTCAGGATGTCGGATGAATAAGCCCTGCAGTGTGATGGGCACCCTGAAATTGCAATTGTGCTTTCCTATTTACATGATGTATTCTGCTCATCAATACCTGTTCATGTGTTGTGTTTACCTTTCAGGTGTGAGGGGATAGTTGTGATTTGACATGCTGGGGTATACACATGGTGAATGTTCACATGTGATGTGTAGAGGAAACTGATGGTCACTTGATTTCACATGCATATGTTGAATGCATGTCCCTACTGACCAACACACTCGCACTATGATCCACTACATGTACAAACACCCTTCCATGTCCACATGTACACTCTTTTTGCCTTCTGGTGCCCACTGTGTCCCTGCAGCACATGTTCTATGACCATTTGTGGATCCTGTACATGCCTATTTTGTTTTTTTTTTAATGTAGTTTGTCGCTTAGATGTGATGCTCAGGGTGTGCATCACACACACTGGCTGTTCACTGTGCTGTGCACTGAGCAGTGTGTTGCAGGAGGTGGACACGGTACACAGTAGCTGCAGCGTTGATTTTGCAATGCACATTGTGCATGTGGACAGGCATTCATTGTTATGTAAATACAACTTTTGGAATGCATTTGGGTATGACTTATTTTGGGTGGGAGGTTGTTGGTCAGTCATTTCATCTGATTCCTTGTCAGGCATCATTGTCTGATGCCCATTTACATTTTTCACATGGCAATGTGTACCATTTAGGTACTGTGTTGGTGTATGGCTATTGCTTGCCATGTCATGTTGTGGTTTGGGAGGGTTTGAGAGACATACCAGTGATAGCCATGTCCTGTTTTGCAGGTATGTGTGATTCACACCTTGCATGTGTGCCTTTTGGTCACACAGGATTGCTTGCATTTAAGTAGCTAGGGATGCACACAATGTGGCAATTCCATGGCAACAATCTCAGGGTGGTAAGGTTGTGACAGTTAACTGTCTCTTTGTCATCATCGATTGTCACCTGGTATGTGCCAGTCCTGTGTGCACTCCACAGGGTTGGGAGTTTAGGTGAAAAATCTGGCTACAAGCTGGGTCCTGGCTTCCTCGCCACGTGCCCTATCCCCTCCAATGGGCAGCGCCTGTGCCTGTGGTTGAGGATGTGGGGGCACCACCATGTCCTACGGTACGCCCTGTTGTGTTGCAACATTGTGCAGGACACATGCTGCTACAATGATCCTTCACACTACTGAGGGTGCATAGAGTAGCTGCCCGCCAGAGCGGTCAAGGGAGCGGACGTGGGACTTGAGCACTCAGAATGTGCGCTCCACTATGGCCCTGGTTGCAATATGGGCCGCGTTGTATCTTAGCTGGGGTGGTGTGGTGGGGTTCCGGATTGGCATCATCATGTGGTTGCTCAGAGGGTAGGCACTGTCCCCTGGAGATGTGATAATGGTTGTGATTATTGGGATTTGGGTATTTGTGTGTGTGTGTGACATGCATGCATGTGCAAGGGCATTTGTACTCACCTAGGAGCCATGTGTCGCCATGCTGCCCAGCTTCCAGGGCCTGGCTCAGGGCGGACATTCTGTATATGAAACTGTCATGGGTGGAGCCAGGGTAGTTTGCATAGACAGAGGTGATGATTCCCTTTGCATCGCATACCACCTGTACATTGATGGAATGCCAGTGCTTGCGGTTTCGGTAGATGTGCTCAGTGGCCCTAGGTGGACGTAGGGCCACATGGGTGCAATCTATGGCACCGAGCACTTTGGGGAAGTGTGCCTCCCTGTAAAAGTCCTGGACAATGGCCTGCCTTTCTGCGGGTGTTCTGGGCATGTATATGTGCCTGCGGACTGAGGGGCGCGCTGTCATAATTGCCAATACCTGGTGTAGGCAGCGTGACTGCGTGGCCTGTGAGACCCCCCCCCACTATGGCAGTAGTCCGCTGAAAAGTCCCAGTGGCCAAAAAATGCAGGACATTGAGCACCTTCTCCAAGGGGCACTATGCTTGGGAGCAGAGGGTGGGGGATGTTAGGTCATCTTCCCACTCTCTGACCAGGTCTAGAATGATATGGGGTGGAAACCTATACCTGCCATAGACCTGGTCATCAGGCATCCCAAAAAGGCTTGTCCGTGGTGAAAAAATGCGTGCCCTGGCTATTCTCCTCCTCCTGCGGTGTCCCACGATCAGTGCTGCGACAAATGGGGCATTGATCGTAGCTGTATATACGTGTTTGTTGTTTGCATGCACTTTTATGCTGTGCGCGGGGACGCTTCCGCCTGCCTTCATGTGGCGGACGCGTTGACGCCTGTGTGTGTCTTTTGCTATGCGCGGGTTTCCCGGATTTAAATCCATGAATACGGGTTGTTCGCGTGTGTGTGGGCGTTCCGTGTAGTTCCCCAGTTACGCCTTCTCTTTCACACGTTATTCCCCATTCCGCGTGTTACGCCCACTGTTATCCCCACTTTTGTTGTGGGCGCTGTGCTATGTGCGCTTTCGCTGTGCGCTTAGCACACGCTGTTTGGAGACATGTGCGCCAGCGTGCGCCATGCACGGATTTGACGCACAACCAGTGGGAAAGTAGCGCAGCGCCTTCCTTGACTCGCACGTGTGCACGTGTGCTTGCTTTGTCCCGCTTGCGCCTCCTTGCGCCTGTTTGCGCTGGGATTTTCGGCGCACGTTTGTTCCATGAATCAGCCCCAAAATGTCAACAAAAATAACTTCTTAAATATCTGTGGAGGTGAATGGAGTCACACCACAAGCACAGAACCTTATTTTAATGAAGAAGCAAACAAATACAATTGCCATACATTACAGTGGACAAGGTTATGAAAAAGTTAATAATACCGTAATGGAACAAGAAATACTGCTTACAAAAATATCCCCAGAAAACTCAGAATTACCTCTCCATTTGACTGAACCAGAACGTCCAGTATACAAATGGCCATGCACGTCAATGGTTAACATTCACAAAAAATCTTTCAAGTCTTTACGCCAATTCCTCAATCAATATGTGAAAGGCAAAGACAAAATCAAAATGAAACTACTGCAAAATATGGATATCTGTCCAGTGCGCAAATACACAGAACTACAAGGACATTCATTAGCCTGCATTTCAGGACCTATTTGCAAAATCAACATCCATCATATCAAAATGATATCAACACATCATTCAACTATAAGAAATCTATTCTATAAACTGTACTATGCTAAAAGTCCTGCTTCAGCACTAGCCAATTTAAATAACATTCTTCTACATGGTACAGCCAAAGACCTACTCGAAGAAATCGACTATATCCAGAAAAAATATTTTGGAACTGAAAGCCACTTACAAAATGCAATAGCTTTACAACAGACTAGCAACAATTCTACGCATGGCAAACTTCTACTACACACATGCAAAAACGAAATACTGAAATTTAAAAGTACATCTGCTGAAGTACCAAACCATGTGTGTGTGTGTGTTGCCGCAGAACTTTTTATGAAAGTAACACAAAAACTGTAGACCTAACATACTAAATGTTCTAAATGGTTTGAATTAGCTCTCTACCTTATAGCAGAAAACAAATACAAAATAACTGACCCCTTAATACTTTGCAGTTACTGCACTATAAAACTTGACAACAACCAAACTCCTTCACGTGCTATCACAAATCATTTGGAATTATTCCCACTACCAAAACGCCTACAACAACTCAATTTATATAAGCGCATCATAATTCAAACAGTGCACCCCTTTCAAGCAATAACATGGCTCCAACCAAAAAAGCAAAATTACCTCCCTCTGAATTGGTGAAAGGCATTTGTGTCAAAGTAGTGTATTTACCATTAGATCTAAAACAAAATTTGCACACTCTGGGAGTGCAACGTCCAATAGAGCAATCTTTAATTATCTTAGTAAATGGTGTACCTACAAAAGACAAAAAAAATTGGCAACAACTGGTAGACTTGCATAAAGTTAGACAAGCCTTGCAATGTCTAAAAGACAATAATGAATACTACAAAGAAATGAATATTGAAGAAAACTTGAAGGAAATCACTGAAATAATTCAAGAGTAACCAGACACTGGTCAATTTGTGTTTCTAGATCCTGCTACAGTATCCAATATTTTAGACCATTATACAATTCATCCATTGCACTCTAATGACACCATGGAAGATGCACTAGAAACGTACCAAATGCGACAAACGAAAGGATCACCAATCAGCATATGGGCAAAAAGTATAGAAGCACGTGCTTTTTCTCTACTCTTTCCTACTGGCAAAGGAGGAAGGTACGATGATAGACCTATTCAAATAACAGCATCAGAATACCGCTCATTACAGATGTATTATGAAGATCCCAGATTTAGACATAATGTGGAATACATATTCCACCTACTCATTGAAAGTGAACTAGCAACTCTATGTTACGGAGTTGCACACACATTAAAATCAGGAACCCACTTTCAAAATATGTCAGCTACGCAATTCTTACAAAAAGTGCAAGAAAAAGATGAGGTTTTACAATCAAGTATTACAAATCTATTAGAAAAAATGCATGGTACTAAAGAGTACTGGTTCCGACGTCATGGAGATGTACGTTGTATTGTCACGCTCACCTGGTTCCCACGGGGGCGACGACCGGAACTGGGCCGCTGTTGTTTCCACCAGCGTGACGTGTAGCGCCGAGATGACTGACTGGACTGGCCCGCTCTGCCTAGTTTGTCTGGCTCGCAGGAATATTCTTCTGCAAAGGAGAAGGGGAACTAACCACCCGTGGAATTCAGTGTCAACCCACCTTCCCCACTCCCGTTGTCTTCCCAGGGATCACTCTTGATGTCCCCTCCTTAGTCTCACCTGATGGTTTGGAAGGATGAGCTCTCCATCCTGCGTCGACCGCAGGGGCGCGTTGATGACCAGTTACTTCACTGGCGTAGAGGAATTGGTGAGTTCCAGTATTGACTCTAAAGTCCAATTGTTCATAAGAGTTCAAATGTCTGATCTTCACTCTGTCCGATTCCTTGCAGGTTGCCGATTAATCCACTCAAAGATTTCCAAATGGCAATTGGTAAGATTCAGGTAAGTCTATTGTTGTTTTCCCCTTAGGGGCCGGGGTACGGCGATGAAGCAGAGTTGACTGCGCCGACCCGAGATGAGGTGAGTACCCCCCGTGGTAAATCAGGTAAGTCCTTGGGGGTAGCTTGTATAGCCTTAGAGAGTCTCCTTGCTCACCTTGCTGTCTTTGTCTCCTTAGGTGTCGGAGGGCGGCCGCGAGATGGAGAGAGCGTGATGGAATGCTGAAGTACCGCCAAGCAGGTGAGTTCAGCGCGGCGCCGTAGGAATGCGAAGCAATGCTTCAAATACTTCTGTCTTTCAGCTCCGTGGCGAAATGGATCAGGATTCAGGTAAGGATTAAAGTTAAAACTCCTGTTCTAATCTTTATCCTTCTTTTCTTCTTGTTTCAGAAGTCCCAGGACTGAAGCGGGCGTGGCTGAAGACTGGAGCTGCTGAAAACACGGTGAGCGTTACGCTGCAGCAAGCAGAATAACGCGAAGCACGAGTGGCTGTCCGGGCGTGGTTTAAATAGCTTTGGAAGAAGTTCCAGGTAAGTATTCTTCCACAGCCCCACCCAAGTAGCAAAAGAGTCCCTTCAGTAAAATAGTCCCTCCTGAGCCTCATTTGGCTTGAGCCTTCATGCAGCATGGTCTGCCTCAGGTGAGTATGCAGCATGGTCTGCTTCAGGTAAGTTATCAATAATGAGCCTGGCGCCCATGGCGCCAGGACTGACTTTATCTTTATGAGCCTGGCGCCATAGGCGCCAGGACTGCACCCAAACAGCCCCTAACTGGGGCTTTTGGGCATGCTCCAAGTGGCATGATGCCTGCTTCCGGGGCTGCTGGGCCTGGTCTGGTCTTCCGGGGGCAGGCATCATGACAGCACTCCCCCTCAAGGCCCCTCCTAAAGTCGTTCTCCCCCTTGGCCGTGGTTTGCCTGGAAATTCCCGATGGAACCTCTTCACTAAACGAGGTGCATGCACGTGGTCACTAGGTTCCCAAGAACTTTCCTGCGGACCATAACCTTTCCAGTCAATTAGGTAGAAGAGTTTTGATCTCACTCTTTTTGAGTCCAAAATATTCTTGACTCCGAACTCGGGCTCCCCGTCTATGAGGATAGGTTCAGGTGGAGTGGTTAGCCTAGTTCCTGGTTGCACTGGCTTCAAAAGAGACACGTGGAAGACGGGATGGATTCGCATATGAGCAGGTAGGTCCAACTTGACAGCCACTGGGTTAAGAATTGCCTTGACAGAAAAAGGTCCCAAATACCTGGGTTTAAAGGTCCGAGTCCCCTTGAGTGGTAAGTGCTTAGTGGCTAACCATACTTGGTCCCCTATTTGGTATTGAGGAGCTTCACTTCTGTGCTGATCCGCATCCGTTTTGTATTTTTCCTTAGCCTTTTGCAAATGGATGGTTGCTTCTTTAAAGGCTTGTGTAATAACAGCGTGGAGATGGTCCACAGCGGGCATCTGTAAATGCTGGGGTGAGTCCAAATCTGAGGTTCGAGGATGGTGCCCATAAATGGTAAAAAAAGGACTTTGTCCAGTTCCTGAGTGTACGGAATTATTGTACGCATACTCTGCGATCCACAGAATGTCCTTCCAATTCCCCTCAGACTGATGTAGCATACAACGGAGGTACTGTTCAAGAGTCTGGTTGGTCCTCTCCGTTTGACCGTCGGTCTGAGGGTGGTGACTGGTCGAAAGCCTAACATCAATTTGTGCCAGTTGGCAGCATTTCCTCCAAAAATGTGAAATGAATTGACTGCCCCGATCTGAAATTAACACTGAAGGAAAGCCATGCAGGCAGACAACATTTTCAAGGAATTCCTTGGCCAGGATTGAAGCTGAAGGTATCCCTTTTAAAGGAATGAAGTGGGCCATTTTAGAAAAAAGATCTACAATAACTAGAATGCTATTGTAACCTTGGTACGGGGGTAAATCCGGGATAAAGTCTAATGACAAGGTATGCCAAGGGGTAGGTGGTATGTCTAATGGTTGCAATAATCCAGCAGGTTTTTTCTTTTGCCCTTTATTTGGTGCGCAAATGCCACAAGACATGACAAATGACTTGACATCCTTTCGCCAGGTGGGCCACCAAAATTGCTTCCTAATTTTAGCTTCGGTTTTTGCAATACCCGGATGCCCTTCTATTAAGGTGTCATGGTAATGGGAAATGACAAGTTCCTGTAGTTCTTTTTGCGGTAAAAATAGCCTGCCTTGGTAATAAGGTAAATCATCGATGACAGAGTACTCTGGACCTTTCTTTGCCCAGTCCTGTAGGGCAACGGAATCAAAGAGTTGGTGGATCTTGTTTTGAATGTCCTCCAGTGTCTGTATGGATGTCAGGCCAAGGATTCTCTGTTCCGGAATTATGGGTACGGGTTCTAAAGTTATTTCTGCTTCTCCCATTCCAATCCGGGACAAGGCGTCTGCTTTACCATTCTTACAACCTGGTCGATAGGTTATTACGAAATCAAACTCGGCGAAGAACAATGCCCAACGGAGTTGGTGCGAAGATTGGGCTTTGGCTGTCTTTAGGTATTGTAAGTTGCGGTGATCGGTGATGACCGTGATGGTATGTCTGGCACCCAGTAGATAGTGCCGCCAAGCCTTGAAGGTGGACTTGATGGCCAGCAGCTCCTTGTCGGTTATGGCATAGTTTAATTCGGGGGCTGAAAATTTTCTTGACCAAAACGCCACTGGATGAAGCTGGTTAGCTTCGGGATCCTTTTGGGAAAGGACTGCTCCCATGGCTGAACTGGATGCATCTGTTTCCACTATGTAGGGAAGCTCGGGGCGCGGGTGTCTTAATATGGGAGCAGATGTGAATTTAGCTTTTAACTCTTGGAAGGCGTTCTCGGCTTCCTCTGTCCACACAAAGCGTTTGTTTTTTCGCAATAGCGTTGTAATGGGATGTACAATGTGCGAGAAGTCCGGGATAAACCAGCGGGAGAAATTGGCAAAGCCAAGCATGCTTTGAACTCCTTTGATTGAACTTGGCGAAGGCCAATTAAGAATGGCATCCACTTTTCGTGCATCCATCCGGATTCCTCTCGGGGTCAGAATAAATCCAAGGAATTCCACTTCCGTAGTGTGGAAGATGCACTTTTTCAGTTTAGCATATAATTTATGCTGGCGTAACTTCTCTAGGACTGCTCAGACGTGTTTTACATGCTCAGATTCTGATAAAGAGTATACTAAGATGTCGTCGATGTAAACGACCACACAAATGTCGATAAGCTCTCGGAGGACATCGTTCATGAAGAACTGGAAGGCTGCTGGTGCATTGCATAGTCCGAAGGGCATCACCTGGTACTCAAATAGTCCGTACTTGGTGCGAAAAGCAGTCTTCCATTCCTCACCCTCTTTGACACGTACCAGATGATATGCCCCCCAAGGTCTAGTTTTGTGTATATACAAGCGTCCTTCACCTGGTCTAGTAATTCTGGGATCAAAGGCAGTGGGTATTGATTCTTGATGGTTATCTGATTCAGTGCGCGGTAGTCTATACATGTTCTAGGGTCGCCTTCCTTTTTCGGTACGAAGAACAAAGCTGAAGATGCAGGGGACTTGGACAGGTGAATGAAGCCATTAGCAAGGTACTGGGGTAGGTACTGGCGCAAATGGAGATTTTCGGGTTCCTTAAGGGCATAGATTCTGCTGCAAGGTGGTTGTGCTCCAGGTACAAGATCTATTTGACAATCATACGATCTGTGAGGTGGTAAGGTGTTTGCCTGTTCCTTTTGGAAGACATCCTGAAAGTCTTGGTATTCAACAGGTAATTGTATGGCTACTGGAATTACTGGGGCCAGGACTGAGTTTTGAGTTTTCCTTGGGTAGCAGGTGTGAGCACATTCTGTGAAGGTTAGTCTCTTTCCTCGCCAATCAATACAGTGATTATGTTTTTCCAACCAAGGTATCCCCAGTATCAGCTGAAACTGTGGGGCCTTGATTAAGTCAAACACCATAGCCTCTCGATGCCCATCTTGACTCAGCAATGTCATCTCTGCAGTGGAATGAGTTACGGGTCCAGAGGCAATTTCCGTTCCATCTACAGTGGTGACAACATCGGCCGTGGTCTTGCGGGTGAGAGATAGATTCATCCTGGTACCCAATTCCCAGTCCAAGTAATTTCCTATGGCTCCACTGTCAAAGTACGCCTTTACCGCGTGCATGCGTGATGGCTGCTCTGGATCTACAAGGACCATGGGTATGGTGAAATGCGAGGTCAGAGTGTCCTTCTTTAAGCTCGGCAAGCGGACCTCTACGCTTGCCGGGCGTGGTCGTTTCCCGAGTCAGATTTCACATGGTTTTCGTCTGCTGCTCCTATAACTTTCTTGGGTGGTTTTACAGGGCAGTTCCGAAGAAAATGACCAGTAGTTCCGCAATATAAACATAATTGCAGTTGCCGTCTTCTATCTCTTTCCTTCTGGGTTAAGGGTCCTTTAACCCCCCCAATTTGCATAGGTTCTGAGACATCTACTCCCTTGGAGCTTACGTGGGTTTTAACCAACACCCTGTTCTCAAACTTGGTTCGGTCAGCCTTCCTGGTTTGAAGTCTGTGATCGAGCTGGACCACTAGATCTATATATTGAGCACAGTCTTGAGGCGGGTTCACGATTTGGGCCAAAACATCTTTGAGTTCTCCCCGAAGTCCTCGATGGAATAATGTGATTTGCTTGGCTTCAGGCCATTCAGTTTCCACTACTAATCTATTGAAAGTTGCAATGTAAGATAAAAGATCCTGGTTACCTTGCCGTAGGGATAAAAGTTTGTTGTCCAAAGCCTGTCCTCGGGAGTGTCGGGCGAATAGTCTTTCCTTGCTTGTTCGAAAACCCTGGAAATCTCGAAGAATCGGGTCATCCTGGTTAACTAGTGGAATGGACCAATCCGCCACACTGCCGCTGAGATATGACAGTACAAAGGCTACCTTGGCCTGATCGTTTGGGAAAGCTCCAGGTCTACATAAAAAGTGCAAGCGGCATTGATTCATGAATGTTGCAAACCCTTTTGGGTCTCCGGCAAAGCGTTCAGGCGGAGCCAAAGGAACGGCTCCAGGTAAATTTATCTGCACCGGGTTACTCAATGGTACAGGATCTGGACTTGCCCCAAGTCCTGGTAGAGGTGATTGTCCAGCCTGGCTCTGTAATAGTTGTCTGGCCAACTCATCAGTTTGTTCTTTTGACACTATCAGTTCCCTCCTGAGGGCATTGGTTTCTTGGCGGGCGGAATGCACTTCGGCCCTTAATTCCCCCAATAATTGGGCCAAGTGATCAGTTTCCGAGGTCTCCATGACGCCCAGGTGGGTATTTGTGGGTAGACTTCGCGTTCTGTTACGCTCACCTGGTTCCCACAGGGGCGTCGACCGGAACTGGGCCGCTGTTGTTTCCACCAGTGTGACATGTAGCGCCGAGATGACTGACTGGACTGGCCCGCTCTGCCTAGTTTGTCTGGCTCGCAGGAATATTCTTCTGCAAAGGAGAAGGGGAATTAACCACCCGTGGAATTGAGTGTCAACCCACCTTCCCCACTCCCGTTGTCTTCCCACAGATCACTCTTGATGTCCCCTCCTTAGTCTCACCTGATGGTTTGGAAGGATGAGCTCTCCATCCAGCGTCGACCGCAGGGGCGCGTTGATGACCAGTTACTTCACAGGCGTAGAGGAATTGGTGAGTTCCAGCATTGACTCTAAAGTCCAATTGTTCATAAGAGTTCAAATGTCTGATCTTCACTCTGTCCGATTCCTTGCAGGTTGCCGATTAATCCACTCAAAGATTTCCAAATGGCAATTGGTAAGATTCAGGTAAGTCTATTGTGGTTTTCCCCTTTGGGGCCGGGGTACGGCGATGGAGCAGAGTTGACTGCGCCGACCCGAGATGAGGTGAGTACCCACCGTGGTAAATCAGGTAAGTCCTTGGGGGTAGCTTGTATAGCCTTAGAGGGTCCCCTTGCTCACCTTGCTATCTTTGTCTCCTTAGGTGTCGGAGGGCGGCCGCGAGATGGAGAGAGCGTGATGGAATGCTGAAGTACCGCCAAGCAGGTGAGTTCAGCGCGGCGCCGTAGGAATGCGAAGAGATGCTTCAAAGACTTCTGTCTTTCAGATCCGTGGCGAAATGGATCAGGATTCAGGTAAGGATTAAAGTTAAAACTCCTGTTCTAACCGTTATCCTTCTTTTCTTCTTGTTTCAGGAGTCCCAGGACTGAAGCGGGTGTGGCTGAAGACTGGAGCTGCTGAAAACACGGTGAGCGTTAAGCTGCAGCAAGCAGAATAACGCAAAGCACGAGTGGCTGTCCGGGCGTGGTTTAAATAGCCTTGGAAGAAGTTCCAGGTAAGTATTCTTCCACAGCCCCACCCAAGTAACAAAATAGTCCCTTCAGTAAAATAGTCCCTCCTAAGCCTCATTTGGCTTGAGCCTTCATGCAGCATGGTCTGCCTCAGGTGAGTATGCAGCATGGTCTGCTTCAGGTAAGTTATCAATAATGAGCCTGGCGCCCATGGCGCCAGGACTGACTTTATCTTTATGAGCCTGGCACCATAGGCGCCAGGACTGCACCCAAACAGCCCCTAACTGGGGCTTTTGGGCTTGCTCCAAGTGGCATGATGCCTGCTTCCGGGGCTGCTGGGCGTGGTCTGGTCTTCCGGGCGCAGGCATCATGACAGCATGATAAGAAACCTTGGCCCACCCACTTGGTTTGTTACATTAAGTTGTGCAGAATATGCATGGGAAGATTTACATGATTTCCTACGCATATCAAACAAAAACAAAACAAACATAGATATACTAACACCTGGAAAACTTTGTTCTCTAGATCCTGTTAATGTTTCAAGATATTTTCACCATCGCTTCATTGCTATGCTACACTTTATTTGTAATAAATCTGTTCCTACCCCTCGGAGAAGTGCAACACTTCTTTTGGAGAAAAGAATACCAAGCCAGAGGAGCACCACATATCCACATGCTTTTATGGATTAAAGATGCTCCTAAATCTGCTCAAGACAATGATGCCACTGTGTTACAGTTTATTGAAAAATATGTCACTTGTGAAATTCCATCGGAAGTAACAAATATTGATCTTCATGCCCACATTTTACAATTTAAAAGACACAAATGTGGCAAAATTGTCGTCGCAAATACAAAAACAAAGGGAAATACTACGCCAAATGCCGCTTTGTTTTCCCTAAACCGTTTACAAAAACAGGTCAAGTGAACAACTTCATATCTTCAGTTAGACATAGGAGGTCATTACAACCCCGGCGTTAAGGGTTAACAACGGCGTTAACCCTTAACGCCGGATTCCCACTTTAACGCCTGCTTTTGGCAGGCGTTAAAGTCCATGGCGCTAACCCGCCATGGTGCTAATTACGCCGCCGTAATTTACGGCGGCGTAATTAGCGCCTTCCCCACTCCCATTATGCCCTATGAGGCAAAAATGGGAATGGGGAAGGGAAAATGGGAAATGGGGATTTACCGCCCCACTCACCTTGGAATGGGGCGGTAAATCCGCCATCTACCATGGTGTAAACGTAGTGACAACAACATTCAGTTTGTCAATATTCTCTTTGACAAACTTTCAGAAGTGAAAAGGATAGGGTGCTCAACAGCTCGATTCCTTCTCTTCAAAGATATGTATGTACGCAGAGAACAATTTTTCTCTTTTTCTACATATACTTGATGGTCTATTTCTAATAAACTTTTATGCAAGTAAAGTAAACGCTGATATTCTTTGCATTTTAGAATACAATAGACTACGCTCTCTATACACCCCCATCTAAAAACATATCCTGTTGCACAAACAGTAAAATGTTGAAAAACAAAACTAATCAACCAAAGAAGAACCTATTACTCAAAGTAACTTGGGTACTTCTTCAAAGAAACAAAACACATTCTGAAAAAAATGACTTGGACACAGACCTATCTGGTCCATTTAAATTTTCAAATATAACTGGTGTAGGTTGCTACGCAAATGTAGCAAAGAATATTCTATTTCAATTGCCACCAATTGTTGACAACATTTACTTTCACAGTACAGACCAATTTGGTTTGAAAATTGGGTTTGAAAATGTTAGTACTTCATAGAAACGCAACAAACAATCCTGACAGTACGTGTAGTGTTGATGGAATAAGACAAGAATTGGACTACTGTGCTGGAATGGTGAAATTCTCTATAAACTCACAGTAAGATCCACAAGAATTTCTAATGTACTTACTACAAGTACTGGAAAACAAAAACATACCTATAAATTAAATCTTCCAGATGTCATACATGTGGAAACATACATGCACTCTCTCCAACATTGTGACACAGAAACAAATTCCTAATGAGCGCTTTGTGTATGTATCCATACCTAATTGTGAATCTGTAACATTTCAGCAACTTGTACAAAATGCAAACCATGGTAGATTATGTACTACCTGCAATTCGGATAATCACTCCACCTTACTAATACAAACAAATAGTAAATACGTAATACTAATGTGTCAACGTTCCAATGCAGATGGTACCAAAAACAACTGCAAGCTGACTGGATTCACACATGGTCAAGTATCACTTGGTAAGAAACCTTTCACAACAATAGGTATAATCTACCACACATGAGCCACAACCAATGCAGGTCACCATCAAATCTTACAAACGCTTATTTAATCTTCTTAAAACCAAAATTTAATAACTAATCTGTACTTAAACATTAACAAAACTTCAATTAAAAAACTATAAACTGTTAGAATATGCCAACAGCTTTCTAACTTCCCCAAGATTCTATAACAACTAAACAGATAAATGAATACCACTAAATTATATAAAACAAATAAACAGTTAGAATACGCCAACTGGTATCTAACTGCTCCAAGATTTTGCAATAACCAAACAGATAAATCAATACAATTACATTATAACAAAAAATAGACAGTTATAATACGCCAACTGGTATCTAACTGCCCCAAGATTTTGCAATAACGAAACAGATAAATCAATACCACTACATTATAACAAAAAAGAGACAGTGAGAATATGCCAACAGGTATCTAACTGCTCCAAAAATCTGCAACAAGCCAACAGATAGAACATTAGCCAGAAACAACAGGTGAACACTGAAAACAAACAAACAAATAGACTGTAGCATAACAAAAAAAGTTTTTTTTTCAATCCATCATGGATTTTTTTTTTCCACAGACCCAATGATTTTAGCAACAAACACAGAAACTGAGCAACTTGCACAGTACACTGGTTTGTAATCTACTAAATATGAGGGTCAAAATAAATAAAACATTTCTATTATTCAATGTTATAAGTCGTTACAAACTACCAATACTAACATGATCTTTTCTTTTATCACAGAGATTGACAAGGAATATATGTACTCCAGTTACCAAACCAAACAGTAAGTATATTATAATAAGTACAACCACCGCAGCATATCACACCCATAGTGGCTTATAACTTCGGTGCTTATAAATTTGGTCTTGTCCATGCACCCAAGACTCTCGGCCCTAGCCACAACCACCTCAGCATATCGCACCCATAGTGACTTATAACTTCGGTGCTTATAAATTTGGTCTTGACCATGCACCCAAGACTCTGGGCCCTGGCCACAACCACTACAGCATATCACACCCATAGTGGCTTTAGATATCACTACATTTTTGTGAACTGCTTTTTGGTCATTTTAAAAAAACTACTAAACAGATGTTCACCAAATTTGCAGCAAAAGCACGCTTTCGGGACCAAACCGCTGCTCCTGGTCTAAATTTGTGAAAATCCGTCCAGCTGTTTGGGCTGTAGGCTTGAGCAAACATTTTTCCCCATTCAGTCTATGGGAAAAAAATACATTTTGGGACCCCCCTTATAACGTTGCCCCCCCTGGACCAACCTCACCTTTGCAAAATAATTCATAGTAGGCTATATACTTTGTTTGCAAAGTTTGGTGATGATCCGTCTAGGGAGAGCGGAGTTATAAGCCACCCAAAAAGTGCTCTTCCTATGGAAACAGCAACTTAACCATAACTACACAGCCGCTATCGTGTATTTATATATATACACTATATTTTTGTATTTTCTATATTGCATACCAGCACAACCTTGGAGTGTTATGATATGATATGACATGGCAGGTATAACGTCCCTATACACACATTTTGCAAGGCACGATGAGGCAATGGAGGGAATACAGAGGGAGGACAAAGACAAAGATCTTACTAGGCCTAGTGACATTGAGATTGTGTAAGTGCAAGGGAGAGGGGATGGGAAAAGTGCTAGGGGAAGGGCAGGATGGGAGAGTGCCATACAAGGTTCAAAAACAACAAATAGTGCGGCGTGCAGGTGGCAAGTGTGAGAGTTAAAGTGCAGACAGCGGGTGTCCAATATGTTCAGGTAAGCGGACTGTAGGGTTGCAGATACAGACCAAAGTGCAAGGGTTGCCAGGAGGCAGTGCAGGTGTGCAACTGGGTGGGCAGGGTCCTGAGCCCGAATTCAGAGGGTAGCCAAGTGACCAGTGAAGTGTCAGACAGAAGATCAGCAAGGCGAGAGGAAGAGAGAAGGCGGAAGCAAATACGAAAGTCTTGAGGTGCTTCCGGAACCAGAGATGGTTCTGCTCAAGTTTCAGCGAGTCAGGGAGGGTGTTTCATAGGGAGGCGCCATCCGAAGAAAGAGATCTACCCCATCTCGTTGCTTGGAGAAGCAACTGACCTTGAGGGTGTTGGAGGTGGAGGAGCAAAGAGCTCGAGTAGGAGGATATTTCCGAAGAGAGAGTTGGAGTCATTGCATCCCAGGCCCCAGAAGGACTTGTGGACAAACTTGGTCCTTCAGCCACTGAGACTCAATAGAGAGATTTCAATGCTGGATAGATACGATCCCTGTGCCTGAGGCCAAGGACAAGTCTCACAGTCCTGTTCTGGATGAGTTGTAGATGGAGGAGGGTAGAGGCAGGTAGATTTAAACGAAGCTGTTGCAGTAGTCCAGCCTAAAGAGAACCAGAGGTCTGGAGACAGTGAGCTTCTGGGGCTAAGTGAGGAAAGGAAGAATACCTAAGAGGAGGTGCAGTTGGTAGTTTGACTTCTTAGAGACATCAGAGATGTGAGGAGAGAAGGAGAGAGTGGAGTCGAAAATGATCCTGAGGTTCTTAGCCTCAAAGGTGGGAGCAGGAAGAGGGCCAAGGGAGGCCTGGCAGAGGGTTAAAGGAAAGGTAGGTGCAGGTGTGCCAATGAGAAGGATCTCTGTTTTACTGGCATTAAGGCAGAGATCATTGTTGGCACACCACTCCTGGATTGCAGACAGACAATCCGAGTTGAGAAAAGGAGAAGAGGCAGCAGAGGGGAGCCTGACAATGAGCTGGGTGTCATCTGCATAGCACTGAAAGTTGGAGGAGAGAGCAGCAATGCTATTGGTTGAACAGTCAGGAAGAGATGTTATATCCTTGGGGAACACCACAGGTAGAGAGTGAGATAGAGGAGAGGGAGAACCCTAGTTGGACCTGGGATTTTGGTTCAAGTGGAAAGAGGTCAGCCAAGCCAGGATCTGATCAGTGATACCAGGTTATCACAGAACCAGTTGAGTAGGATGGCATGGTTGACTGTGTCAAAAGCAGAAGAGAGATCGAGTAGGGTGAGGACAGAAGAGTGATTAGCATCAAGGTTAGAGATCATGTCTTCACGGATGTTCAGGAGAGCAGTCTCTGTGCTTCTGGCTGCTCTGAAGCTTTTGAAAGGCACTTTCTCAAACAAGACAACTCAAAACTAAAATATTAATTATATTGTGTACCTTCAAAATACAGAAATACAACTACCATACACAACAAAAAGCAAACAGGTGATTCTGATTTCTGCGAAAAGTAATGGACAATGGGCTTCATTATGGGTTTGGCTTTGTGACCGAAAACGGTGGTAACGCGGTGGTACCACTGCATTACTGCTGCATTACTGAACCTCGGATCTATGGGTTCGGAGGTAAGGATGATGAAAAAAACCTCAAACAAAATGCTTGAGGTGATTACACCACCTTACCACAAAAAAATGCCAATTTAGGCAGAATTACTACCTGCAGTAATTCCGTCTGAAATCACACCCATACATGGGGATTAATACTACTTTACCGCCACTTGCAATCAAGCAGTAATTGCGCCCGACTAAGTGCTGTTATCTCGAAGAATTTGATGTAATCAATCTCAATCTATTTTGATTAGAAATAAAATGCATCTAAAATGATTGACATTTTATGTTTTATAATAAGTAATAGCATTTGCATTCTTCTTCTCATGTGTTACAATCCATGTGCAAAATATATAAAAAAATGTGCGTATCAGCAGAATTTCCTAGTATGATGCATAATCAAGACAAGAAACGCAGATCAATGCCAAGGACAGTAGCCAATAAAACAACTAATGTGGCATGATGTTGCTGTAGCCAGTCATAAACAGGTGATTTTTGCAAGATGTGGATGCAGGTCAGTGAAACCTCTTTCTTAGAAATGTTCAACCTTCCCAGTGTGTAACAGAATCAAATACAACATTGACAATGAAGCTTACCTCTTCCACAATGCTTTGTTTTCTCCAATTTTCTATATTTTGAAGGTTTGTTAAAATTTGGCATACTGTACTCTGTAATGGGGATTTCATAGGTCTGTATATGACTTGCACGTGAACCTACTCCGTGACGACTACCTCATGAAGCATTACTTCATTATACGTGGCAGCATGAAGACTCAATATGTATATTATTCATTTTAAACCATGAAACAAACATGTTTTTAAATGCAGTTTATTAAAATGAGTAAGCTACTTTACTGCAACACATCTGCCCATGAGCAAGAAAAAAAAAAAAAACTTCTGTGCATAAAGAGGCTATTAAAATTTACCTCGAAGTTCCATTACTTTATAAAGGAAGTTCTTTGTGATTTGCAAGATCCTTAAATTATGGTAGGTGTTACTTCATCCCATAGATTACAAATTGGGACTAGTGGCACAGGCAGTCAGGTTTCTCAGGACACAGCCTTTACCAGAGGATACTATGGGCCTCATCACCAGTTGGGCGGTAATGCCGGCGCTAATAGCGCTGGCGTTATCTGCCCTACCGTCAAACCCACCGGCGCTATTAGCGCCGGATCACAGGTTTGGCGGAACTGGAAATCCCCTTTCCCCCTTCAGCCCATTCGGGAATGCCCTATTCCCCATTGGTCTCAATGGGGCAATTTCACGCTCTTACCACCGGCGGATTTCGGCAGATTTCACCCCAGCTAAAAGCTGGGGGGAAATCAGCCGAAGCCGTGATTTGGTGGACCCTTAAATGCGGCGGTAATAGCGCTACCACTGCATTTAAGGGCTACCGCCAAACTCGTGATGAGGCCCTATGTGCTCTCTGGTACCCCACCCTGTCACACCACCCATAATCCAAATTGAACTGTAGTCCTGTTGTCCGCTTGGAATGATGCTGCTATTCTTCAATTTATCAAATCTCTCAAAACATGGCTTTTTCAATAACACTTGACAAAGAACTAATTCCAATGGACGCACATACCAACATACAGAAGTCACTGCACTACTGTAAAAAGATGCCAGCAAAAATGCTGGCAAGCCACACTCTGTACAGAGCTCTGCTGCGATTATGTTAGATCTGTGCTTTAAACAATAAAACACTTTTCAAAAAATAAAATAGAAACATAATTAATTATCTATCAGTTAATGTTCCGTGAAGTATAACGAAAGCGATTTTTTAAGAAAGGAATTCCAAAAATATTGTCATAACTCTAATTATCTGTTGCAGCTGGAATTCTAGTATGTGCTGGTTAAAGCAGCTGCCATTGTGACATTGCATATGAAGAATATTATGGTGTTAGTAACGCATTCCACAGGCTATACAGGAAGTAACGGCCCAGCAGGCTGAGTTAATAGCATGAGCAAAGCGACAGTGTTAGGGCACCAGGACCTTTCCACCGGTATAGCCTGTGGAACGGATTACTAATGCCAATTAGCATCCCGGGTTGCTAATCCGGTAACCCGGGGTGCTGATAGCAGGGGCTGTGCTATGAATTAACAGGAAACCTTACGGCATCCCTTTCATTCATAGAAAATACTGTGCCAAGATGGCTGCCATGGAGCTGGAATGTGGGGCTCATTAGAGAGCCCCTCTTCTATGTCAGTGGTGACGAGCAAAGGGAGACAGCAAGGGAGACCGAGTAAATCTGTGATAAGGTAAGCTACAATCAGTTAAGAAGGGCTACGGAGAGGTTCTGGGGAGGGGGGTTGGCGATATAAATAACGAAGGAAAGGGAGGGTGGGGAGAAGATGACAGTGCGTGGTGGGGGAAGCAGACTGTAGGTTCCATGGAACTTGGTCTGAGATTAGCAGTTTCAGCCAGCAATTCACGGAACCTGATTAGCTGTTCCCCCCACCTTGGGGGCTAATAACTATTAGCACACCAGTAGCAATGCCATTTTCTTATTGAAGCTTAATAGTGATGCCCAACTAGCCTTTAGAAACATAATTAATTGTATACTTGTATTTTGTTTTTGCAGGTTATATGCAAATCATGCCAGCAGAAAAAGTTGAAAACAGATGTTACTTATTTCTTAAATCACTTTTATTTCAAGTTTGACAGTTGCATTGGAATTTCCAGTGTGTGATGACATATCCACACAGTAAATATAAATGGTGCTAGCATATTGTATATGTTTACATCATCTACTATCCAAACCGTGTGCTTTTTCTTGAGGATGAGTTGTATTTGAAAAAATAAAATGACAACGGGGTCAATTTACTGTGCATTGTTAAAATCATGTTTACCAATGTGTCAGTGCAGATGATGAAACTTCACTGTGAAAGAAATAATACATTTCATATGTTACTGAATATCTTTGTAATTTGCCATGGAAGATGTACCTAGAGCTCTGATGCCTCTCTTTGCAAACAATACCTATCTTTTCCAGAATTGGAAAGTGTGGCTAAAATAAAAATAATGTTGGTCGCAAAATGAAAAAGCGGTCTCTGCATTTCTTCACGACTATAATATAACATTAGTAACCCGTTCCATGGGCTACCCTGGGGATAAATCCCGGCAGCCTGAGTTAAAGGGCTGAGCTAAGCAAGGACATTTAATGGGGGCAACGGGATGTCACCTCTCAATGTAGTCCATGGAACAGGTTGTTAACACTACTAGCAACCCAGGTTACCAAAGTGGTAACTTGGGTGTTAAAAAAGTATTTTCATTTAAAGAACGTGATGCGCCTGCTGTCCTGTTCATTGAATGAAAACACTGGTTGAGGAAGGCAGGGCTCCATACAAGGCCCCTCTTCCCTTTGCATGGCAGACAAACAGAGCAAGGAGAAACGTTGTAGGAGTTGCAGCAGAGGTTGCCATCACAACAGCAAACAAGTAAGTGGGGACTGTGGTTTGGGGGTCAAAATGAGGCGGCAGCGGTGGTGTAAGATGGCACACTGGGGAGTCAGCAATCATGTTGGCTTGGAAGGTGAGCTAGATCCGGAGTATCAGCCTGTGTTTCTAGCCTACTGATTGGTCAGCTCTCAGCCGCATGTTTTATGTTTTTAAAAACATGACTTCCTCCACCCAAGAACAGTATGAATGTGCTCTTAATAACTGTAACATAACAACTAATGAAACACAAAACACACCCACCCATTGCTAGATTCTACCAGGCCCAAGATCTACTGTTCAAATGTTTGTACACAGAAACCATCAATTGTGCCAAGGAAAATAGGGCACCTGGCACAAGGCCTAACCTGTTCTACACCCCATACCTACTTTTCAAACATTCACACACACAAGTCACATAATCACTGATGACTTTACAAATCGTTTATTTCCTGCTGATTCAACTTCTAGAGAGGACTGCCTTGTGGGTGTAGTCCTTTGTTTGTTTCTGTTCGTGTTTCCTCTCTCCTCCCATGTTGATAGGACATGGCGGCTGAGGGAGTCAGGGGTGCCTACCTATTGTCTGTAGTCGTCCCTGGCTTGCAGTAAGTAATCCATTGACTGGTCATCACATGACCAGCAAACACCATTTTTCACCAGCCCTCCCAGTGCAGACTTGCCTGGGCAGCCCTTGGCTAAGATCCAGAGCCAAAGGGCAGCTCCTGAAGAAGCAACTTCACTGTGTGTTTGGCCATGTTCACCTGGAACGCCTGACGCAGACAACCTATAGCAACAGGTTAGGTAAGTGTGGTGTGGGTGAGGAGTACAGCCATTACTCTATTCCAGATAATCCCCACTACTCTTATTGCCTGTTATCAAGCCTAATTGTGTAAGTAGCCACTTTGGCACTCAGGCCCTCATTACAACCTTGGCGGAGGACCATGGTGCTAATAGCACCATGGTCCATGCCGCTAAGGTTGCAATTCCGCCATGGTGGATGACGGAATTACCGCCCCATTCCAAGGTGAGTGGGGCGGTAATTCCCCATTCACCAATGGCCCCTTCCCCATTCCCATTTTTGCCCCATAGGGCATAATGGGAATGGGGAAAGGCGATAATACGGCACCGTAAATTACGGTGCCGTAATTATCGCCAAGGTCCCTTTGCGGCATGGCTTTTAACGGCTGCAAAAAGCAGCCATTAAAAGCCATCCCGCAAAGGGAAGCTTGTAATCAGGCGTTAAGGGTCGGCACCGTTTACGGCGCCGTAAACCCCTTAACGCCTGAGTCGGAATGAGGGCCTCAGTGTGTAAAATAGTTACACTCTAGATGAAGCCTAAATTCTGCATGGTAGCCATATTGTATGCCAAAACTGTTGTTATAGCTTTGTTATGTGCCCCTGCAGCACCATAACTAATGTGTGGTGTATGTTGCCACACCCTGTAACTAGTCCTCATAAGGCGATAAGAGCTGAAAGCACAACCATTACTGTGCTCCAGGAACCAACCCACTCTTACACTATTACTACTCTGTGAACGGTGCTGACATAGTTGGCCTCTGAGTTGAATTGTGCTAGCCTCCATGGTCAGCCAATGTGATATGCCTCATAGTTATCCATTGTACTGAATTGTGGAAGGAAATGTGTTTCGCCTACATGTATACTGGGGGGCAGACATCATGCAGGATTTAGATGTATTTCACAGGAAATTAAATGTGTTGCACCCAAATGTATTTTGGGGGCAGGAAATTTGTTACAACAGACATTAGCAAGGTGTTTCATGTGGATAGATCTGTGAAGATTAGCCATGCCTCACATTTACATAGAATTTTGAATATTAGCTTCACATTTAGATAGATGTGCGATGAATAGCCATGCGTCACCTCCAGATAGAATTGTGAAGATCTGCCATGCGTCGCGCCTAGATAGATTTTTGAAGATTAGCCATGCGTCACATTTACATAGAATTGTGAAGATTAGCCATGCGTCACATTTAGATAGATTTGCAAAGAATAGCCATAAGTCACATTTAGGTAGATTTGTGAACATTAGCCATGCGTCACATTTACATAGAATTGTGAACATTAGCCATGCGTCACATTTACATAGAATTGTGAACATTAGCCATGCTTCACATTTAGATAGAACTGTGAAGATTACCCAAGGTGTTCTCTGATCAAGACATGCTACCCTGATCTGCCTGGGAATTGATGCCATGAACTCCTTCACCAGGGGGCAGTATCAACTATGCTTGGGTTATCTTGCAAATATGCACTATGCTCTCGAATCAGATGAGCTCCATGCACTCTCAGCTCTCTCAGCTCTCGGAAGGGACAATGATACGATATAATTCAGCAATTCAAACCATAAACTATGACAGGATTACTCATCCACTTGCTATGAACAACTACCCAGGAAACGGAAAATGGGCCCACTTGCACTTAAAACCGAGCTTTAGCAATGGACTGACTCTGTTCCTCCTCAAGAGAATATGCTCTGAATTAGCAAGGAATCTGTCAAGGAAAGCTCATGCAAGTGACAATGCGGTGCTGTCGCCTGTCATCAATACTCGAATCTAGCTATGACTCCTAAGTCTGATTGAACAGAACTGGATGTAACTGTACAATGAGCAGGTATCTTCCAATAAACAATGGCAAATTCAGCAAGAAACAGGGATGACCATAGACCTGCAATTTGCGTAACCCAGAAAAGATTAGGAATAAGACAACTAAACACCAATGGCAGTGCCAAGCTGGGAAAGACAAACTCAAGCCTGGTAAGCTTAACAAACTCTGCGCTAGACTGAGAATCTCTCTCAGAGAACCAATGCTCTGAACCTCTAGAATAGATACGGTCAGATCAGTGGGCACTAGAAGGTAATTGGAAATGGGGGTCTCCCACTAATCAGCACAGACACTGACATATACGTATATTTTCACGCTTTCCTCTACACCAACAAACAATAGAATGCAACTATACCCCTCAATCATTTTCGGCCGTGCTGCACACATACCTACACACCTCCATGAACACCTCAACAGTCTTTAAAATGCAGTTATACCCGTTGAAAACAAACTATCGGCCAAGTTGCACACATAGACAAGCTCCACCACCGCCATAATGCAAACTCTGAGGTCAAGGCCATGCAGCACACATTCTACTGACTTCACACAACAAACACACACAACCAACACACCACACCTAGCATTAGAATGCAGCTACACACCACGTAAACCATGTGAACCGTACTGGTTGTACACATACACAGCACTTTGAGATCATACCAATGGTATATAAGGCACTATAAAAATGCACAATAACATAGCATAACCTAACAAAGAAAATATGCATTCTTCCCAAGTTCAATGATCCTAGAGATTCAAAATGTGCAAATAACCGAGACAATGCATATCAATTCCCAAAATAGAGCAGACTCATGCCTGACCTCTACTTTGTCTGAGGCCTACTTGAAATGTTCCAGGTACAATAGACATTACACTACACGGCCAGCGCACATCAGCAACAAGGCAGTGGAAAAGAGCATCCATCCCTATCATAAAGGCAGTCCAAAAGCACACGTGTCTCTAACCATGATGATAACACTGTCATCTGTGACAGTAGTTCAAGCCTGCAGCCCTACTGTACACCAACATAAAATAGGCATTAGGGACATTACGCATTATAACGGCACCCCACAGTAAACTGACAACAAATCACTATCATGTAAACACAGTTAGAAGACCTATCTATTTCAAGTCAACTGCTGGCTGTAGGACTTTAGCAGACAGAAAACTTTTCTGCACCACAATCACAATACTGCTCTTGACTAAATTAGTGTCAGGGTGCTACTCATTGTGAACTGAGGACCAGCATTAGCCCCCGTCTCAGTTTCCAGGCAACCTAATGGCCAGGATTGACCATATGTAAAACAAGTGTTTATGTGTGAGGACTGTGTGTGTGTTCACAGGTTCTGTGTGGGAAGTTGAGGTATGGGAGGACCCCTCTTATTAAGTTAGAAACATTTGTTTTGTTCTTGCATTGGCTTGTATTTCCAAAGTGATGCCAATGTCCGTAAGGATTGCCAGGTGCTGTATCACTGTTGACATCTCTGGTTGGGGTGATGGATGTATGTGTTAGAATGTCCAAATAAATAATTATTTCTGTTTTGGTTGAGTTTTGTTTGAGGTATTTTTCCATCCAGGTGTTTATGTCAGTGAGGCATTTATTGAGAGCGTTTTTGGGGTTGTGGTAGTGTTAAGATGAATTTCTGAACTCTGACCTGGAGGGGGAGAGGTTCAGAAGTACAGCCTAGTTTCTTGGAACAGGGTAACCTCTGGCCACGCTAGACCAATCAGGGTAGCGATGGCGGCGGTCAAGACTAAGTCAAGACTAAGTCTCAAGAGGGGTGAGGGAGACTGAAAGACTTCAATGAGCACACAAAGCAATGACACTTACAAATTACTCTAGACAGGTGTTATATTAAAAATATAGACACATTTATTACAAGGCCTTTGTAACATCGACCATAGCAAAGAATCAAAATAATACTTAAGTAAACCAACACATCACAATCCAATATATATATATATATATATACAAGACCGAGGGGTCTAAGGAGTTAGAAGCACGAAATATGTAGACCACCTAGATGGGGAGGAAAACGGGCAGTGCAAGTAATCGTTAGACACAGTTCGACATCAGAAATACACCTAACTAGGAGGCAGTCCAAGCCCTACGAAGAGAGGAGCCTTGTACTCAATAGTACATGCATGCGCTTGTGCCAATTGACAAAATAGGGTCTCTTCAAAGGTCTCTGACAGTTCAGGAAGGTGGATGAGGCAATGAAGAACAAGTCTCCACTACTCAAGCAAGACCTCCACTTGCGGGCAGAGGCAGGGTGAGGGTGTGGGATGGATCCGCTATTTTGCAACAGCGGTAGAAAAGAAATGGGTTCCTGCGCTAGGGGCCACCAGTTGGGGTATGGACTACTCACCAGTCCCCGACGCAGGCAGTCCCAGACTTCGCCAGTTCGGTTCACGTTGCTGGCAGGTTCGGATGCAACAATCGGGACGTTTTGACACTGTGTAGATTCCGCGGTAGCAGGATTCAGGGTCGAGGGGGTCACAAATGCAGCAAACATGCAAAGGTCGTTACCACAGCAGGGCAACACGGCAACCGCGTTTACTCTGGTCCGGGCGCACTCGTCTCACTTCAGACCTGGGAATGCCAAGTGTAAGAAATTCGGTGTGAGGGTGCTGTGGAAACAGAGCTAGCAGTAGGCCAAGTTTCGAGGGCTTCCCCGAAACTGCAGCAGTGACAGAGCAAACGTCCTGTGTAAGCTGGTCAGCCCACTGGTTGGCCCAGGGACACTTCCTCTTCGAATTACTTGCAGGATTTCCTGAAGCTGCCGAGAATAGTTGGTCCCACTATTCCAATGGGTCGAAGCGCCTTCGCAGACCTTCTAGGACGATCAGATGCAGAGGGGCCTTGCAGGACAACAGCGAGCTCAGGGTGCCAAACTTTCCAGCGGGTCACCAGCGGTTCCTCGACTCTGCTTCTTGTTGCAGGATACTTGGCTCCTTATCCCTTGTTCGGTGTGAAGTCAGGAGATCAACATGGTAGTGTTGTTTTCGGCCTCCTCTTATCCAAAGTTCCGTTCGTGCCAAAACGGAGAGGACCCAATGGGAGATCTGCTCACAAACACTCACTCCATATGTGGACCAATCACGGACCACTGTGGTCCCAGGCATTCAGGACACTCCAGACTCTCTGGCACCCAGGATTTGTATTGGGAACAGACATCTCAGCCCACATCCTGGAGGCACACACACAAGGCATGCAGAAGCCAGCGAAAGCTTTGGGTTTCGCTGGAAAGTGCATGACCAAATAAGGACTGACCCGGGTCGGCTCGACCTGGGGAAGGTGAAGGCGCAAGATGGCAAAAGGACAGGACAAAGAACCGCGTGGCATGGCCATTTTGGAGCCAGGCCACCTATTGGTGCCAAACGCGGTAAGCACGGATAACATGGCAAAAAAGGGTTCAAAACATAAGATACACGATAGCTGCCACCAGTCCTGTCCGTGACACACCTGCACAGTTCATAATAAGTCCAGCGAGAGTTTCTAGGGCCTTTGGAATGACTAGAGACCCAAGAGTGCGGTAAAGTTAGTTACATTGCACTCTTGTTATATGTTGCACATAAGCTGCAACATGAGGAAAGGACTAAGGGAAACAAAGTCTCCCAGTACTGACTATTTTAAGGGCATGTCAGTTTCCCCATAAGAATTGAGTGAAAGCCCAGAGGAGTGCGGCAGAGGGCTACGCTTCTCTGGCAAAGTTTAGATCAGGGTGTAAAACAGCAGCAAAAAGTTTGGGGGTTGACACATGGAGGGAAAATTACATTCAAATATGAAATCTTTCCTAACAGGTAGTTATCTTGTGAATGACTTGCGTGTCATCTGTGTAGCTTTATGCTGTCAGTCTATGTGTTTGAATAAGCTTCAATTGGGGTATCATATAAATGTTGAAGAGGAGTGGGGAAGGCTTGATCTATGTGATACGATGTATGTGATATGTTTGTGTTCGAAGTAAATGGTGGTAAATGAGTTCTTTCCGGTTTAGTTGGTGAGGAATGCTTTCAGCCATTGAAGTGCAGAGCATTAGATACCTGTTTCCTACAGTCTCTTGATTGGAGTTGTGTGTTTTGCCACTTGAGGCAAAGCACTGAACAATGCCATCCAAAATGAGTTGCAAAAACACAGTCCTACAATGACCTATACATTGAAACATAGGTAGTTTGTATTTAATAATATGAGGAGATGCTATCCAACTCTGTAACGTTGTAACAAACAATTGCTATCATCACAAAGCACATGTTCTAATTTATTTATGTATTTAATATGTTATAGTCTATTAGGGCATTGTAACCAATCAATCTTCATAAATAACACATGTATTACCTGCACACATAACATCATTATATACATGTTGATTCAAAGATTTGATCAATACAAGATCTGATGTTAGTGACATAATGCATTACTGCATCACTATTATATAAATTACACCCACAATCTATTAACATTTTCTTTTTAATAGATGTCAGACTCTCACATTATAAAAATAACTGTTTTGTGGTTTCCAAGATTGATGTTCCACATAATCTGCATCAGCGATGTTCTTTATGTACACCTTTCCTCCCTTCCATTACTTCCAGTGATGATGCAATGTTACATTTGATTCCCATATAAATAACAACTGTCCCATTATGTGCATATACAATTCTGCCATCAATTGTGAGGAACATGTTGCACTATATGTTCATGACTGAATGATTTAACATATAAATCTGTAAGCCATTGCTCCATGTACAGTTCTTGATAACTCTTCTTAGCTATGGTTTTAAAATGAGGTAGAAAAGTATGTGTTAAGTCCAGACAGAATCCCCTTTCCTGTTGACTCCATGCAAAAGCATAGTGCACTTGTGCCCCAAGAATCAGTAGCCAGATCCACTGCACCCACACCATTCATGGCACAGAGCAAGTTTGAATGTCATGAGATGCCCACTTGACAGCTGCAGAGACAGCCAAGTCCCTGCAGCTCAGAGGCATCATTTAAGATATGTCCTACTGCACCCAAAATTATGATGATTGTGAGTCGCCCATGTTGGTGGCAGGGTAAACTCAAAATAAAAGCTATGCTTATGTTTAGTCAAAATGCACACTGCTACTTATGATCACAACTGCAACATTCAATGATGTGATGTAATATGATATGATTTGATATGATATGTTATTTATAACCCACCTGTACACAAATGTTTCTAGGCGTGACAGGACAGGGAGGGAAGAGAGAGGGGGGGACAAGGCAAGCAATCTTCATAAGGCCTTGTGTCATTCAGATTGTGCAAGTGCGACCATGTAAAGCGTAAGGGGAAGGGAAGAGGGGAACGTGGCAGGTAGAGGGAAGGAGTAAGTGCAATCAGGGCACCATTGCTCTAAGTAAGTGGTGCCAAGGCAGCACAGCTCAGGGTAAGTACAAGGAGGCAGGGGACTGTAGGGTTAAAGTTACAACCCCTAAGTTCGCTGTAGGCTCAGATGCAGTGCAGGGGAGACTGGCCGTGGAGGAGCCTAGTACCCAATAAGACTCTGAGGGTAGCCATGCAGCCAGTCGGCGCAGTAGACAGGTAGTTCAGCGGGGCGGAGAGAGAGAAAGCAGAGGAGAAAAGGAAGGTCTTGAGCTGCTTCTGGAACTTCAGGTTGTCCGGCTCAAGTTTGAGAGGGTGAGGGAGGCCATTCTAGAGGGAGATTCCTGCAGAGGAGAGAGATCTACCCTCACTCTATGACTTGAGAAGCGTCTGACCCTCAGAGAGTTTGAGGTAGCTGAGCAAAGGGCTCGAGAGGGAAGATATTTTGGAAGAGAGATTTGTATCTAGTGCGGGCCACAGCCCAAGAATGACTTGTGGAGGATGCAGAGGGTCTCGAAGTTGATATTTGCAGCAACCGGGAGCCAGTGGAGAGATATCAGGGTTGAAGAGATACTGTTCCTGGGTTCTTCTGGCAGCGGTTTTGTGATGAAGCAAAAACACGCATTCTACAACAGAAATGAAACCCAAAATATAAACATTCTAAAAAACCTTGACCGTTGCCAACCTCACAACTCAACCAATCCGAAATGCAATGAAATACATAACAAGGGGGAGATCAATGTGTTTATCATAGTCTCAACCAAGAACGAGAACTTGGAGGTAATTTCTTCTACATGCCAAGTTCAATCCAAACGACAGACATAAATGAATTGGTCTGTGGAGATAAAGAAGACAAAGGGACTGGGATAAGTACAATCCTTAGGTCCGAAGAGTGAAAACCCAACAGCCAACTGCCCCTTCAGCAATGAGCTACACGCTTGCAAATGAAATAGTGTTCAAAGAGGCACTCACCTATCTAAATTGACCTATGGAATCTGAATACATCTGATTCATATGTAAATGTTGAAAACATGGCAAAGTTCAATGGTAAATCGTGCCCATCCATTTCATGTAGGACATAATCTCATGAAGATTTGGTTTGTGATAACTGAAAGAAGACAAAACCTGTAAAAATTGTGTGTAAAACCGGAAAGCTGAAGTCTTAGGTATTGTCAGCTCTGATGTCACTTATTGTGCATGCTGTTGGATCGAAAAAACATCCGACCATGAAAGGCACCGGAAAAATACCCTGAATGGCAAAGCTGTTAACAGTTCAGATGTGATACCATCCATTTAGTCTAAGGCTCCAGGGAAATCCTGGACCATTGAAAAGGCAGTACTTCCCATGTATGCCAAATGAAGCTAGTAACGTATGTAGTCTATCCATGATCAAACAGGGTTCATGATCAAACATGGACATATGCAACAAGTCATTAATTTTAATATGTCGATTCGCCAAGCTCAATGCAAGATCTGATGTTTAAGGGACAACAAGCAAGAGCAGGATAGAATAGAAAGATAGACTGGGAGGATGTTGTCAAAATTGTCAAAATTTGTGGCAGAGCTGACAGTTAACCATTTTTCTTTGAGAGTGAGGACATGCAGGTCAAGTTCTTCTAGGAGGTGGCAGATGTCCGAGGAGTGTTTGACAGTAGAGCAAGAGTTGAGAGTAGCAATGTGGAGCCGGTTGCCACATTTGAAATACTACCGTGGTAGGATACAGGCTTGAGGTACACCCTGCCGAAGTGGTAGAGGGGGCCGAGAGTGGCCAGAGGTTGTAGAATGAGGTGGCATAGTTGACAGAGAGGAGGAGGGGCGGCGTGAGAGAATAGCAGTGGAAAGAAGAGGTGGCATAGGAGCCAGAGAGGTGCTATTAGGAGTAGCAGGAGAAGGAAGGAAGTTGATAAGACGTGGGTGACACCTATCGAAAAGGAGGAGTTTGGACTGAGGGCCCTGGACCAAAATGGTGCCATTAAGATATACGTTAATGATGATCTTGGAGGAGTGGACACTGAGTGCAACCATTAATTTGAGAGGAGTAGAAAGGAAAGAGACCACAAGAGGGGTCCATATGTCTGGGGAGGAAACAACAAAGTGGATGTCGGTGAGAGTCTGGGGGTCATTCTGAGTTGGGCGGTAGCCATGGTGCTATTAGCACCATGGCTGCCTCCCATACCGGGTCCGGTCTGGTTGAATGGGGACTTACCAGGTCATTCCGACCCTGGAGGACCCGGCAAGTCCCCATTCAACCAACTATTCCCCATTCCCATTTGAGCCCCAATAGGGCTCAATGGGAATGTGGAAGGCACTAATAACGGGCCCGCGAATAGCAGGCCCGTTATTAGCACCCTGGTCCCTTAGCGGGACCCGCAAAGGACGTGTGGTCAGACCACACGTCCTTTACGGTTCCCTCTAAGGGACCTCGGAATTGGGCGGTAAGGGATTACTGGCACCAGCATCCTTACCTGTGCCCGGTATCCCTTATCACCGAACTCAGAATGACCTCCTCTGTCTGGAGGAAGTACTGATGTAGGTATCATCGATAGGGAGGCCTGGGTTGGCGACCTGGATGTCTCTATTGAACTTCTTCCTTTCCAACTGAGTGGGAGGGATAGGATAGGAGAGTAGTAGTTAGAGAAGATGTGGAGACGGAGAGCACCATAGAGTCTGCAAGGGGGAAGTAAGAGGAGGAGGGAACAAAAGAAAGAGGAGGTATTCACAGCCCAGCACCACCCAGCACAGGTGGCACAGAGAGAGCGTTTGGGGATCACACAGTGGGTACACACAGAAGGGCACACAGGTACACACAACAGCACAAAGGTACTCCCAGTGGGGTGGAGACCTAGAGAGTGGGGGAGAATCTAATGAAACACATTAACAATACCACAGTTACCACAATGCAAAACTCCCAGCTTTGACTTTCCTAAGAGGATGGAAGAAGGCCTAGTTTTTAAACACAGCAGCAATGCAAAACACCCACATTTGTCTTTCTCAAATGGGGGAGAAAAGGCCTAGTTGTTATGCACAGCAGCAATGCCAAACAACAGGATACGACTTTCCTAAAAGGAGGGGAAAATGTCTAGTTTATTAACACAGCAGCAATGCAAAACACCCAGATACGGCTTTCCTAAAAGGAGGAAAAAAAGGCCTAGTTTATTAACACAGCAGCAATGCAAAACACCCAGATACGGCTTTTCTAAAAGGAGGGAAAAAGGCCTAGTTTATTAACACAGCAGCAATTCAAAGAGACAATGGGCCTCATTACAACCCAGGCGTTAAGGGTTTAACGGCGCCGTCGGCGCCGTTAACCCTTAACGCCTGATTACCATTTTAACGCCTGCTTTTAGCAGGCGTCAAAATGCAAGGCGCTAACCCGCCTTGGTGCTAATTACGGCACCGTAATTTACGGTGCCGTAATTAGCACCTTCCCCACTCCCATTATGCCCTATGGGGCAAAAATGGGAATGGGGAAGGGTAAATGGGGAATGGGGATTTACCGCCCCACTCACCTTGGAATGGGGCGGTAAATCCGCCATCCACCATGGTGTAAACAGAGTTTACACCATGGTGGTAAAGTAGGGTACTTACCGCCTGGGTTGTAATGAGGCCCAATGACCCTCATTACAACACCGGCGCTAAACCATGGCGCTATTAGCACCATGGTTGGTGCCAGTGTTGTAACGGGTTGCCATGGTTCAATGGGGAATTACCACCCCATTCAAAGGTTGGCGGGGCGGTAATTCCCATTGAACCATGGCCCTTCCCCATTCCCATTTTTGCCCCATCAGGCTCTATGGGAATGGGGAAGGCGCTAAGTACTGTAAGAGGATTCAATTCAGCACTACAGCTAAGTTAACGCCTAGTCTAGAATACTGAATGAAAACCCTTATTGATATATCTCTATGTCCAGTTCATGCGTTCTGGATGACTACCCCTATATAACACCCCTCTCCTGGAATCCCCCTGACCCCACTGAGCCAAGAAGTAGTTCTGTTTTGCAAGTTTAAAAGGTTTATTTGATAATTTAAAATATATATATATATATCCCACTTTATAATAAATTAATAATTGAATATCACACTTAATCTGATATGATAAAGATTAACAACGGAGAATCTGGCACTAGCACACTTCTTATAATCACTAATGAGTTGACATGAAATGGATAAGGTAGCACACTGGTAAATAGGTACAGAAGTATAATGTGGTAGAGAATGCTTTATAGGGTTCAAGGAAATGCAAGGTTGAATGAATGAAATGCAGTATAGAAAATACTCAATATGATTTCAACAAAACAATGTAATCACTTTTCTCTGGCTATTCACTCCCCCCCTCTTTATGCAATGCAAGGGAATGGGAGGAAAGCACACAGTTCTCAGAAATGCAATCAATGTAAATCAGTTCACCCCAGCAAGCTTAGACTACAGAAGTTTGAAAACACAGGCAAATGCTTTGATATGTGCTAGCAATGGATGAGAAATATGCTGGAAATGCTTTTAATTCCCTTTCAGAGGTTCAGGGTGAGTGGTATCTAGTTAATATTAGTCCAGGCTCACACTGGCAATGATGCAGGGATAGTTAGCAGGTTAAACGAATTTCTGGCAAATGGAAGGCAAGCAGCAGCAGTTTTACACGTGAAGAAATTTGCAAATCGCGGTAAAATTCGCGAATGCGTGTTCCGCGATTGCGGTAAAACTATAGGGGATAGGAATGCGGTTCTAGGTTCGTAGGAAAGCCACGATTCTAAGCTTTCTAAGGAAAGTTACTGCAAGTCTCTAGCACAAACGGTCGCGGAGATATGAGCGATTTAGTGAAGGTCGTTTTTCAGATTTGAAATTTTAAAAGCTCAAAATGACAAGTGCAGCTTGCAACTAGAAAATGACAAGTGACAGCTTTACAAATGACAGGTGACAGTTAGGAGACAGTTCTACTTAGATTAAGCTAGATTGAATTATATTATTTTAACTAGGAGATTGGTTCTGCACAGTTTTCTAGGTACTCACACTATATTCTTGAGTGAAATGGGCCTCGCCATGGATCTGGTCAGGTTTTAAACTCGCCTCTGGTCTCTGCACTTCACAGTGATCTGGGTCAGCTCTCTCTGGTTCTCTGGTCTGGGTCTCTAGTTCTGGATAGATTGAAGTCTCTAGTTTGGCTCTCTGGAGGTTTGATGGAGGTAAAGTATGGATTTTTCCGGCAGAGCTTCCAGCGGCAGATGGATTTGAAAAGTCCCTATCTGTCCTGTCTGTCTGCTTTTATGTGTTTAGAATGTGGGTGTGTTCTAGCATCACTGACCCTACCTCTCTCTCAGCTTCTAATTGGTCAAACTTCCATTTCTCATTTGATTGGGGAATGAACTGTGAGTCAGAGGGATGTCATTTTATGGCTTGCAGATAGGACACTCCTCTGTCAGATTGCACACATTCTATATTTGATAATAAAAGACATATTTCACAGTTACACAGTTGCTTGAAATTACATATACATGGTGTGGCTGAATTTAGCCATGTCTCTGTCCAAATCTGTTGTTTCTAAGAGCTTGCATTCAGAAATGGCACATAATTGACTTTTTAACTGATTTTTCAATTTCTGACATTGACCCAACTTTACATACATGTGTGCAGGGAGTATGGACATTAACTGATGAAGTTTCAGATTTTTAACATGCATACATCTAGAGTAATATCCACTTTTCCGCTAAAACCCCCCGGAACACGCCACCGGGTCGAAAAACCTCTTAAAATGTGGGCAGAAAAATCACAAGAATTCTGGTATCATTTATAACATTTTCACATGTCCGCTCTATGAATGATCCATCTTTTTAAAGTTATGTTCTGGCTCCAAAGGGGTGTGGTTTCCTCTCAGCACAAGGTAGAAATTCTGGTTTATCCAGTTCTGCCAAGCCAGCTTGCTCTCACAGGCAGTGCCCCTCCCCTTTCCTCAGGAGGAAGCCACTTTTTACGACCATTTACGACTCCTGCCAATAAAACCTTTGCCTGAGCCAGGACAGGGCTTTGTTCACTTTCCTGCAGAGCACAGGTAATTCAATTATCAGATAGATGGCATATCCTTAGTGTGGCCAGCAAAAAGGCAGATGGGCCTGGGAACACAGTTGTGACTCAAGTTTCACTCCTGATGGGGGTAGTTGCCAGGCAGAATCAAGTTCCTTAAGCCAGACTTTCAGCTAACTGTCATGTTTTTTGTTGCTTTTTAAATTAACTTGCAATTTTACACATGCAGCTAGAATGCTGATTCTAAGTGCAAAACTATGACATTTCAACAGTTACAAAGGCATGTGACACCAAACATAGGTCACTCATTTAATCTAAACATTTTCAATTTTAGTGTCTTTAAATCCAGTGCAACTTAAACTGCTGCAATCCACAGCTCAGCCAGTCTTGTTATAAACCTTCAAGTCACTTCAGAATATCACTTTACATTGTATCCACCTCTCAGTAAGTCTTTCTTTAGCCTGCTTTGGGTTCATTCAGTTTTACACAAAAAAGTAAAATCTAGTGTGGTTTTAAAATGCCGGCTTTTGGATAGTGGTGAGTAGTGGTACTGCACCCATTTTTGAGATTTAAGAAATGAATTCCTCACAATTATGGGTTTGCTTTTGGCAATCAGCATTGCCATTTCCAATGGTTTCAGACTACTGTGCGGGTAGTCCAATGGTGGTTTTAGGCAGTGTCCTTCTGTGCCCATAACATCGGCAAAAATGAGTGGCAGCCTATTCTTCATGCATTTCCCTGTGCATTTTCTGGGAAGCTCTGGCCATCATGAGGTTTTCCATGTCAGTACTGCACAGTTTTGAGGTAGGGCTCGGATGCATGGGTAAATACATCCCACAGTACAGTACCGCAAATCGTGGTACCGTACTTAGCACCAAGCTCTCTTTGCGGGTCACTACTTTAACGATTGGTGTAGACCAGCTATTAAGGTCGGGTCCCGCAAAGGGACCTCGTAGTAAGGAGCTAAGTGTTTAACGGCGCCGCAGCCTTTTACGGCGCGTTAAACACTTAGCATCAGGGTCGTAATGAGGCCCAATGTGACTTTTCAGGAGAGGTGTGTTGGAGGATGAACAAGACAATTTCCAGATCTGCTTATGTGTGGTGCATTAAGTAGCATCATAGTGATATGAGGGGGATGGCATGAGTCAGATAATGGGGTGCAGTGAATTCTTCTCCCCCTGATTGCACCTACCTGGTCAGGCGCAGCAGGTTGATGGCTGCAGGCTTCATGTTCCCCCGGCGGACACAGGCCGACACCAACTGGAGCTACGTCCCCCTGGAGTAGTCCTTAGCCTTAGGATCCTTCACCAATGGGGCTGACAGGCACATACTGCCTGGAAGGCTGCCAGATACGCGTATGTTTATAAAATAGGAACTTGTGGGTGGGAGGGAGTGAGGAGGAGGAGAACAGGGAAGCATGGACAAGGGGGAAGGGGAAGCAGGGAAGCCAGGGTCTACAGCGCTGGAAGCATGGCAACATTAATTAATTAATTAAATAATTAATTAATTAATCAATCTGATCAGAGCCCTGGACCCAGGTGCTGGAGGTGCAAGCTGAGGTAATAGAGTTTAGCCCACGTGGCTGCAAACAGCCAGTGAACTCACCCAATCCAAAGAAGTTCCGGAATGCCACGAACTGAGCCTGGAGGGATTTACTCTCACACAGGAAATGGGCCCATTCTTCAATGGGAGTGAGGTGGGTAGGGGGGAGTGAGGGGGCAGGGAAGCGTGGACAAGGGGGGAGAGAAAGTAGGGAAGGCAGGGTCTGCAGTGCTGGGAGCACAGCGAAATTAAATAAGTAATTAATGAATTCATCAATTAATGATATTGCACATGTGTCCACTCTTGTAAGATACCTCCACTATGGAAGGTGATGTGTATTTTGGTCGTCCGGGTGTTGCCCACCAAATGGCATAACGAAAACCTGGATGGCTGGGCAGCCTATAGTATCTCCTTGTGAAGGCCAGTTATACCCTCCACCCCAGGCAGCTGCACTTCAAGCAGCTGTCCCGGACCTGGTCATCAAGGGAGCACACCCATTTAAAAAGAGTATCCTCACACCAGGTTGCTGCATCTCTAAAGACCTTTGTTCTCAGTAAGAAGGAAAAGGTGCAGAAATATGATGGGCAGGAGGGCTCTGGTCAATGGGAGAAGGTTTCCACGATTTTGATTCTCACTATAACTCTCTCTCTTTCCTGTCACCTCCACTTCCACTAGAGCAACACACTTTGGGTGTGACATCAATAGGGCAAAGTCCACTCCAACACTGAACAGACATTGGACCATTAAGGCAGGCTAGCTTTAATCCAATCACCTGGCTAGCTTTAATCCAATCACCTGGGGACTCTTACCCTTATCTTACCCTTAAAAGAAGGGGTCTTCCACCCGTTCAGAAGATAGGCTATCGGATCCACAAGGGCCTTAGATTTGTTCTGAAGATTTCACTGGACTCCTTTGGAGAGTTTTACTATCCAAATACCTCAGCCTGAGGTGAAGTAGAAATCATGCAAATCAGAAGGATGATCTGTCCAAATACAACTCCCAGTGCACATCAGGAGTAAACTCTGTTGTAGAGCGGGACCTATCAGTCTGCACTAGAATCACCTAATCTGGGAGAGCAGACCCTGAATAGGAATCATCCTATCCTCGAGTCTCTCTAAAAGGTCCTCATAGCAACAGGAGGACCAGACCAGCTGACGCTTCCTGTTCACCCCACCAAATCAGTTGTTCCATATTCCCTGCACCTCGAACAATAGGGAAGTCGCAGGCACTGGTTACTATGCTCCTTTACCAATCAAACATTTGCTTACACCTTCTACTATGTCAACACAGCATTGTGTCCCAGCCAAAGCTCGTCACCTGGTAGGCTGAAGGGTCTGCTCAATGCTGGAAACCAAACAGAATTACTGGAGTGTCATTCGCTAACCGGGTTGTTAAATTGGCCCAGCTAGCCCTTGAACTGCTGACTCTTTCATCACCCATTGACGCGCCCATGATCACCACTTCGATGACCGCCACCCGCTGACTTACACCACTGGATTGCCACTCAGAAACCCCTCCCAGCAGCTCAAGACTGACTCAGCCTGGCCTACTGCAAAGCATTCCTGGCACTGCCCTGACTAGAACCCTTGAAGAACCACTATTCTACTGCACAGAGCACCAGCCTTCAACCCTACTTGATAGTTCTCTTGTACCCTAGAAACTGGTTAGGTCATGATTGCTCCGGTTTTCTACTAAAATATCCTTTTTATGTTAATACATTACCTAACACCTCTCGAACTATGCTCAGATGTTCAATTTCTGGAATCTTCTCTGTTCTCCCTCTGCAGTGGGTTTTTGTACCATGTTTCTATCTGTTCTACATGCTGATAGTGTGTTTTAATTAAAGTGTTAAATTCTATTTTCACAGCTTTGAATGTAAGGCCTTTTTTCCCATCCAGTTGCCCATAGCAGTTATGCAATGGATGAGATTCTAGTGTTTGAAGGGACATTATATTATAAGCATAGCTGAATCAGCACATTGTGAATCTTTTATAATCAGTGAAAACACTTTGTTAAAGGAATGTTATGGTTAAGTTGCACTAATAATAACCTATGACATTCTGTTAAAAGAACATTCTTAAAGATATGTTATGGTTGCAGGGTAAAATCCCAAAAAACAAAACAATTCATCAGTTATGGTAAGCTGTGCAACCATAACTCACGTCACCACCATGCGCTGCTAACACTAACACCCAGGACATCAAAGTTGACATCACAAATGACATCATCTATGGCTACACTGATGACATCACATATGCAGAGCAGTTGTTTTTGTTCAGTAACAGTACACATTTTATCAAAGTCTCCCCAGGCACATTTTAGCTATTATGGCTGTTGACAGTATCACCAGTCCATGGATATCGCTGGGTGCAGGCGACATTAATATTACTCAAAATCACAGGGGGACACAACATACCTTTTTTCTTTTAGTATAAAATGTAGACATAGACCAACAAACCAAACAAACAGTATATACATTTCCTTTTTTGCATATCCACTATTTCTTTGCAAAATTAAATACTGTTTTGAAAATGATAACACAATAGTATAGATTGTACCAAATATTGAAGAAAATTGGACATCCTGTGTAAACAATACACTTCAACACCTGACATGCCACAGCATTGAAGCACAACATTGCATACAGTGAAAAACATAATTTCAAAAGTTAGTAAGTAAAGAGTACCTTTGCATTTCATTTGTAAACATGCGCTGTGTAATTCTAATGAATTGTGAAAATGTTATATAACTAAATGTAAATATTATGGTTCTAATTCACATAACGTTTTCCAATGGGGCTTTGTCATTACAAAACGCTTCTGTGAATTAAGGCCTATATATGTTAATAGAAATGGCAAGCACTCCGGAATGGATAGAGCTATACTTCCCAAATGAAAATATATGTGATGAACAGGAACTAATGGTAAAAAAATCTATATATTTTACATATGCATTATTAAAATCTATTGCATATCTCTTATACTTCACAACATAGAACAAGAAAAATAAAAAGATAGTAATCATGAGGAAAAGAAAGTGGAAAACAGCGAAACTAGATTAGATAACATTGAAAATCAAATGAAGAAATGATGTGCACAACAGCAAATTTGAGGTAACCCAGGCATAAGACGCGCTAGGGCGACAAATGGAAATTACTATTCGGAATGGACACGCTAGCTGCCGCACCGTAGTGGTACTAGTAGGTACCTCAAACCCTACTAACACAGAATGTCAGGGAAAAGGTTGTTCCACAGTATTGATGCGCTGCTAATATGAGAAATACTGTTCCAAATAAAGAACTGGGGGAGACGGTATTAGTTTTGATGAAATATATATTATGTTCTTGTTAGTTGAGTTGAGACTAGTCTGCCGACACATGTCTCGACCTCTACCAGGTCTTTCTCAAGGCAAGAAAGGCGTGTTGTGTTCCTGTCTAAAAACCAAACTGTCTGATACCAGCGCTTGATGCGGTAGATGTGCAAGTGCGTTATTGTTCCTGGTAATTTTCCTTTATAAAGCCTGCTTTGGCTAAGTTTATTGGGCGGTGTGCAAAGACATATGCCTCTGTATCACATCCATATTAGGCGGCCTAAATACTGGGATCGAATCCCGATGTCCATTGCCTATGGAATTTCTGTATTTTGATTTCATCTTGGTAACTTTTGAGTATAGCATGCATTTTATTGTAGTTTTTTTCTTTAACGGCAATAGGGTTATTCATGGTTTCGATATCTTTTTTCAAAATGTCAATCTGTGTAGATACCCTTTCGTGTTCACGTTCCGCGTGCGTTACAAGTAGTTTCAACATTCTTTCAGAACTGAGAGTGAGATTCTCTTCCCATTCTTGGACGAGATCTTGATTATCATCATATATGAAATGTGGATAGATAAGAATGTGTAGACCCCTTGGAACCATGTTGTGTTAAATATAGTTCACCATTGATACTTTTTTCCAATATTTGTTGATTTCTCGCTTAGATACGTGCTCCAATCACACACATTTATTGGAAAGGGTTTCAACTGTTTGACGATTACTAGTAAATGCATTCCTGGGAATGACTTTGGGGGAGAAAAGGACCAACCTGTCTCTCTCTCGATTGACAAGATATTCCACGATGTTGAAAATTAGTGTTGTGGTACAATACGATGAGTGCCCAGCAAGCTCAGCCTGGCAAAGACTGAAGTGCACAACAGCACATTTGAGGTAAGCCAGGCGTAAGAAGCGCTAGGGCAACAAATAGAAATTACTATTCGGAATGGAAACACTAGCTGCCGCACCGCAGTGGAACTAGTAGGTATCTCAAACCTACTAACACATAATGTCAGGGAAAAGGTTGTTCCACAGTATCGATGCGCTGCTAATATGAGAATTTCGATGAAAACAATACAGTATTGTATAACTACTGTTCCAAATATGGAACTGGGGGAGATGGTATTAGTTTTGATGAAATATATATTATGTTCTTGTTAGTTGAGTTGAGACTAGTCTGCCGACACATGTTTCGACCTCTACCATTTCTTTCCCAAGGCAAGACAGGCGTATTGTGTTCCTGTCTAAAAACCAAACTGTCTGATACCAGCGCTTGATGCGGTAGATGCGCAAGTGCGTTATTGTTCCTGGTAATATTCCTTTATAAGCCTGCTTTGGCTAAGTTTGTAGGGCTGCGTGCAATGACATATGCCTCTGTGTCAAATCCATATTAGGTGGCCAAAATCCTGGAATCAAAACCCGACGTCCATTACCTATGGAATTTCTGTATTTTGATTTCATCTTGGTAATCTTTGAGTATAGCATGCAATTTATCATAGTTTTTTTCTTTAACAGCAATAGGGTTATTCATGGTTTCGATATCTTTTTTCAAAGTGTCAATCTGTGTAGATACTCTTTCGTGTTCACGTTCCACGTGCGTTACAAGTAGTTTCAGCATTCTTCAGAATTGAGAGTGAGATTCTCTTCCCACTCTTGGACGATATCTTGATCATCATTGTGTATGAAATCTGGAATGATAAGAATGCGTAGACCCCTTGGAACTATGTTGTGTTCAATATAGTTCACCAATGATACTTTTCCCCAATATTTGTTGAATTCCCGCTTGGATAAGCGCTCCAATCGCACACATTTATTGGAAAGGGTTTCAACTGTTTGACTATTACTAGTAAATGCATTCCCGGGAGTGCCTTTGAGGGAGAACAGGGCAAACCTGTCTCTCTCTCGATTGACAAGATATTCCGCCATGTTGAAAAAGAGTATTGTGGTACAATACGATGAGTGCCCAGCAAGCTCAGCCTGGCAAAGACTGAAGTG